>NW_016107315.1:1856150-1903461 GCF_001604975.1 Cebus imitator
AAAAAAAAAAAAAAAAAGAAGAGAAAGAAAAAATGGTAAGTCAAACCATCGTAAATTGGGGACCATCTCTATATATATTTCCCAGATCTGTCTGCTGTGGGAGTCTCGAAGCAATGAAATCTCTGTAGCAATGAGCATATCTAATGCCCAGATCTTGGCTTCTAAATATCATTCCTCAACTAAAAGGAACTTCCAGCCGGGCATAGTGGCTCACACCTATAATTCCAACACTTTGGGAAGCCAAGGTGGGAGAATTACTTAAGCATAGGCATTCAAGACCAGCCTGGGCAACATAGGGAGATCTGTCTCTACAAAAAATAAACAAAATTAGCCAGATGTGGTGGTACAGGCCTGAAATCTCAGCTCCTCGGGAGGATGAGGTGGGAGGATTGCTAGAGCCCAGGAAATTGAAGCTACAGTGAGCCAAGATGGCGCCACTGCACTCCAGGAACTCCAGCATGGGTGACAGAGTGAGAACCTGTCTCAAAAAATAAACTAAAATAATAAACAAAAGGAACTTCCTTGGAGAAACATCTGGTTTCAGGACTAGACCTGGGAAAGTACACAATGAGCCTGGAAATTCTTGCTGTGCCAGAAAGTAAAGTTATCTTAGGGTCGCCTTGCTAATAAATCATCATCCAATGGTTTTGAAGAATGATGGGAACATGGTACAAGGACACAGGAATTAGCTTGAAAAGTCTCCCACTGGCCAAATCTGGGACAATTGAGCATCAAACATTTTTGAAAGTACTCAGTTGTAACCCTTTGAATAAAATAAGAATCCACGAGTTCATATTGATAATGAGGGATCTAGAGATGAACAAAAAATTGTTTGGGTCCCCAATAAATCCATAGGGCAATAGGCAGGACAGTCTCAAACACATGAGCCCTGAGGGAGCTCTACCCTGGAGGAGCACCAACCACCCATGGAAGGCTCCCTGGAGGAGGTAATGCCCAGGCATGGGAAAGGCTGAGCAGGAACTCACGAGGAGCCTTTGTGCATCCTGGGCGTGCTCAGGGCCCACTGCTTGATCTTGCTCAGGCTCTGCTCACTGATGACGCGCCGGCCGTCAGAGGGCATGCAGTCCACATACAGGTTGTAGAGCAGCAGTGCCTCTGTGTTCTTGCGTAGGGCGTTGGCCTGGACCACACGTTGCGTGAACACGCAAGGGTCCTCAGCACAGAAGAGAAGCTGGATCCGTGGCACCCAGTACTGACAGACCTGAAGGGGTGGCCTTCCTGGGGGCCAGGTGGGAGGGAAAAGAGGACACGTAGTCAGGCTTTTTAAGCTGAAGCACTACGTTCCAGCTGGCTGTGCTGCTGATGCCCAGTGGCCCTCAACAAGTTGTTTCCCTCTTCGGACTCCCGGTTGCATCTGTGAAATGGGCATGATGACATTCCCTGCCTGGCCCATCTCACGGGGTGTCATGGGCGGATGTGAAAGTGCTTAGACAAGGCCAAGCATGGTGGCTCACGCCTGTAATCCCAGGACTTTGGGAGGCCTAGGTAGGTGGATCATTTGAGGCTAGGAGTTTGAGACCAACCTGTCCACCATGGTAAAACCCTGTCTCTACTAAAAATACAAAAAATTAGCTGGGCATGGTGGCAGGCGCCTGTGATCCCGGCTACTTGGAAGACTGAGAAACGAGAATCACTTGAATCTGGGAGGTAGAGGTTGCAGTGAGCTGAGATTGTACCACTGCACTCCAGCCTGGGCGACAGAGTGAGACTTCATCTCAAAAAGAAAAGAGAGGAGGGCGGGGAGGAGGAAGGGATGGAAGGAGGGGGGAGGGGAGGAAGGGGGCGGGAAGGGAAGGGGGAGGGGAGGGGAGGAAGAATTTGAACAAGGAGTTATACAGGCATGGCTGTTCAAGTGCCCATCCCTTGATGCCACACACAGGGCAGGCATCGCTAATTGATGGGACTTGGGCTCAGAGCTTACATACCAAATAACAGCCACTTGCCCTTTCTGGGGTCTCTGAGTGATTAGTCCTCTGGTCCTTACTGGTCAGGGTGTTGGGCAAACAGAGCGAAGTAGAATCCAGACCTGGTCTGGCAGTGCCCTGGGCAGGGTTGGTCTCAGTCACAGGCCAGCCAGGACCAAGCTGGGGGTCTGCCTGGGGCAGCGGCAGGAGCTCGTACCTTCAGGGGTGACCCCTGCATTCAAGATGGGCCTTCCCATCTCATCTCGCACCAGGCCTTTCTCGTCTGTCTTGTGTACCAGGTATACCTTCTTCTCCTCGTCGTAGTCCAGGACACCTACCTTGCACCATTTGTACATTAGCTTCGGATTCTTGGGGTCCTCTGAAATAGAAGGGAAAACCCCACCAGTGCTCTCTGCCATGGGTGCAGGAAGGGGCCTCTGAGTGCAGGCAGCAGTGCTGGGAATGAGTCTCAGAGGTCACCAGGCTGGCGTCCCTCCTGCCGGGATGCCCCCTTCTGCTCCAGCAGAGCTAGGGCCCTGCTTCCTCCCAGCCATGCTGGCCTCTGAGGAACCCCAGGCTGCAGGAGGAGTCAGAAAGACCAGGCTTCTCTGCCCTGGTGCTCAGCACAACCTCCACCAGGACAGAGAGACACACAGGCCAATGGGAGGCTGGGACAGGAGGCCACGAAAGCCCCAAGCTAATGGGAGACCTGCTGAGAACCCAGCTGTAAAGGTCATGGATGAGCTGGAGCCCCTTCAAAGTGACCAAAGCCAGGGTGAAGCCCTCCCCATAGGCCGCTCCTGGCTGCTCAGTCCCTGGGCCCCTCATCTGAGAATGGGGCACGGCAGGGCAGGAGCTGTTCTTCAGTCAGGATGGGCCTCCCACCAGTTCCCTGGGCTGAAAGCCTGTGCCCACTTCAGCTCACCTCCCACTGCTGCCCCTCACACATTTCTCTCCAGCCACACTGTAGGTCTGGCTATTCTTGCCACTTTTTTTTTCTTCCTTTCTTTCTTTCCTTTTTTTTTTTCTTGAGATGAAGTCTCACTCTGTAGTTCAGGCTGGAGTGCAATGGCGGGATCTTGGCTCACTGCAGCCTCTGCCTCCCGGGTTCCAGTTCAAGCTATTCTCCTGCCTCAGGCTCCAGAGTAGCTGGGATTACAGGCGCATGCCATGCCCAGCTAATTTTTGTATTTTAAGTAGAGACAGGGTTTCACCATGTTGGCCAGGCTGGTCTTGAACTCTTGACCTTGTGACCCACCCGCCTCGGCCTCCCAGAGTGCTGGAATTACAGGCATGAGCCCCCACGCCCGGCCATTCCTGTGACTTTGGACCTTGTTCGGCGGCAGGGCCTCTGCCCTGGCTGTGCCCTTGGCCTGGAACACTCTCCACTCAGGTCGCCTCACTGCTGGTTGTTCCCTTCACCAAGGAGAAGCCTCTGCGCCTAAAATGGCATCTCTGTCCCAGGCACTCTCTGACTTGTTAACCCATCCCGTCCCTCACAGTGCCAAAAGTCACACTATTTACGTATCAGCTTCTGGTTCGTGGCTGACTTGCTCACACTAGTGTCAGCTCCCTAAGGGCAGAAGCCACTCTGTCCCATCTTGGTCACAGCTGTGTCCCTGGGCCTAGAATGGAAACTGGTAGATTGCCGATGTTTGATAAACTTTTGCAGAAGAAAGATGCACACACATGATGCCCAGCAGAGCAGCCTCGATACATAGTGGCTTAAAAACAAACTGAGGCAGGTGCAGTGGCTCACGTCTGTAATCCCAGCACTTTGGGAGGCAGAGGCGCGTGGACTGCCTGAGCTCAGGAGTTCGAGACCACCTTGGGCAACATGGTGAAACTCTGTCTCTACTAAAATACAAAAAAAATTAGCCAGAAGTAGTGGTGTGGTGTATACGTGTAGTCCCAGCTCTTCTGGAGGCTGAGGCATGAGAGTTGTTTAAACCTGGGAGGTGGAGGTTGCAGCGAGCCGAGATTGTGCCACTGCACACTCCAGCCTGGGTGAAAGAGGAAGACTTGTGTCTTCAAAAAAAAAAAAAAAAGTGTTTTTTGTTGTTTGTTTTTTGTTTTTTTTAATGAGTTCTACAGACTGGGTTGAGGAAGGAAGGGCTGGAATTCCCAGGAAACGCTCCCTACCCGTTGACACAGCTAGCTGAGTAAAGGATAAGTAAAGGAGGCCTGTAGCTCACCTATTGTGCTTCTCTGGTTTGCTCTTCCCCTCCCTTCCTAGTAGGTTCCCTTTCTGAAAATGCTGGCCACGTCTCGGCTCAGCTCAAATGAAAAGATGTCACTGGAAGCCCCCAGCAGAAAACAAGAGGTCCCCAGCAGAGCCCCTCCCTGCTCACCCCTCCTCCCGCCCGTGCCACCACCCAAGACCAGGGCCATGTGAGGGGGTGCAAGCAGAGTGTCTCGGGGGAGCCTGGAACATGGTGCATTTAAGGTTAATGCAGCCCCAAACCTTCTGGTTTTATCACCAGGAATTGGAGATCTGGGAACAATTGAGCTAAATTATTTTTGTAATTAAGTCCAAAGTAAAGGGAACATTCTGGGCTTCTTGTCTAGTTCAGAGAAATTGATTCCAGCATTAATGTGTTTTTAAAATGAAACATAAATTTACAGCCTGCTCAATGGACTCACTGCACAGTCTTAAAACCAGTCATGGCTCTCACAGTCCTGCCTCCCACCTAGAGCTGGCTCACTGGGCCCACTCCCCACTCACAGCATCTGGCCCACCCACCAGGCAGGGAGCAGAGCAGCCTTCATCCCTGCACAGGGGTATAGCCACCTCCAACTTCCCAAATGATGACCCAGACCTTCCTGGGATGCTGCACCGAGACCAACATGGCAGCTGTGCAGGCCAACATGTCAGCTGTGGATATCCACCTGGCACTGCTTCCACAGCAGGAAATGGGAAAGCCTCCACGGCCACTGGGGTGGCCTGAGGCCAAACAAGCAGCCAGGGGCACTCCCTGGGCAGATACAGACAAGGCCAATAAAAGGCAAACCTGTGTGGCATCACGTGGGCATGGGTGAGGTGGGACACTGCTTGTGAATGGGTGACAGTAGGCACGTGTGCTTCCGAGTGGTGAAAATGTGCAGATGGGTGCGGCTGTTGGGGGTGTGACAGTGAGTATGCTTGTGAATGTGTGTGACGATGTGTGACAGTGAGTGTGCTTGGGAATGTGTGTGACAATGGGGACGTGTATTTGTGAGAAGTGTGTGTTGTGCACACAGAAGTGAAAGCTGAGAGGCTACAGTCAGAGCTGCAACAATGGGGCTTCTGGGTGGAGGGATGGAGAGTGGAACTGTGCCCTTTGTGCACGTTTCAACATGCCCAATGAGCATGTACATATTTTATTACCAATAAATCAAAGATTCTTCAAAACACTAGACACCATCCACCTGTCCCTTTTCCAGCTCTCCCGGCGATGCTCTCCCTGCATTTCCTGTTATGTGAGGCCAGTTCCTAGGCCCATCTCCCGGCAGAGAGGTTTTGAAAGACCCCTCACCTCCCATGGCTGCCAGGTCCCAGGGGAGCCCAGGAGTCCGTGGCAGAGCTGCTACTAGAATGAGATGGTGCCCCCACTCCAGACTGGCCCTGCTCACCATGCCCCAGGAAGTCATCAGTGGGCAGGAGGGCTTTTCCTGGAACAGGTTTCCTGTCCAGAGACCCTGGCTCCAAGCCCATGTTGATCCACTCTCTGGGAGTCCGGCAGTCAAACTCCTCATCGTCAAATACCTGGAAGAAAGCAGGCCAACAGTGGGAGAAAGCGGCTCCTCTAGTGGGGTCCCAGTGGGGCTGGGTGTCCCAAAGGATGGGTTGCTTAAGTAGCCCCTTCCCCAGGTGAGAGAGCTGCAGGCTAGAGCTGGGGGCAGACCCTCTCCACTGCTGCTCCAGGGGTACACAGCCTCTGCTTGGGTGAAACCCTGGATCCCTGTCTGGCCAAGTCAGCTGAGGCTCAGACACAGAGGTGTCCAGGGACCCAGAACAGGCGGTGGGTTCTTTCTCCCACTGCCCAGGGCCACCTAGCTCAGGCCCAAGGGAAGAGGTGGCCCTTGGGTTTTCCTGGGGAACCCCACCCCAACTTGGAAATGATAAGATTCAGGGCTGTCAGGAGGCAGCCCTTGGCTACACTCAGATTTACCTTCTCACAGGGATCACCAGGCAAGAACACTCAGGGCCACAGAGAGGAAGGGAGGGAGGTGGGTGAAAGCCAGAGCCAGGCCATGCTCCCTCTTTCTCCTCCCTGGATTCAGTTTCCCCATTTATAACCAAAGGAGACAGCACTGATTCCTTCCTCCATCCCTGCTCTTCCCGTTTCAGTGAGCCCAGAAGGAGCTCCTTACCCCAAGGTGGGCCCTGGTCAGGGAGGACTACTCCCAGTCCAGCTGGGCTGCATCTAGGTTGCCCATGGGTGGCATGGAGGCTAAGGCCAGTCATACAGGCTGCTCAGGCTCCCAGGGAAGAAGCAAAGACTCAGCATTCCAGGGGGGCTGGGGGCCCCTCCTGCCCCATCTAGGATGCTCAAAGTACCTGGGATGGGTTCCTATTATTGACCTGCCCTGTTTGATAAGAGAGTGCTGGTGACTGGCATGAGAATCCCCTTTCAGATCTGACTCCGGGGCTTCTGCTGGGGTCCTGTACCTCTGCAACCCTGTCCATCAACCATCTAAGGAAGCCCGGCTCACCTTCAGTGGGAGGTAGATGGGGAAGAGTGGGTCATTGCCCTGCTCGATGGTTTGGCGGTGCTGGGGGTCCGGGTGTCTGGGCATGAGCTTGTTGGAGTCGATGCCCTGGCTGGACAGCAGCTGCTCAATGTCCAGGCTCAGATACTGCTGTTTCCTCCTGGTCAAGGGCAGGGAGGGGACCTCAGAATGGCTTGGTTCATGTGAGGTAGCTCCGCGTGCGTCCACAAGGGCCCATGGGGTTGTGGGGGCAGGGGTGTGGCCGAGAGACCATTCTGGAGCCCTCCACCCCTCTGGGACTCATCAGGAAGTGATGCAGTGGCCAGGGCTGGTGTCCTGGGCTCCAACTGTCCTTCTGTCCTGCCCTGCAGTCCCATTCGTTGACCTCAATGCCACCTTCCCCAATTCCATAATATGTAAATTGTTCCTATTAAGAGACCGAAGGGCTAGAAGATTTTTTTTTTCTTTCTTTTTTTCCTGATACTAACTCCAGGTAAGGGCTAGAAGATTTTAATCCAAGCACTTGTGCAGACTCTGCCATGAGCAATATCACCTGGTGATCTGCAGTTCCTCAACCCCTGAGACAGGCAGGTGCCGCCTCCCGGACAGTCTCCCCACAGCCCACCAAGCCGTACCTCTCGATCTCAATCTTGCGGGGGCGCTGGCCCGGCAGCACCTGGAAAGGCACCTGCACCTTGGGCTCATAGGCCTGAGGCGGGAAGTCAGTCTGGGCCAGCAGCCGGGTGGTGGACCCGATGCACTGTTGCTCTATGCGCTCCTGGAAGTCCTCGGGAACCTGGAAGGTTCCGACTGCAGGCAGAAGCAGAGACAGGGGCGTCGGGGCTCGGGCTGGCACCCAACAACCAGCCTCCACCCCATAAAACAAATCATCAACCAGGCAGTATGCTTTGGAGTGTGGGAAGCTCAGGGCCTGCCTGTGGCTGGGAGAAGATAGGCAGGGCACCAGGTGCCCTGGGGGTATGAGCCTGGAGGGACGGCAGCTTCCAGAAGGTCTGTCCTGGCCCTGCTCTCCCTGTTGAGAGCCAGCATGCTTGACGACTCCTTTTCATACTACCCATGACTCCAGCGCCAGGGGCCACTGCTCAAGCCAGGTGCTGGGTTCACCAAGGGCAAGGGTTACCACTGGATAGGAAAATGAAATGGGATGAGCTCCTCCCACCCCTACTGCAGAGGCCCCCTCAGCATATTGGAGTCTGATATTTATTCCCTGGGGCCATTGCCAGCTTGAGGCAATGGATACTCTGGGAGTGGGTGGCTCCACCACTCTGACCCTGCAGATCCCTCAAGTCACAAAATGGCTGCCCCTACTTAGATGAGCAGGGTAGACAGAGGCTTCCATTCCATACCTGGGGGAAGGGGAGTTGGGGAGAGACCCATTGATAGGGTGACAATCCATCCCAGTTCGACCTCGACACCAGATGGTCAATGGAGAAGAAAGTCCCAGGCAAAGCGAGACCACAGAGGTGGGCAGAGGGCTGTGGGCATTTGCTTCAGGAGGGGATGGCCATATTTCCCAGGGCCTGGATGGGCTCCTGATGGTTCCCTCTATTTTCTGGGCAGAAGTAGGGCCCAGAGTCCCAGGGGCCCTGGGAAACCCTGGTGACCCCTTCCTTAGGCCTCACCACCTCCCTGGGACCAAGAGGTGGTCATGTTGCAGGAGGGCCCACCCTGGGAGTGGCATCTGGGTCCTACAGAGGGCTCCAGAGGTGGGGCCTGGGTGGTGTCCAAGACTCAGCGGAGTCTCCACTATCAGCTGGAGTCTGCTCTCACCAGGCTGCCAGGTAGTCAAGGGGCACCCCTCTTTGCATCAAAAACACCCAGATCTCAGGGCTGCCAAGAAGGCAGTTTTCAGAGCCCTAATCACAAGCTCTTGGGGCTGCCTGACACCACTCCACCCCCAGGACCCACTCAGTGGCCAAGAAGGAGCCAGGGCAAAGAGATCCACGCCTGGCCTCCAGCCCCTGCTGCATCTGAGGGCCAGGGGAGGCTACTGGCTGCCGAGGGCCCTGACTGACACTACCCTGTGCTGCTTTTTCTCATGTGGGCAGAGCTGCCATCTGCAGATCACCCCCCTGGCCACCCTGCCAAGTGTGGCAGGAGCACCATTCCCAATACCCCCAGTGCTGATCTGCCGTTGGTAACCATTTTCTGGATCACAGATACTTGTGTGAGACCATTGGAAACAATAGGCCACACGCTCAGATAAGTGCACAAATGCACATGCTTGTGATGTTTTCTAAGGCGGTGGGCTCCGAGAGGACTAGCCTGGACAGCGGTAGCAAGGAGCCAGGTCTTCCCTGGGGGTGGGGAGGAGGGGTGGCCAGGGGGAGCCACAGGGCATCTGGGCCTGATCCAAGGGGATATCCTGTCTGTCAGGGGAGAGGGGCAAACCCGGCCAGGTGGGAGCCTTCACCACCACTCAGGGCTTCTCCTGGAGCCCCTGTTATCCCCTCTGCCACTGGGGAAGGCCCCACACCCTGCAGATGTCCCAGTCCTTGCCACCCCCACTGTGCTCTGAGACTCTCCATGAGCCTGAGAGGAGAGGCCCCCTTTTCTCCTGCAGCAGGGATCTCCCGGGCATCCATCTGAGCCAGGCCCTGTTTCAGATGCTGCGGCCCCAGCAGGGAGCAACTCAGACAGTCCGGGCCTCCTCAGAGACCACATTCCAGAGGAGACAGAAAATACACACATATGCCCTTCTGACCTCAGCCAGGGAAAGCAAGCTGTAGCCCTGACCCTAGCAGCCCATTCCTGCCCGGCCCAGTGTCAAGGTCATGGCTCCACTGAGAGTAATGACTTGGCAGCTGTGGCTGACTGAGCACTCACTGTGAGTGGGCACTTGTGAAGCACCCTGTTTCTTACTATCCTGACTCCACAATTGAGGAAGCTGGGGCCCTCAGCCAGGAAAAGGCTGTCTCCCTGAGGCCAAAGGCCTGTTTCTAAATACCTGTCTGGACCCACTCACACAGACCTCCCAAGCACTGACCTTTTGGGGTGAACTTGTCGAGGTCAGCCTGCCGCAGGAGGCTCTGGCTCATTCGGGGGCCGCGGCACACCTCCTGAAAACAAACATGGAGCCCTGAGTGTGCGTCAACATCCCAGAGACAGGCAGGACCTGGAGGGACCCCAAGGCCAGGTACCTCCCTTGAGGCCCACCAAGGAGCACTCCAGGAGCACAGGAGAGGGCAGAACCGGGGGTACGCACAATTCTCCATTCAAAGGCCACAATGGGCAACAAGCTTTGGCCACCCAGGACATTCTGGCTCCGCCCCATTCTGGTCCAGCCCAGCTCTCTTCCTTGCTCTGAGAACACTCGGCAGTGCATCCCAGGGCTGAGCCATGAAGCAGGTACTGCAAGGCCAGCAGGTATCTCTGTATGGACCTCCTCTCCCAAGGCCACCGGCATTGCAGACGTAATGCGCATCAGTGGGTCCTTGACATGTCTTTCTTAGCCCCTCCCTGGCCTAAAGCATAAGGCTACCTAGGACCTACAGGACTCTGAATTCTCTCCTCATCATTCCCTCCCTGCTTTCCCCTGCCCCCAGCCTCCTCCCTCGATCTCTCCCCTTGAATTCTAGCCTCCTTCTTCACACAGCCGTGCCCTCTCTCAGGGACTCCAGGTATTTGTACCTGTTGTCTCCCCTGCCTGGAACATGCTCCCAGACCCCACTTTTACATACCTGTCTCTTAGATCTCAGCAATACGCCACCTCATCCATGGACCCTTTCCAACCAGAGCCAAGGGAGGCGGTCTTCCCTACCAAAGCCACTGCCCCATGACAATGACAATAGGGACATAGGTGTCTCATCCCTGCTGCATCTCTGGGGCTCCACAGAGGGCCTGGTGCACAGCAGGAGCTCAGTAATGAGTTGTCAAATGAATAGACGGATGGTGACAAAAAAGGATGGAAGGTTGGATGAGGGGGGAATGGGGGTAGATGGATAGACAGACAGATGGATAGATTGATAGACAGCTAAATGAACAGATGAACTGACTGATGGGGAGAAGGATGAAAGGATGGGTGAATGGAGCCCAGAGGAAGGGCTGAGGCTTGGTAGGGGACAGCTGCCATACTCACTCCAAGTTGATCCAAGGTTCCAGGGCTGAGGATGTCGGAGTAGAACCCACGCTGCTTCATCAGAGGGTACTTCTTATCAGTGCCTGTCAAGGGTGACTTCTGCGGCTGCCCCAAGTCTGAGAGTGTGGGTGGGGCTGGGGGCAGGGGTAAAGGTGGGAGCTTGGGGTCAAGGCCTGGAGGATTCCCCAACCTATATTCTGATCCTGGAAGAATCCTCCCTGGGTTATACTCTACGCCCCTGTGAGTCCCTGCTTGGACCACAGGAGCACTGCTGCCTTCTGGGCCCTGAGGGGTCCTTCCTGGGCTACAGCCTTTTCCGTTAGGCTGCTCCATGCTGCTTCTCAGGGAGATGTCCCAGCCGAAGCTCCTAGGAGAAGATCCCAGCATCAGTCAGCTTTTGCCAGCCTCTGTCTCAGCCCGAAGACACACGGATGCCTAGATTGTTACCCACCACAAGCCCCAGCCCATGACCCATGGGTAACAGAAGAGCAAGGAGGAGGGAGCGGTCTCCTCCTAATCTGGACAGGCACCTGGTGCACCAGGAGATGGTGAGGACTGCCCTGGACACTGCATGTGAGAAAAGGGCCTACCCACAGTTCCGGGCTGAGTGAGAAGCCCTGCAGACGCTCCCAAACCATGCATGAGACTGCACTTGTCCACCCCTCTCCCCCATCTAATAGAGCAAGGCCTGGCTTCTCAGTAGGGGGAGATGGGCCCAGAGCTTACTTGCCCAATAAATTTCCCTAAAATGACTTTCAGCCAGAGCAGCCCCGGCACCTCCAGCCCAGCCCTGCTAGACTTCCCTGCCTTTTCCCAGTGTGGGGCATGAACCTCCCTAGCACCTGTGTGTGCTGGGCCATGCCCTGCCTCCCCTGTGTGTGCCCACTCTACCTCCCCCCATACTCCAGGAGCCAAAGGACTAAATGGCCTCTCTAGCAGGACCCCAATCCTGACCCTCCATTGGCCCACAGATCCCTCTACCAGCAACAAAATCGCATTCACCCACCGTGGCTCTCAGGATCAGATCAGCTCAGAAAACGTACACCCTCTCCTGTCTTTGCAAAGGGAGTAGCAGATGCCACCGGGGTGCATGCACATCTACCACCTGGAAGACAAGAGTTTATAGTTTTTATTGTGGGAGGAGCAAGCCCTTGAAAAGGCACTGTTGCCTTCGGCTGCCTCAAAATTCATCACCATGGAGAATCCTTGGGTAGGAGAACATGACAATAAATTGGACAAGGGGATGGTGAAGAAGAGGTTTGCACATAATGCTAGTGCAAAAAATAAAAAGGAAATATACAAATATCTCAATAAAAATTTCACTTAAAAAAAAAAAGAGGCCGAGGTGGATCACCAGGTCAGGAGTTTGAGACCAGCCTGATGAACATGGTGAAACCCTGACTCTACTAAAAATACAAAATTAGCCAGGTGTGGTGGCATATGCCTGTAATCCCAGCTACTTGAGAGGCTGAGGCAGGAGAATCACTTGAACCCAGGAGGCAGATGTTGCAGGGAGTCGAGACTGTGCCACTGCATTCCAGCCTAAGAGACAGAGCGAGATTTCATCTAAAAAAAAAAAAAGAAAAAAAAAAAAAAAAAAAAAAAAAAAAAAAAAAAAAAAAAAAAAAAAAAAAAAAAAAAAAAAAAAAAAAAAAAAAAAAAAAAAAAAAAAAAAAGAAAGGTAAAGAGCATCTTAACAGAAGGAAATAGAGGCCTAGCCCAAGCAAGTCCCCCTTTCCTGGCCCCATCCCATTTTCCCATCCCTTCTGCATACTGAGACAAAGAGCCAAGAACTTGAAGAACAGGGCACTCTTTTTGCTGGGATTTTGTGCTGGTGTAGGCCTCCTGATGGATCACGGTAGGTAGCTCTGGCCTGCACTGACCTGAGGAGTGCGGTGGGTGGCCAGGGCTATCTAGAGCAAAACTACCAGCTGTGCTGAAGCATACGCAGCAGCTGAGCCCATTTCTAAGAAGAAGGTGGTGAGTTGGCAGGCCGCTTGAGGGACGCAGAAGGGCAGATGGGGCTCTGGCAAGAAGCTCCAGACACTCAGCCCAAAGGCCGAGCTGCCTCCAGCCATTCGGGCCTGCCAGGCTTCCCCCAGTGGAACTCCACTCCCTGAATCCAGTCTCTGGTGGCCAGCTGCCTCCCAGGGCAGGTGCTGAAGACAATGCCGAGTCTGGCTCACCTGTCTAACAGTCACCAGCCCTTCTCAGAGCACCCTAAAGAACAGAGGACCCCTTAGGGCTCAGCCTCATCAGGCTGCAAATCCATAGATGTTTCATCTTTGAACAAAATCACCCAAGAGAGCAGGGCTTGGAGAGGACAGGGTCCCCAGCTCCACAAGAGAGCATTCCATTCCATGATTTCCTCAGCTCTCAGATGGGCCTGAGCATGCTTGATTTGCTTTACTGGTGCCATTATAAGGAGTTAGACGGATCTTCAGATAACAGATGTGCAAATGTCTAAGAAACTGCAGGGTTGCTGAGGGCAAAAGGAGTCCATAATGGGTGAACTTGCTGCCCCGGTAAACTGTTTCCCTCCACACAAGCTGGCAGTGGGGGGATGCACTGAGGCGTGTCCCGAGGAGGGTGTGAGAGTGAGCTGCAAACTCAGAACGCTGCTCCCCCACATCCCCAGCCCTTCACAGTGGCTCCCTTCCAGCTCTGCCCCCATTCTGGGCACCAGTGCATTAGCAGTATATGCAGGAGCTAGGACAAGACAGACAGACAGAAAGACCCAGTCTGCCTCCTGCCATGGCCCCACGGGTGACAGCAGTCTCTGTCTGGAAATGCGTGTGATCAGCAGTGGGGAGAAGGACATGGTTCCCAGCAAGGCCTCTGCCTCTGGTCATTCTGGGTGGTTCCCCCTGTGTGTTGAAGGGGCTGGCCAGTGAGATGGCAGAGGTGGCCCTGGTGGACACAGTGTTGGGAATGGTGAATGTTATTGTGGGCTTAGATTTATTTTATGCATCAACTCATTTAAACTACTGAGGTGGGAACTGATAGTATTCTCATTTCTCAGAGGCAGGAAAACGATGCTCACAGTGAACCCAAGTTCTTTCTCCCCACTCAGATCACCTGGAAGCCCTATTGGCTTGAGCCAGAGGAAGCTGCTGGTTGGATTCACTGTCATTCAACCCCATTTGACTCAACCAGTCACCAAGCACTTGGCTGAATAGACACAGATGAATAGGGGCATTCCATCCTGGCACCAGGTACTACTGTTATTGTCAATTTACAACTAAGGGAACTAGGGCCCAGGAAAGTAAACAAACTTGCAAAGGTCACACAACCAAACACTGGCAGAACCAGAATGGAAACAGGTCTTCACTTCTGGCTGACCCAAAGGTCCATGTTCTAGCATCACCACAGTGGTTCTCCAACTGGGTGCTGAGATTTTGCAAAGGGGGGCACCTAAGCAGGAGGGCTTCTATGCCACCCACCCCTGATTCCACAGGACCCTCCACCTTTATCCATTTCACACCCCAGGGTTCTTCATAAGCAGACAAATGAATCTGTGGCTTCAGGGGATTTTGGAAGTCTCTGCCCTTGAGGCTACCAGGCAAACAATACCACGAATGGTTAGTGCTCCCCCAGGCTTGGGGTTCTCTCCACCATTTTGAAGCATTCACCTGATGCAAACTGCCCCCATGACTGTGTCTTTCCCCTCCACCGTACATCTCCCTGTATTATATGTGCACATACCTTTCCTGTCAGCTGGGCAGGCATTTTCAAGTAACATTGATCTCTGGAAACTTGGCACCTAGCACGGGACTGGCATGGGCTTGGCACACAGCTGGTGCCTAGAAAGTACTTGCTGAATGATTGTGTGAAAAAATGACCTAATGGATGGGCGAAGTGGAGGAAGGAATGAAGGTGACCTCTGTAACAACTCTGGCAGAGATCTGGAGCGGGACTGGGTAGCTGATGGGACTTCCACACGCTCAGCATGGCGATGGGGCCCAAAAACTGGTCTGGTAAAGACAGTACTTAACTGCAAGGCTGTTTAAAGTGCACCTCCCGGCCGGGCTCACGCCTGTAATCCCAGCACTCTGGGAGGCCGAGGCAGGCAGATCATTTGAGGTTAGGAGTTCAAGACCAGCCTGGCCAATATGGTGAAACGCCGTCTCTACAAAAATACAGAAATTTGCTGGCATGGTGGCGGGTGCCTGTAGTTCCAGCTACTCAGGAGGCTGAGGCAGGAGAATCGCCTGAACCCCAGAGGCAGAGGTTGCAGTGAGTGGAGATCGCCCCACTGCACTCCAGCGTCGGCGACAGAGCGAGACTCAAAAATAATAAATAAATAAAATAAGGCCGGGCGCGGTGGCTCAAGCCTGTAATCCCAGCACTTTGGGAGGCCGAGGCGGGTGGATCACGAGGTCAAGAGATCGAGACCATCCTGGTCAACATGGTGAAACCCCGTCTCTACTAAAAATACAAAAAATTAGCCGGGCGCGGTGGCTCAAGCCTGTAATCCCAGCACTTTGGGAGGCCGAGGCGGGTGGATCACAAGGTCAAGAGATCGAGACCATCCTGGTCAACATGGTGAAACCCCGTCTCTACTAAAAATACAAAAAATTAGCCGGGCGCGGTGGCTCAAGCCTGTAATCCCAGCACTTTGGGAGGCCGAGGCGGGTGGATCACAAGGTCAAGAGATCGAGACCATCCTGGTCAACATGGTGAAACCCCGTCTCTACTAAAGCTACAAAAAAAAATTAGCTGGGCATGGTGGCGCGTGCCTGTAATCCCAGCTACTCAGGAGGCTGAGGCAGGAGAATTGCCTGAACCCGGGAGACGGAGGTTGCGGTGAGCCGAGATTGCGCCATTGCACTCCAGCCTGGGTAACAAGAGCGAAACTCTGTCTCAAAAAAAAAAAAATAAAAATAAATAAATAAATAAAATAAAGTGCACCTCCCTTCTCTCCCCCAGGCCAAGGTTCGGTCCAGCAACCAGACTCCTACGAGATCCCCCACCCCGGCCACTCGTCCTCCGCGCCTTTTCGAGGTCCCGCTGCCCGCACAGGCCCCACAACCCCTCCGCCTCACCGACCTACCGGCTCCACCGAGCAGTGCGGGACGCGTCAGCCCCGTCTCTAGGGAGGGACGCTGAACCGTTGCTAAAGGGGCGGGGCCACCGGCACCGCAGGGCGGGAGCTTCCGTCCGCGAGCCTCCGCAGCCTGAACCCATGCCTACCCCCAGCTCCTGGTCTCGGTTACTTCCGCTCAGGGAGCTGGGCCTTGGGTGTTCCAGCACAGGCCCCTATCGCCGGGATTAGGGCCGGCCAGGGAGTGCCACTGTTCTAGGCTCCACTACCCATCCATCTTCCCTCCTGTGCCCTTGTAGAGTAAGCGACGAAAACAGCCAGATGCAGTGTGAGAACTTTGATTAAATCCTGATTTAAATACATATACATATGTAAATAATTTGGGGAGGACTAATTGGGGAAATTTACGAATTGGAAGTTGGCATTTAAGCCACAGCTGAGGGACAGCTGGTCAGGGCACTGCGGAAAGGGTGGGTTCTGGTCCTCCTGGGGCTTGGCACCCACAGCCACACCCACCCATTGCCAGGCGATTCCACTGAGGCCAGTGCCTCAGGCGCTTGGCTCAGGCGCCCACCCTCTAATGACCATCATCTGCTCCCAGAACCTGGCATGGGTTCAGGTTTTGATCCTCCTGTCCTATTCTGAATACTGAATTGTTAATTTTCTTAGATGTGATAATGCTACTGCAGTTGTATCAGATTCTCCTTAGTTGATATGGCCTGAAGTATTTCAGGACAACCGGGCAGAATGTCCACTACAATTTCCTTTCAAATGGTTCAGCAAAAGCATATACAGGTGAGTATAGCTAGATAAAAAGAGAAAGAGGAGATAAAGCAAAAGTGGTGCAATAGAACGATTAGGGAATCTGAAGGTCACAGACGTCCACTGTACCAGTCTTCCAATTTTTCTGTAAGGGGAAAGTGGTTTACAAACCAAAAGAAAAAGATCACCCCGCTTGTACCTGAGAATCCCTTCCCAGAGCCTTCTCAAAACTGGCCCTCATTCCATAGATGGGGAAACTGAGACTTGGTGAGGCGGTTAGTGTTGGGGGAGGTTGTAGGCCTTGCTGTCGAATTTTACTTGGTGTTTTAGTAGTGCTGGCTTGGTGCCAGGCCTTTGCTGGGCACTAACTGTCCGGAACTGAACTGGACCCTACCCACACTATAAATTGTATTACATGGAAAAGATAGAGAGGCCAGGCCACAAGGAACCCAGAGGCAGGGCGTAAGCTGTGCCTGGAGACACTGCTTCCGCCCTTGCACAGGCTTCTGCTTCCTCTGTCCAGAACTCTCTCCATCAACTCCTGCACCTGGGAGGACTCCTACTCATCCTTCAAGACCTGATGCCGGTGCAACCTTTCTTGAACCCAAACCGTGGTTTTATTTTTCTTGTTGGCATTCACACAGTAGGTACTCAGTGATCACTGCAGAAGGAAGGAAGGAGTGTTAAGGTGAACTGGAGGCAAGGTGTCCACAGCTCTTAGAATGGACAGGGACCCTATAGCCCTGTTCAGGGCAGTCTGGCTGCTCCATGGGTCTGGGTACAGGCTGGGTACCCCTCTTGGCCTGTAGAGAGGCACCTGCTTCCCTGCTTTTGCCTGGCACTTCCCACACTGGGTACAGCTGTCCAAAAACCTGCAGCATCCATCCGGGTTGCCACGGCAACATCAGCCCATGGTGGGACGTCAGGGATGAGAGGGGCCGAATGCTAATCCTGGAAAGTTGCCAAGCAACACCGTGGGTTGGTGACATCACAGGGGCTGTGGCTGCTGGACAGATGGACAGGCCACAGCTGAAGCGGTCCACTCTCAGGAGGCCCAACTCATAGAACCACTCACTGCCTACCATGTAATAGTCCGCTTTTTCTCCCAACTGGAGCATGGACTTGAGGGGTGGGGGCCAGGGGGAGCTGCTTTTACCAGCAGCCCTGCCAGCTCTACCTCACCCCTCTTCAAGGGTAGGCTGTGGATATGACTGCCTTCCTCCTCCCTGGCAGAAAACCATGAGTCAGTCCCTATTCTCCTGTGTCTCAAGAGTCACCCTCTAATGCTCTGGTTTCTCCCTGGCTGGGCAAGGTTCAGGCTTTGGTCTTCTTGCCCTGTCCTGAAGGGTACCATACTTACCTTGCTCCCTGGGAAAGGGGCAAGGGGCTGAGCCATGACCCACTAGGCTCCTGCCCCTCTTGTGATGGGAGGGCCGTCTTTTGCCCTGAATAAGCTAGAATAGAGGTCAGCCTTACTGTTGTTGAAATGGGAGGACTGGGTTTCTACAAGAGTTGGGGAGTCACTGCCCATCTCTTGCTCAGAGCCCCCTTGCTGAGGACTCTGGTGGCCTGAAAGCTGGGAGACTGGGCAGATGGGCTACTTGGGATGCCTTGGCCCAGGGCCATGCCTTTCCAGCATGGGGTCTGAGGGTATGGTAGGTCTGCACACCCTCACCCTGTGCCTCCTTGCTGGCTGAGACGGGAGCAATGCTTCACTGGCTACAGAGATGAAAGCCCCTTGTGAATGGGCAGCAGAATGGGCCCTTCATGTGGCCGGCCAGCCAGAACGGAAGGTGACAGGCATCCAGACTGGGTGGCTGAGTCACCCGCTCCCCACCTGCCCCCAGCCTGCCTCTTGGGCTCCCAGGATCTTCCTCTGATTTTCTAGGCCTGGGGCCCTGAGCTATGCCAAGAGAAAGTGAGTTGCAGGCATGGGGGTGGGGGGTCAGAGATGAGACTGGGTGAGGTCTAGGATTCACCGCCTCCCAGGCCTCCCCGACATAAGCCTCCCTCCCATTGCTCAGCTGGCCTCAGCAGCTCTGACCAGCATAATCATTTCTTTGATGAATAAAAATGAAGACAAATTAATTCCCCTTTGATCCACATGATCACCTTGACAGACAAGACCTTGAAAGCCCAAAGCTCAAGGAAGAAGTAGTAGAATGGAGTTTCTTGGGGGCTGGAGGATTAGAGACCACTGGCTCATGAATAGACTGTCTTCATCCATCACAGCCCCCACCCAATCCAATGCCCACTTTTACTCCTGTGCAGCCTCCCTGCCGGAGCCTCCTCCCTCTTTTTTTCTCTATAATCTTCCATCCTATCTTGAGCTACTCCTCAGGAAGCCCTCCCTGAGTGCACTGGCAACAAAACACACACTCTCCTCAGGGTCCTTGAGGACCATAGTCAGTACCACTGGGCAGATGACATTAAAATGATCACTGCTGAGTCCCTCAGTGGGAGGGTGGGCTTGAGCCATGGGCTGGTAACATCACAGGGGCTGTGGCTGCTGGACAGATGGACAGGCTGCAGCTGAAAGGGCCCACTCTCAGGAAGCCCAGCTCACAGAACCACTCACTCTCTACCATGTGATGGTCACTGCTGTTTCTCCCAACTGGAGGGTGGGCTTGATGGGTGGGACCAGGGGGTTCTGGGGCAGAGGCATGGCTTTTCTCAGCAGCCTGCCCATGCATCAGTCCAGGAAAGACCCAGAGAAATGACTGGAAAATACAGCAACCCACTTGGGGCCACCACCCCAAAAATAGTGGCTGTTGACACCAGCCCAGCTGCACTTGACCCCACATGATCCCATCCTCACCTCCTCTTCCCCAGCCTACTTTTCTCTGACCTCCATCTGAGGGTCCAGGATGCTGAGGCTCTGCACTCCAGAAGCAGCAGCCCCAGGAGGGATGCCCGCTGGCCCCCAACTTCCTGGACCAAAGCACCAGGTGGCAGGATCTGAGACAGAGACATCTTCCACAGGACATTTCCCAGGGGGGCCCAGGAGCTGCACAGGAAACTGTTTATTATAATTAGGCTCTGAGCACCTCTGATTTTCCCTCAGCCCCAAGGAGCTTGGTGAGCGTCAGCTGAGTAATATCTTGGCAGAGTGGGTGACTTCATCATCTTGGCCCTATGACCCACCAGGTGCCCCCACTCCTACCTTCCAGGGAGCCTGGGTTTGCTGAGGCTTAACTGGGCCCACCCATCCACCCGTCCCCCAAGGCTGGCCACTCTGAGGACCAGACTGCCAGCCTGACCTTTCATCCACCCCTAGAAAGGGCTCTGGATGGGGCAGGAGGGCTGGGTTCTTCTGGGCAAGTCCCTTCCTTTGCTAGGCCTGTTTTTCTTTGGCACAGTGAGGAACAGAAACCTTGCCCAGCATCACGCTGGGGTCATCGGCACAGAGTAGTGTGAGGGACACCAGGACTTTCCCTGCTCCGAATACTTCCATTCCTGGCAAAAGCACTGCCCTTCCCAGACCTCCAGGAGGGAGTGTGTAAGAAAATCCCAGCATCTCAGTAAGGAAGGGTTTGTTCCAAAGAGATGGAATCCCTCACTCCCAAAGGTAGAGCAGCCCTCGTCCTCACCATCCCTTGCAAATGGGCTGCCTGCTTTGGCTTGGGGACGTTCAAACAGCTGGGGTGTCAGTTAGAGCTGACAACTTCCTTGGTAATCTGCTGTCACACTCTGGGTCTGCAAACGGAGGTGGCAAGAAGGGAGGGGTCTCACCCAAAGTCACGGCAGAGTGGGATGGGAACCTGTGGCTGTCCTGCCGGAGGTAGGGAGCCGCAAGGAAAAGACCACAAGACAAAGACCCATTGCCATGGGAATCCCACTTCCCTTTACAGGAGGAGGGGGGCATCTGCCCTGGCCTCGCACTTCTCTCACCCTTGCTCCCTCCTCCACTCCACCATCCTGAGGTGAGGCATCAGAGAGCCTGCAGGCAGGCCTGCCTTATGGCCAGACACTGATAGTTGCTAGGGTCTCAGTTTCCCTGTTTATGGAAGAACTCGACTGTCCACCCCAGGACCCCCAGCCATCCTCCATGCTGCCCCATGTGGAGCACTCTCCTCCTGGAGAGTCCCCACCCCCACTGTCTTTCTCCTTCCCCAGTACTTCTAATAGGCCATTCAAGAGCCTGGCACTGGATGGGTGCGGTGGCTCCTGCCTGTAATCCCAGCACTTTGGTTGGATCATTTGAGGTCAGGAGCTCAAGACCAGCCTGGGCAACATGGTGAAACCCTATCTATACTAAAAAATACAAAAATTAGCCAGGCGTGGTGGCGCATGCTTCTGGTCCCAGCCACTCGGGAGGCTGAGGCAGAACTGCCTAAACCCAGGAGGCAGAGGTTGTAGTGAGCCAAGGTCATGCCACTGCACTCTAACTTGGGTAACAGAGAGAGATTGCACCTCAAAAAAAAAAAAAGAGCCTGGCACTACTGGTTCCCCTGCCCACTTCCTCTGTACCCTTGGAGGCCTCTGGAAAATGTCATCTCCAACCCTAAGCAGCAACTCTGACGTGTGCAGGAGGGGTTTAGGTCTCCTCCACCTGGTCCAACAGAGGGGGCCTGAGAGTATAACCCAAGATACCCCCCTCTCTGTTCTCTTCCCAACCTGTCCTCAGCTTTGCCTCCGAACAGAGAGAAACTGGCCCCTGAAGGCCCTGAAGGCAGGATTGGCTGCTCCCAGTTTTCAGGTGAGGAGACTGAGGTCCTGGAGCAGAGCCTTGTTGCAGGCACACACGCTGCTGGCCAGGCAGCTGGACCCTCAGTCCCTGCCCAGGGCCCTCCCTGCTACCCCTCCTGGTTCCCCAACCCTCTTGATGGCCCTCAGAGAAGGCAGCTGGGCCTGAGGATGGGCAGGGCCTGCCTTGGGGAGGGTGTTTGGGCTGGGAAGCAGGTGGGGGGGTCAGCAGGTGCAGGATAATGGGGCCACCGGGGGAGGCCCAGGGAGCAGGTGCTGCCCATGAAGGGGCTGAGGTTGCCATTGTATGCCCAGCTTTGGTGGGCCCAGAGCAGGAGGGGGTCCCTGTGGGCCACCAGGCTGCCCTGGCTGATGCTCAGAGGTCGCCCTGATGCCTGGGCTCAGGCACACAGCCAGGCCCCTCCCCTGGGTCCCAGCAACCCCACCAGGTTGCCATGACAACCAGCACTTTCATCCCTGTCCCTTTGTCTGGTCACGGTCCAGCTTTTGTGACCAGCCATAATTGGTGGGTGGAGGGAAGGGGGCCTTGCATCAGGATACACTCAGCTGGGGTTGAGTTGTGAACCCAGGCAAAGGAGGCTGGAGGGCAGGTTACAGAAAGCTGGAGACGCAAAAAGGCTGGGCTTTGCTGGCGTTTCCCCTGCAGCCTCCTCTCCTGGCTGCTGGCCACATGCTCAGAACTGAATCTGCTGGCCCCAGAGTGACCTGTCCTATCTCTGGGCCTCATTTTCCCATCTGCGACTGCAACTGCGGATGACCCCTCTCCCCGGGTGCACTGGGAGGCAAAAAAGCATAAGCCAACCCAGAATTTAACTCCTTTGTGCAAATGAGGAAACTGAGGCACAGAGCAATGCTGGGCCCTGGTCCCGATCACATCCATGGTGAGCCAGTGACAGCGCCAGACCTCCTGGAGGCCCAGGGCCTCAAGGAATCAGGTCCCCAAACCAAACAGCAAATTGAGCCACACAGTTGTTTCTCCCCTGGTGCCCCCACAGGGATGAGCCTTTGCCAGTGGGACTCAGTATGAGCAGCCCCGCCTCCATCATCCTCCCTCAGGCCCCACCAGCTGTGTGCCTTTTGGAAAGTCCCTTGGGACTCCAAGTCCCGGGTGTGAAAAACAAGGGGGTATGTAGAAATAGTCAGCCCTCCCTCAGCTGGGGTGAGGAGGAGGTAAGGCCTGCTCTGCACAGTGCCAGCTCACTGCCAATCCCACAAACACCACACGCCCCACTCCCACCCATTGCCTCTGCCCACCCATATGATGCAGCATTGCCTGAATGGCTGCCCTGCCATGCGCTCTGGGCATTCCTTTGCCTCTGTGGTTGTCTTCCCCTGTGGTGCCCTCTACCCTGTGACAGGAACCTGGTGGTCCCCGGTCACCAGGGCTTGGGGAGGATGATCACTGCTGTCTAAATCTAAAGAACTCCCCCTTGAGATAAGTACTGATTTTCAACAGGGAAACAGAAGCAGAAGCAGAAGCAGAGAGCACTGCAGAAGCCAGTTTCCCTGCTGCAGATAGAGGCTCCGGGAAGGGACTGAACAGGAAGAGTCAGCGGGATGGCTTTGTCCTTTCTTGGGCGGCCCTTCTGATCTTTGAGGGAAGCCAGAGGTTCCTGCAAGCCCCTCGCCCCAGGCTCAACATCCTGCAGCCTCATGGGAAAAGTCTGGACACCCCAGACAACGATGTGTTTCTAAAGTGTCTGCTTCCCTCCGAGGGATCTGGGGCTCAGTGGGGCCCTCAGCCTCAGGAGGGACTCCCAGCACTAGGGCCGCTTCACAGGCATGACAGGTCCACTGGTGCCCCTAAATGAGAGACTTGAGGAGCAGGGAGACCAGAGGGGAGGGGCTGGGGCTGAGCAGATAATTGATTCAATACCAGCAGGGTATACCCCGAATGTCATTGTGGCTCTGCCATCCCAAGAAAATGTCACTTCTTCCCCATGGACATTCTTTGCGATTAGCTCTGCATCTACACTGGATGTGAGTGGGGTGGTGGCAGGGTCAGCTACCTGAGGCCAACAGACGGGTATTGGGGCCTGGGCTATGGCTGCACCACTGGGCAGCCCAAGCCAGGAGGAGCACAGTGTCCTCCTCTGCAGCTATTAATTCTTATTATGAGTTAGGAACCAGTTACTTAGAAATTAGCATGGGGCCAGGTGTGGTGGCTCATGCCTGCAATCCAGAACTTTGGGAAGCTAAGGTAGGAGGACTGTTTGAGCCCAGGAGTTTGAGGTCAGCCTAGGCAACATGGCAAGATCCCCATCTCTACAAAAAATTTTAAAAATTAGGCCAGGCGCAGTGGCTCACACCTGTAATCCCAGCACTTTGGGAGGCCAAGGCTGGCAGATCATGAGGTCAAGAGATCAAGACCATCCTAGCCAACATGGTGAAACCCTGTCTCTACTAAAAATACAAAAAAAAAAAAAAATTAGCCAGGCATCTTGGTGCATTCCTGTAGTCTCAGCTACCCAGGAGGCTGAGGCAGGAGAATTGCTTTAAACCTAAAAACGGAAGTTGCAGTGAGTCAGGATCGAGCCACTGCACTCCAGCCTGGCAACAGAGTGAGACTCTGTCTCCAAAAAAAAAAAAAAAAAATTAGCTGGGCATGGTGGCATGCATGCACCTGTAGTTCCAGCTATTTGGG
Organism: Cebus imitator; assembly: GCF_001604975.1. NCBI lineage: Eukaryota > Metazoa > Chordata > Mammalia > Primates > Cebidae > Cebus > Cebus imitator. Next base: position 1,880,024 of record NW_016107315.1, read on the forward strand.
AGGCTGAGGTGAGAGGATTGCTTGAGTCCAGGAGGTCAAGGCTGCAGGGGACCATGATCACACCACTGCACTCCAGCCTGGGCAACACAGACCCCGTCTTTGAAAAATAAAATAGAAAAGTTAGCATGTGCCATGAGGTTTATACACATCTTGTCATTTAATGCTCACACCAATTGTAGAAGGTGGTGGCTACTACTGTTTCCCTTTCTGCAGGTGGGGACACTGAGACTCCGAGAGGTGAACTGGCAGGGGAAAGGGGATTGGCAGACCTGCCTGGGTAGTAGGGGAGGGTAGGAGGCAGGGCTGAGTCAACTGTTGGAAGAAGACAGTGCAAGACAGATTTGGGCTCAGGATACAACATTTTTATAATGGTCCCAGCCAAAGGACTGGGCTGCCTGGTGACAGGAGCTCCCTGTCATGGGAGGCATGCCAGGGGAAGCTGAATGGGCACCTTACCTGTCATTCAGGTACCTGAATGGAAAGAGAGTAACTATGCAGAGCAAATGAGGCCATAAGGTGTCAACCCTGGCCCCACCCCAGCACTGGAAGGCACAGAGAAGACAGCACCTCCCAGGAAGGGGTTGAAGGACCCAGGAGGCATACCCTGCTGAGAACTATGCCCCATTGTCCCACCTCCAGGAGTAGCAAATTCCCACAACTTTTCACTCCAGGCACTTCCCTTGTCTCATCCTTGTCCCAACCTGTGGGGACATCTCAGAGCCCAACCCCATTCCCAAGGCCCCTCTCTGCAAGGCTAACAGCCTCCTCCTACCCCATCACTTACACCCCACCAGTGCAGCAAGCCCCACTGCTTCTCCTCCTAAATATCCCTCAAATCTACCCACTCCTCTCTCGATCCACAGATGCAGCCCTGGCTACCTTCTGCCTGGCCTCCCAGTCACCAGCACCAGTTCCTTTTCTACCCAACAGCCCTGTGTAGACTCCGCCACGGCCCCACAGTCCTCCCTGATCTGGCCCCATTGAGTGCCCTCATGTTGTCCTCCAGCCATAGGGAAGCCTTTTCATTTCCTGACGCACACCCTGTCCCCCTGTCACCTGCATCACATTCGCTGCAGCTTGGACATCTCTCCTCCCAAGACTGGGTTAAACACCCCTAGGTGCCCACAGCCATGGCAAAACTGTGTGGCCAGAGTCATTAACATGTCTGTCTCCATGGAGAGACCAAAGGTGCCACGGGGCAGAGTCCAACCTGTCTTGCCCAGCCTATATCCCCAGCCCCTGGCCCTGCTGCCTGGCACAGAGGAGATGATCAGTGAAGGACAGCTGAATTCATGCATGCATGAATGTATGAATGAGAGTGTGACTGAGGCTGGGTGGGCTGTCCCACACAGGCAGGTCCCCAAGAACAGCGGAGTCTGAAGCCATGATAGAAAGTGGATTGAGGGAGATGTCTGGGCAAGAAACTAACTGGGCCAACAGGTCCTCCGTGGAGGCCCGGACTCGTGTAGCCCCACTTCTGCCCTGAATCACAAAGAGGGGGCAGCTCTAAGATCCATGCACCTGCCAGAAGGGACAGGAACTGGGGATTCAAGCCAAATAGGAGTGAATGAGGTGGATTCCCAGAAGTCTCGCCCACTCCCTCTGGCCCACAAATTCCCTTTTACCAAAGCCACTTTAAAGTCTTTCCTGGGGACTGTGATGGGATGTGAGGGAATTGGGTCTGAGGCCAAAAGATCAGCCATAGTGCACCTCCCCTACTCAGCCAGCCAGAGGGGAAGATGCCTCTTTGTGGCTTTGTACACACACACACACACACACACACACACACACACCCCTTCCCCCAAACAGAGACTGAGCAGGGTGCCCCTGGGGCTGGGAGACCTTGAACCTCCAGCCACCACTCTCTGTGGGTGGCCCCTGGCTTCCTCCTACCCCTCCCAGCTCAGTGACAGCCTCCTGAACTTCCTGGCTGGTTTCCAGGCCTTGGAGAAAGCCACTGCCTCTGCCACACCATTACTGTCACTATCACTGCTGCTTCGAAAATGCAATTACAGCAAACAACAGCCGCTGCCTCACTTGAGCCTCGCCATCCACACCTGGAACTAATTAACTTAATTAGGCCTTAATGAGCTACACTGGTCGGAATGCCTATTTTTACTTAATTATCCCCTAATGTGTTTGGCATGGAGGAGCACAAGACCCAGAGGATGGCTTTGGCGGTGGCGGTGGCAACCATCTCCTCTCCCTGAAGAAGGGACACTCAGGAGGTGATGCCTTTCTGCCTGGAGTGGGCCCCAAAGAGCTGAGAGTCCCAGGAGTAGGGGTGAGGCAGAGGCCATGATGCAAGAACAGCAACCCCCTCAGCTCCAGCCCCATCATTCTGACTGCCCCGTCTGAGCTGGGGCTGAAGCCACACTTTGCTCAGCTGGGGGTGGAACAGGCATGATCTGGCTGGCTTTTGCCTTCACAGACCTCTGACAGGGGAGGACAGGGGATCAGAGAGTTACTCCTCCAACTGCCTCTAATGGGAAGGCACAGAGAGATGAAGGGCTTGCCTGAGGACACACAGCTAACTGGTGGCAATGGATGTGAAGGGCTCCCAGGCCCTCTGAAGGAGCACTTTAAGCCATGATGGGGTCCTGTCAGGGTGCAGTCTAGTCTCTTTCACACCAGGCCAGGCTAGGATAGGCAGAGGATCACTTGGATAGCTGGCCTCCAGGGTCCCTATGGCAGCACCTTCCACCCCATTTGGGCCTTGGATCCCGAAAGCCAAGTTTGCATCATTAACTTCTTTAGCTTTGGGGTGGAGTGAGGTGGTCTTGGTTCACTAGACAGATATAGGGGAGGCTTCCTGGCCCCTGCCTTGATCCCGCTAGGGCCTCCAGATCAATAGCTCATTTGAATCTCTGGGTTCCTGGGACTGGAGGGGTACCCTGTCCCTTGTATAGGTGCAATACATCCCTATGCTAAAGATGGATCAACCTCTCTCGGGGGCAGCCCCTTCTGGAACTCCAGGCTTAAATCTGACAACTGTTTCCTTGGCACCTCCAGCCCCATCCAGCCCCAGGAGTCCCAGTCTTAACACAGAAAACCCAGAAACCTCAATTTCCCTCTCCTTGGTCTGTTTTTCCCAGCATCCCCCTCTTCTGAAAATGGCCACGCCATGTACTCACGTGCTTAAGCCAGAAATTGAACAACTGACCTGGACAACCCTCTCTCGCACCCCACAGCCAACCCTTCCTGAAGTCCTGTTGGCCCTGCCTCCAAATAACATCCCCAAATGCCAAATTCCCACCACCTCCCAGCAAGCACCCAATCCTGGCCACCGTCCTCTCCCAACTCGACAGCAACTGCCTCGGTCTTCATAGAGCCTCTACAACCTGGTCTCCATGAAACTATCACAGTGACTTAAGAAAAAAAATCACCCCCTAGTTCAAAATCCAATGACTTCCAATCACACTTAGCGTAAAAGTCTCTATGGACTTTATTAGCCCACCCTACAGAGCCCCACCTGCCTTGCTGGTTCCATTCACCTCCTTTCCCTTCTCCTTGCCCCACTGATGTGGGCTGCCCTTCAGGACGTCCTGGGCCTCAGGGCCTTTACACTGGTTGCTCCTTCTGCCTGGAATGATCTTCCCTTTGACCTTTGGATCACTCAGATCTTGGCTTAAATGTCACTGCAGCCTTCTCTAGCCCTATACCCTAAAGTTTCCTCCCAGGCCCTAGCCCCGTTACATCATCTACTAGATCGCCCTGCTAGAATCTTCTGCATGGCACCTGCTAGCATCTGAAAATGTTGTTTCTATCTCCTTTGAACTTTATCTGTTTTGACCCCTACTGAATCCCCAGCCTAGAACACCGTATGCCTGGCACACTGTAGGGAATTTTTGCTTAAATGGGTGTTAAAGGAATGCCTCCACTTTTCCACAAGCGATTGGAGTCCCCAGCCCCTTCCTTGAGCTGCCCAGAGCCCACCCAAATACCTCAGGCCAGAGCACAGTATCCTTGAATCCAATGTCCTGGCCCCCAGCCTCTGCTCACAAGATCCAACCACCTGGAATGCCCGTTTCCTATCCTTTGCCAATGGAAACTGGCCTGCCCCAAGTCTTCTGATCAGTGAGGGAGTAGGCAGGGACCTCCACCTGTTTGAACAGGTGAGCTCGACTTGGCCCTTGGCCTTGGCTCTTCCTGGCACTTATCTCTGCCTGCTCTTTGGAGAGAACTCCCTGGGCCTGTCTGTCCGGACCCTGAGGACATAAGCCTGTGGAGGTGCTGGCCTTCATCTCTGCCTGCCCACTGCTCCCCATTCCTGCCACAGTAGCCAATCCCAAGGCCGCTGGCCTGGAGTCAGCACTTAGCAAACACTTGACGAAGGAAGGAGTGTAGGTAGGTATATAGGGTCCCCCAGCTGTGGGTCCCATCTCAGTGCTGAGGATGTGGCCAGGGTCTGAGTATGAGCCCTGGCAGCTAGCCCAAGTGAGGAGAGGCTGCCTCCAGCTCTCTCCAGCCCCAGGAGGCCCAGATCTAACACAGAAAATTCAGGATCCTCCCGCCAGCCGGCATTCCCTTCACTTGACTACGGCTATGCCATTTGTTCCTCGGCCTCAGCCTCCCCTCCTGTGCTGGTCCTCACCTCTTTGGCTTAAAAGGGTCTCTTTCCTGAGGCTGAAAAGTCCAGGGGCACCAGGCCAGATGTTTGGGTGCTCAGGACCTTGTGACCCTCTGACCACAGCCCCCACCTCCTCTGAGAAGTGAGAGTGGGCCCCTCTCTCCTCCTGGCAGCCCCGGCCTCTGCCAGTGGATCTTCACCATGCCATCTCACAGATTATGCCAGAAATTGAACAACTGACCTGGACAACCTTCATAGAAATAGGACAGCGGGAAGGGGTTTTAGTCTTGTTGTGACTATTGCCTGTGACCAGAGCTGTCCAGCAGCCTCCTGCACACCCACCCCACCTGTGCCCTGCCTGAGGGGCTAGGCCACTGGGAGATAGTTCTCACTGGTAATTACCTTTGTCCCAGGCTGGAGCCTCTGCCCTTCTGAACTGGAGAACCTCTGTCTCCCATCTGAAAGGCCTGGGCTCTGGGCGTCATCCCAGACCTTCCCACTCAGTGGCACCCCATCTTACCAGCAGTAGTCCCAGCTGGCTGGACCCTGCTTTCATCTGAGCCCCTCCCACCCTGGATCTAGAGCCATGCAGTCAGGGCAGGACAGACTTGTGGACGCTCAGTGTAGGGGGAGTCACTGATCTGCAGGGACCAAGGCCAGGGTTTGGGACTTAGTGCTGTCCTTTACTGGGTCTTGCTGCCTTAGTTTATTCACCTAAGAGGCAGAGACATCACTGTCATTTAGCAGGATGTACGTGGAGCCCAAGAGATGGAAGCATGAAGTGCCTTGTAAACCTAGCATTGGTGACTTTACCTGAATTGCTGTTGAGGTGGCAGCAGGGAGTTGTGGGTTTTAAACACCAGACTAGCCTCTAAGAAGGCTGTGGTTCCAGTTCCAGCACTGCAGGCTGAGCAAAGGGGTCCAAGTGAGATCACAGGGCTCAGGAAATGGGTTCCCTCCTCTGCAACCAGTGACCTACATCTGCTTCATTTATGCAATGGGGCTAACCCAGAAAGGGAAGGACACAAAGGGAAGGGATGGCTATGAGGACATAATTTGGAAGGAGGGAAGAGGGATGGGACCCAAGTCCCTTGGGTTCCACCTCCTAGCAGGCTCAGGATAGTCCCAGGATGTCTGAGACTATGAAGCATAAACTCTCTCTCCTTTGACAAGAAGAAACTGACACCTGAGGAAGAGGGTCAGCCCAGGTCATCCTGCTGGTCAAGAAGTAGGGTCGCTGGGGGCTGATATCAGCTTCTAACCTCCTTGAAGGCCCTGGAGCCTCAGTTTCCCTATCTGCACAATGGTGGCACTGATTCCCATCTTCCTTTCTTCCCTTCCTCCCCGCAACTCCCCCAACCCAAGAAAGCTGTGAGGTTCACCAAGGGGAAGCCTGGGGATGGAGTCAGCACCCTGCCTCCTAGCTTTGTATAAGGTGGAGGAGAGGCTAAGGGAGCCAGGAACCTGGGGAGCACCTCAGTGACTGCAAAGGCAGCCCCACTCCTTCCTAGGGAAAGAGACCATGGGGCAGGAGACCTCCTTGGGGGTCAGGGGGTATATACTCAGGCTTGGGGAGTCTCCAGCCATAATAGGCTCCCTCTTGGGGTTGGCACTGCCAATGACCAGCTCTACCGCCTTCCGTGCCCTGAGCCCCACTTTCCCCACTAATCCAATGAGGACAACAGGGATCATCCCAGTCCTGCCAGTCTGTGACCTCCCAGGGCCACCGAGAATGGTCAGCTGGCTAGTGGGTATGAGATGGCGGCTCTTACAAACAGCAAAGCCCTAAAGAGACAAGACAGCCTGCTAATGGAGGCATTCAGGCAGCGAACTTGGGGGCAGAGGAGTCTGCAGTGCTCAGCTACCCCTGTCGCAGCCGCCCCACCCCAGCCACCGTCTGCCCCTGCCTTGCCCTGGGGCTGGGATCAAGGGTGGCAATGTCTGTCGGTGATGTGAGTAGGCTCAGTCAGGGACTCCATCAGCCCAGGAAACTGCCTTTCTGTCCCTGCTTACTCTTCCGTCCTAGGCTATGGCTGCCTGCAGTCACCTCACACACACAGCAGCCGCCACCACCCTCCCATCTCCCTCCCTCCGAGCAGAGGCAGCTGCTAGGCCTCCATGCTGGAACCAAAATTGAATGAGCACTCTCACAATGTCGCCTCCCGCTGACAGCTCCTAATTGCATGTTGAAGCCATGTGATGGAGCCCAAGTTACACTAATTATGTCATTACCCTAATTAAGTAAATACTGTACGTGCTAATTGGCTGAAATCTCTTCAGGGGGATGGGCATGGTGTCCCCTGGGCTTCACTTGGGTGGGCTGGAGGTAACAGAGGAAGGTGGGGTGACCCCTCCCTGGGTCACCCAGTGGGCTTCAGCGAGGGCCCCTGACCACAGCCCTAGACAAGTGTGCCTGTGCTGCAGGGGAGGACGGAGAAGGATTTGGATCAAGTGGTCAGAGACCCAGGTCGAAGGCCTGACTTGACCCCGACAGGCTGGTGGTCTTGAATAAGCCCTTTCTCTTTTGATGTGGGCCCCCTTGCTGTCCTTCCCCTCGGCCAGCCCAGGGCCTATAGCCTTTCACTACTGGGCACAGGGACACCAGAGGAGCCCAGTGTTCAGTCATCTATGTATGCCAGTTATGTGCCTGGCCTGGGGCAGCAGGAGAAAGAATGGCGAGAACTGGGAAAAGCCCCAGTTCTTAGGGATGTCACCCACGTAAACTAGCAAAAAGGACAAACAGGGCTGGCATTCCCAGGAAGGCATGTGATGTGGGATGCTCAGAGGAGGTCTGGAGGGCTTTCTGGAGCGGGGGACTTCACTTACAAAGGAGGGAGAATATCAGTGCACTAGAACTCAGGTCATCTCTAAGACGTGATTTCTAAATAATACCAAACTTTTTAAATCTTTTTTTTTGAGACAGTCTTACTCTGTTGCCCAGGCTGGAATGCAGCGGCACAATCACGGCTCACCGCAGCCTCACTCTCTCACTCTCCTGGGCTCTGGTGATTCTCCCACTTCAGCCTCCTGAGTAGCTGGGACCACAGGTGTGCACCACCATACCCACCGATTTTTTGTATTTTTTGTAGAGACAGGGTTCTCACCATGTTCCCCAGGCTTGTCCTGAATGCCTAAGCTCAAGCAATCCACTGGCCTCAGCTTCCCAAAGTGCTAGGACTACAGGCATGAGCCACCAAGCCCAGCCTAAATACCAAACTTCTTAACCATGACCTTGGGGTGGGAGTTGGGAGGAATGAGAATAGCCATCTGAAGAAGGATCTCCAGATGGGATTCCAACCTACTTCGGAGTACTGGGGGTGCAGAAAGAATGCAGCCCTGTGTCAGGGACCGGCATGTAAACCCCAGTATGGCTGGAGGCCCATCATGCCCCTTCCGGGAGATCAGCACAGACCAGCTGGTCAGGTGGAACTCCATCCTGGCCCTGTCCTTCACAGTGTTGTAGGGAGGGTCCCAAAGGCAGGGGCTGGGGCCTCCAGCAGCTGGGTCCTCTCACATCACTTAGGGCCCAACAGCGCACATTCCCCTAAGTGTGCCAGGTGCCACAGCACAGCCATCCCGCTCTCCCAGCTCCACCCTGCCTGCCTGCCTGCCTGCCTGCCGCCATCTCCACAAACATATGCTGCAGCTCCACACCCGGCAAACACCACCTGCTTGCTTTGGTGGGCAATGGCTCCCTCCCCGCTTGCTCGCTTGCTTCCCAGGACCCCAGGCCCAGCACAGCCTCCTGCCCCAACCCAAGCCCTGGAGTGGCCCAACTCCCAGGGTGGCCTTGGCCAGTCCCCAGGTCTCAAGCTCCCAGTAGGTGACATCTGCTCATTCCCTGCCTGTCTCAGGCCTTCATTCATTCCACATAATGTGGTCTGGGCTCCCGTGGGCTGGCTTCCGAGACAGAGACAGATAGCAAGTAATCCTTTCAAATGTCTGCAACTTACACAAATGAGTAAGAAAAGAAAATATGTATGTCTAAACACACGCGTACGCACGCGCGCGCGCACACACACACACAGCAAACGGAGCACAATATTCACAGTAGCTGAACATATCCCCTAAAGAGCACATGGTGTCTGTTGTACTATTCCTATTCTGGCAACTTTTCTGTAAGTTTGAAATCATTTCTAAATAAAAAGTAAATAAAGGAAGAATAAGGAAGGAAGGAAGGAAGGAAGGAAGGAAGGAAGGAAGGAAGGAAGGAAGAAAGGAAGGAAGGAAGAACGGACCTTTCCTTTTTCTGGGCTCCAGGCTATAGGAGGAGACAGCTGGACCAGCGGCAGCCAGGTCACTGTAGCCCTGCTGGGTGGGCCCTGAGACCCACCCAGGCTTCCCTGAGGAGGTGATAGGGCTTGGGGAGACAGAGTTAAGGGGCACACATCTCTGGCCCTTCTATGCAGGGTGGCACTGAGGGGCTGACTCTCTGGGAGTCTTCCTGTCACAGCTTTAGGCAAGCCCTTGCTCCCTCCCCTCCTCTTCTCCAAAGAATGTGCTCTGGAATCTCCAAGAGGAGTCTCAGATAAGAAGGGGAACTTCCCTTAGTCAGCAGGTGTGGGAGGGTGGCCAGAACTTCTGTGCTTTTGATCGTGAGAGGAGGCTGAAATGGCCCGGGTGCTGTGCCTGGGATAAGAGCAGGCTGAGCCGGCCCTGGTCAAGGCCACCCTGCCCTCCCTCCCAGCGAACACTCACACAGACTTGCTGAGCTGACTTCCCCAGGCAGTGCCCTTGCTTGTCACAGCAGCAGTGCTTGGCGGCAGGAGGGCAGCAGCAGGGAAGTGGCTCATTATTTCATCCTTCATTAGCTCAGCATTAGGCAGCCTGAGAATTGTGGGGTGTGGAATGGGAGCTTCTGGTTTGGTGGTCCTGCAGCTCCAGGCCCACCCCTTGCAGCCTCCTTCCTCCACCCCCTCTCTCTCCCAGGGCTTCCCTACCTCTTTCAGCCCCACTTTTCCCCTCCCTCCCTGTGCTCCGGATCCTGCCCCTCCCCTTTGATCCCCAGGCAGGGCTCGGGCACACACTCTCCCTAAGAGGGGGCTTCCCCTACCCAGTTCTCAGTCAAGGGATAGGCCCCATCAACCATCCCCTCCCCCAAAAGACAGTGACACCAGCATCCTGATGTGTGGTCAGTCATGGTGTGTGTCCTGAGTGTTCTGAGCTCTCAGGGAATGACTGGGACCCCTGCCTGGCCTCACAGCCCATCTCTTCTCCCCTCCAGCTCAGGCCAACAGTTGAGAGCCTGGACTGCCCCAGAGTGCATCTGCACCCTCCACCCCCACTCCAGGAGGCTCTGGCTGGGATGCTCGGGGCTGGGGCGCCCAGGGGTCAGCAGAAACCGGTTCCTCCATTCAGACACCGTGGTTCTCATGTCTTTGTCGACTTGCCACTGGCCGCAGTCCTCCCAGCCAGCCCACCAGCCCAGCCCCTTACCCTACGGCTGGCAGGTCCCCCTCCCTGCATGGCTTTCTGCCATTCAAGTCCTGTTGGTATCCCCTGAGTCCAGAGCCTGGCATGGGACAGGGGTGGGGCCCCTCTGCCCAGCTCAGCCATCAGCCACCGGCCCCCTGCAACCTGCCTCTCATCCTACTCCCTCTCCTGCCCACGCCCCTCACTTGCCCACCACCTCCTCACCCAGTCCCTACTCTCCCGCCCACCAGCAGTCTCCCCGCTCTGGCTCTCAGTCTGGCCCTCACCTCCTCCGCCCCCTCCCCATTTCCTCTTCTCTCCTCTGCTGGCCCTTCAGTCCCTGGGTGTCAGGCTTTATCTCTCAGCGGGCGGGCAGCAGGCTCGTTGTTCTCCCCTCCCCTCTCCTCTTCTCTCTCATCCTCTCCCTTCTCTCTTCCCCCTCCAGCCTCCACTCCTTCGCCCGCTCACTCACCCTCTCCCTCTCCCGCTGCCCCCCCTTTCTCCCCCACCTCTTTGTTTCAGCTGAGAACCGGCTCCTCGGGACAGTTCCCACACTGCAGTGCCTCTGGTGAGGAGACAGCGCCACTGAGGTGAGCCTTGGGGATCTGGGGACACAGGCACAGAGGGGCTGGAACCCTGGGGGGCAGGCAGGTGGGGAGAATGGGAAGCACGCTTCTCTGCCCTGGGCAGTGGGAGCAGCAGTGAAGTGCCAGCCTCAGGTGCCCCGGTGGTCAGCAGGAGTGGGCGGCAGAGGGGCGGCCAGTTAGCCGCGAGGGACAAGGCTGGGTGGGAGCTGGCAGGCTCTGTTCCTGCCCGGGTGCCTGGCTTCTGTGGGTGGCCCTGGGCTGAGAGAGACCCTCAGGGAGACCAGACAGGGTGGGCGGGGGTTGGGCTGCCTGGAATAGCCCACCCCTGAAGGCTTGAGTATATGCCCAGTCCTGGAGTCCAGGACTCTGACCCTGCCTCTGACCAGGCTGCAGCTATGGGGTTGCTGGGTGGCAGCAGCGGCACCATCCAGGGGGCTGTGACCCTCACAAGTGCCTGTATTAGTGGGGGTGTTGGCAGCTGGCTGGAATGTGCTGGGGCTGCTCCCACTGCCCAGGTGGAGAGTCTGAGCAGGAGAGACCTTCCCCCTGCCACAGGCTCACAGGTTTTACTCCAAGCTACTGTTGCCCAGACCCATAGAGCCACATGGCAAGGACAGGCACTTCTCCCTCCCCTAGGGGTCTTTGACCAGCTCCCTCCAGACAGCATCCCCAGAAGAGCTTTGCCCGGAGTTGCAAACAGCAGGGTTTCAAGCCACAGCCTAGATATTCCTGCAGTCAGCTTCCTGGAACTGGGCTGGACAGGGAGGAAAGGGGGTTCTATAGATGGGGTGGGGAGAGCAGGTGGAGAAAGAGGCCCGGCTCCAGTGAGGCTACAAGTGTGATTTTTGGAGACAAACGAGGGCCACAAGGAGATCTTGAGATTCTAAAGCTGTGTGCAGGTGGGTGGGAATGAACTGAAGGTGCAGAAGCCAAGAACCAGGGGCCCCGCCCCCTTCTCAGCTAGTGCTGGAGATGGAGGGGCAGGACTGGAGGCAAGGAGAGGTATATGGCTCACACCTTCCCAGGGAGGTGGGCAGCAGCTCTGCTGGCTGCTAGTGCTAGGAAAGAGCTTCTCAATAGGATGCATTTTTGGGGTCCAGCCTCTGGCTGTCTGGATGGGGCAGAGCCAGGTTCCACAGCTCCCTGGCTCCCCAAGGAGGCAGTGGTGGACCACAGCATAGTGAGTGATCGTCCCATGAGGCAGAGCTGCTAAGGGCAGTGGCCCCATAGGACTGGGCAGATGGGGCACTTGTTTCCAGGACCCAACTGTCTTGCCCTCTTCCCTTGGCCAGAACCTCCTCATCTGAGCAAGGCAGCAGCCACACCTGCTGCAACCCCTGCTCCCCTCAACCCCTGGGGTGGGAGCAACATGTCTAGAGAGGTGGAATCAGAGCCATGGACATGAGCTGGTGGCAAGTCAAGTGTCAACTCCCAGCCCACCCTCCTCCAGCCACTACAAAGCAGCCTGAGTCAGGGGAAGTGGAGAGCAAAGCCTCAGAACTGGCCCTAGTGGTTGCTGGGGAGAGGTCTGGCCCACAGCCTTGGGGAGAAAGCCCTCCCAGCCTGGGCACAGCTCATGACAGCCCCATGCTCCTATCGCTCACACAGCAGCCTGCCTAGGTCATTGGCTTCCCCATCACCTAGGGTGTGTGTGTCCCCCACCCTTGCACGCCCCCTCCCACCCCACCCCCCAGCATATCCCAATCCTCCCACCTAGCTAGGGATTCTGGCCTGGGGTCGAACCAGTCCTCCCTCACCACGGCCTGGGCCTCATCATGTCCCTCATACATGACCAAGACCCAGAGGGAGGCAGGTTGCCCTCCCCATTTTCCAGAGACAGTAGGGGGCTCTCTTCCAGGCAGCTCAGCTCACTCTGACTCCACCTGATCATCCATCAGCTCCGTGACCTCCCAGGGCACTGTACACCCTACCAGCCATTAAAGACTCAAATACCATTCCCTGCTGGTGCCTGTCTAGTGCCAGAGGCTAGCAGGTCACTCACTCAGCCTCAGCCAGTGAGCACTAAGGTCCTGCTGGCTCTAACTCTGGTCCTGCCATGAAAGAAGAGGACCTCCCTGAGCTAAGAGCTTCCTGAGATTCTCCTTGGAAGAGACCAATACCTCTCCCTTCTTTCTCTCCCTCCCTGAGGTCCCCACTTGCACAGAGCTCTTCCACACAGATCCACCTGCCACTGATACCTCCCTAAAGAGGCAATAGGGCAAGGATGCTGCCCCCATTAAACAGATGAGAAAACAGCCCTGGAGAAAGGAAGGTGGGAAGGCCAGGACAAGGACTTACCACCGGACTCCTACTCCAGTGCTCCTTTCAAGCCGCTTAACTGCCACCCTGATGAGATCCTACGTGAGTGGGGTCCCTATGCCCACCAAAGTGTCCACTAGCTGCCCAGCCTCTGCCCCCCAAATCCTCAAGGCCCTGATGGCATTCCCAGAGACAGAGGGGCTCAGTGACTCCCAGGAGTATTTGAGCCAGGGCTTTCAGCCTTGGTTCCAAGGCAGGCATCTAAAGGGTTCCCTGGGCTGGCTAAAGGCTTTGGAGCTGAGGCTGTGCAGCAGAGGGGGAGAGCGTTCTCAGAGCTTGGTAATACACCTCTCCTACCTGCAATCCCTTCCATCTCCTTGCATGCCCTCACCTCTCACCCTCTGTAGTAAGGAGGCACTCAGCATCAAAGTCCCAAAACAGCTTCATGACATTACTCCCTGCCAAAATCTTTATGAGGTTTGCCATTGCTGTCAACGTGAAGTCAACTCTCTTGGCCAGGCACACTAGCCTCTGTCAGTCTTTTGGGCTTCCTTGCCCACCTTGCTCCCTGTATCCCCTATACTCTAACTACACCTGTGTGTCTCCACCCTGGGATGGGGCAGAGCACAGCTCACAGACTGGTTGTGGGCTGCACTACACACACACATACCTATACATGTATCCATGTGTGTGCGTGCGCGCACACACACACATACACACACACACACACACAATTGTGCAACAGATGCAGACACACCTTTATGTAGAAGCCCACCACTCAACTGTGCATGGTTTTCTGCCAAATCACACACACAATGGAGCTGTCCCTCTGAGCCAAGAAGAATCTAACAAATCCGCTGTGTGGATCCCTAGAGAGGCCAAGCATGGTGTGTCGCCATCCCAAGCCCTTGAGGAGCAGCAAGGAGGCAGAAGTAGATCCCCTGGCTCTGACTGAGCCCTTGCTTGGCCCCAGGGTCTCTGAGCCCCAGAGAGTGGCAGAAGATAGTCAAGCAGGTTCCAATTAGATTCTTATCCTGGTTTGGTGGCCAACTTGCTGTGCAGTCCCAAATAAACCACCTTCGCTCTCTATTATCTCCAATTACTATAGTCAAAACGGTTGGGATTAGCTGACACTTAAAGGGCTGCCCAGGCCCACTGCCCCAGTGCTCTTGGCTCATGCCAAGTGTAGAGAATGGACGGGTCTGTGAGGGCTGCTGCAGCCAGCAGGGCCAGACACCCTCCGTGGTAAATCCTCCACCTGGGCCAGGGGAAGCTTTAGAGAATGAAGATGAGGTAAGTATAAGGGCGGCAGCAGCCAGAAGAGACAGAAGCCAAGAGCAAGGAAGGGGTACTTTAATGATCCAAAATTGACATTTATGGAGCAAATAATGATCCTATCGAAACACTCACTGCGCAGGGTTTATCTCATTTCATCATCTAGACTGTGGCCAAATACATCCTTTATCATCTCTGGGGTAGCCAGTGAGCAAATCTAACCGGTTAGGATCGCAAACTATTTGGCCCTATTGGGTCCAATCAAGGCCCCGGCCTCCCACCCCTATAAACAGAAGTATAGGGAAGGGGTCACTGTGGAGCAGGGTGAAACTCCTGCAAGATCCCATCCATACCCAAAGCCCTCAGCAGGCGCGTAGAGAGCCGTGTGCCCTGTACTAAGTATCTATATGTACACTCACAGATACATTCCCGCTCTCGGTACACCAGCACCAACGTCTGTGTGCTCACATACCCACCACACACACACACACCCCACACACACACCCCACACACACACCACATACACACCACACATACCACACACACACATATCACATACACACACACCACACACACACCACATACACACACACCACACACACACCACACACACCACACACACACTACATACACACCAAACACACACCACACACACACCACACACACCACAGACACACATACCACACACACACACCACACACATACCACATACACACACGCCACACACACACCCCACACAACCACACACACATACCACATACCCACACACCACACACACACCACACACACACACCATATACCATACACACACACCACATACACAACCACACACACGCCACACACACGCCACACACATGCCACACACACCACACACACACCACATACACACTACATACACACACACCACACACACACCACATACACACACACCACACAACACACACACAACACACACACACATACCACACATACACGCCACACATGCCACACACACCACACACACACACACCACAGACACATGCCACACACCACACACACACACACCCAGGGGATATGGCCGCCAGGCCCTCAGCCCCTGCCCCCAGCTCTCCTATTTCCTGCTTTCGCCTGGAACTTTGTACCCAGTGCCAATACTCATGCTCCCAAAAGCAAGGCCCGAGGCACGAACAGGCTACGTGCAGAGGCTGCCAGAGGAGCACCAGGTCACAGGATCATGCGAGGATCACCGTAACCCGAGACTGTGACCCTGGTCAGCAGGAGCTCCACGTAACCCGAGACTGTGACCCTGGTCAGCAGGAGCTCCACGCCAGCACAGAAGGAAAGGAAGCAGTGCCCGTGCATCCCAGTAGGGTGCAAACTCCCCTTTTCCCTAAACCTCCCTGCTCCCCAGAGCCCGCTTACCATGCTCACCTCCATCCCAATCCCCAGCCTGCCCTGTGTGAGCCAGGTCCCCAGATCATGAACCATCTGCAAGCTAGCCTGTCCAGAGCCCAGGTGGGGAAGGGAAACTCTTCCCAGGGGAAAGAGTTGAGGGACGACGGGAGGGCTAGGGTGGAAGAAGGGCCTGCAAGAGCAGCCCCAGGCCTCGCTGTTCTCTATGGCTTTTTATTCCTATGTGATTCTACTGCTCATTCATATAGGGATTGGAGCCGTGGCGCACGGCGGGGAAAGCCAGCGGAGGGCTCTGACACTGAGCAAGGGAGCCGGAAGGGGGGACAGTGGCACCTCCCTCTCTCAACCCAGGCTGCTGGCCAGGCCAAGGCAGCCATTCCTCTACTCCCACTCGCCTCTTCACCCGCCAGTGGTCACGGGAAAGGGTGTGGGCTGCTGGACCTCGTCACTACCTGGACCCCATCCCAGAGCTGAGACCCCCCACTAAAGGACTGACTGACATCAGAGTCTGGACTTGGTCCCCAGAGGAGTGGCCGAAGGAACTGGGGATGTTCAGCCTAGGACAAGGGCTGTCACAAGGAATCAGCACTGGGCGGCGGGACAAACTTCAGCTCAACCAGAAGTGCAGTCCGTAGCCAAGGGCTGTCCAAAGGCAGAAGGGACATCCATCCAACGAGACCAGGCTGAGGCCGGAGAGGTCATGGTAATGGTCCCACTGTGGAGTCATGGTTGGGTGGGTGGCCAGTCACCCCAGGCTGCAGTCCTTAGGCCTGTCCTCCCTGGGGTCTCTGCGCACACACATCAAAGCTGTCAGGAGCCAGGCTCAACCCTCACATGCTCCAGAGAGACAGGCACAGGCTCTGCGATGTGAGGCAAGTCCTGTATATACCCAGCCCAGCAGACGGGTGTTAAGAGTTCTGCCAGGCCCTGGCACTGTGGCTGCAGCCATACTATGCTCCCCTCCCAGCAGCTCCTCCATGAGGCCTCACTCTGAGGGAAGGCACACTGAGAACCTATGGCATAGTCCTATTTATTTTCAGACACTTTCGCTTCACAGAAAAAAACAGGGTGAGGGGCTCAACAGAGAGGCTGCCTAGGGAGAAGCATGGGAACAGTGAACTGGGTGAGGGGCTTATACTCATCCTCAGGGGTACCTGCTGCCATCCAGAGAGTAGGAGTAGAGGGGAGCCCCCATCTGCCAGTCTGGCTGGAGGGGAATGGACATAGAGCAGAGGCCCTGAGTGAGAAGTGACAGCCAACCAAGCAGCCAATGCCAAGGAGGAGCCCTAAAGCCTAGTGAGGCCCTGAGGAGCAACCTTGGTCTGCCATCTGACCTTGCCCTTGGAGGCCTCCTCTGAACTCCCAAAATGTGACCTATGCCATCACCGAGGCCTCAGGAACAAGAGATGGGTGTCCATGACATTGGTACCTGTCATCCCTGTGTGCAGCAGGTGCAGCCCGCCCTGGAGACGGCAGAAGAAGGTATGTGAGTCATTGTGGGCTAGGAAAGTGGCCATGTCCAGGCCCTCAGCTATAGCCTCGCTGGCAAGCTCAGGTGTGACCCAGGCCCCAGCAGCCTCTGTGGGCCCATCCTGCCCATCGGTGCCACCACTCAGAAATAGCACATCTATAGGCCCCAGTGGCCACCTTCTGAACTCTGCTCCAACACGCAGGGCCAGTTCCTGGTTCCGGCCACCCTTGCCTGAGCCCTGCAGCTGCACTGTGGGCTCGCCACCTGCCAGCAGGCAGACTGGACCCCTTCCCCGAGCCATGGTCTCCAGAGCCTCCTCCAGCTGCAGGTCTGGGATCTGAAGCTCAGCTGCCAGCTCATGGAGCTGCGCATCTTCCTCTACAGAAGCCCCAGCCATGGATGGGGTGAGGTGGGTTCTAGCCACATGGGCCAGCAGCCCGTAGAACTGGGCCACACTTTTCACATCACCCTGCATGGCTGCACTAAGCACCACAGCCTGGTAGCCCAGTGCCTCGGCTTGCCGCTGGGCCTCAGCCAGTGCCAGCACATTAGAGCCAATGATCACGTTCAGGACATGGCCACAGGTGTGTGGCCCATGGGGGTCAGAGTCAGCCCGAGACAGCACAGTCTTCACGGAACGTGGCAGGGCTGCACGGAGGCCATAGCGGTTGAGGATATGCAGGCAATCTTGCACACTGTGGGAACTGGCCACAGTGGGGCCACTGGCAATCACCTCCACAGGGTCCCCCACCACATCGGACAGGATGAGGCTCACCACCTGGGGAAGGGCCAACAGGCAAGGATCAGGCCTATTTCCTCCTCTCCCTAGAGCCCATAAGGATAAATTGCTTCTTGGGTATCTACACACCCTCCCAACTCTGTGCACTTCCTTACCTATGGTTAACCCCTCTCACATGAGCTTGCAGAACACCTGCTTATGCAGGCACCTCCTCACCATCTCTGGCACCCCTCCCATGATGTCACCCAGACAGCCCCATGGTCTTTTACACCATGGCCCTGCCAATTTGTATGCTGTTCTAGGCTTTCATGTCCCTGTCACATGTGGACCTGGCTCTACCAACCCAGGGCTGCCCGGGGAAGAAGTGACTCGAACCTGGGCAGGGTAGGCGGCTTGAGCCAGCCCCCCACCCTTGAGCTGGGACAGGGTCTTCCGAATGGTGTTCAACTCCTGGATGGTGGCTCCACGGGCCGCCAGCAGTTTGGTGAGTGTCTGTTTCTCCTCCAGTGTGACAGGTGGGATGGGGGCAGGCAGCAGGGCTGACCCCCCACCTGCAGAGACAATGAGGGATGAGGCAGAGGGCTATCCCAATCCAGGGAACCAGGCAAGCTGTGGTGACAAGCCCACATTAGGGAAGGGGGGCTGGAAAGGTGGGGTTAGGGTGCCCCCGTGTGGACATGCAATATGTGCACAGTCACCACATCCTGGCCACCTGAGGTTGTCCGCTGCCTTGGGGTACCCCAGGTCTCAGTAGACACTGGAAGAACTATTCCTGAAGAGACTGGAACAGGAGGCAGGGCAGGGGGGACACAAGGAGAGGACTCCATGAGGTCTGAGGGCCTAGCCCCAGGTGACATTAGTACAGACAGCAGCAACAGCAGTGACATTTTCCAAGGACTCTACGGATGTGTCAGGTCCTGGATTAGGTGCTCCCCATGCACCCTCTCACCGTCACCTGAAAAGTCAGCTCCGGGGGAGGACTCCACAGCTCAGGGGAGGCCAGATGACTGGCCCAAAGCAACCCAGGAGTCACCATCCAGGCTCCTCACCGCCTCCCTTGCTCCTAACTTTACCCTGTGACCCTGGGGGCTCAGACCTGATCTCTCAAAGACCTGATATTTGGTGCACTTCCCACCAACTGTCTTGGGTACCACACCTGAGATCAGTACGAGCAGCAGGTCATCAGCTGTGAGTCCCTCAGCCAGCTGCCGGATGGCCAATGCAGCTCTCAGCGCATCACGGTCCGGGAGGTTGTCCTCTGCACCCTCAAATACCTGGACACGGCTATGTGGCTTCAGTAGCATCTCCCTGGGGAGGGAGAGGTCAGAGCGTAAGAGAGGGGGTGGGCTCCTTTCCTCCCACCTGATCTTTCAATTGTACAGATGGCGGGGGAGGAGGGGGGGGCGGGTGGCATGGGGCATGGCTCATCCTGGAGCCAGGCCAGACCCAGAAGAAAAGGGAAGAGGGTGGGGAGGGGAGGCCCCGATCCAGCCTGGGTCTGGGCCCAGGTTTCCCTCCAGACAAGACAGTGGGAGGCAGCCCCCCATGGCTCCTTACTGCTTGCCAGCACGCTCCATGGCAGCACGGATCCCCTTGGGAATGCTGATCACACCCTGCACGAGATGCTGGCCCAGTAGTTCCTCAGCTGCAGCTGCCATGCCCAGCACAGCCTTGCCAAAGCCCACCAGGTAGAGGTTTTGCTTCAGCTGAAAGTTCCGGTCCCGCACCTTCAGCTGTCTGCCACCAGGGTCCAAGGACAGTGTCCGATGCAGCATGGGGCCCGGCAGCACTGCACCCACAGCACTCTCAAACAGCTGTCGCGCCTGCTCTGCCAAGGCCATGCTGCTGGCCAGCCGGGCCACTGGGCCCCCCCAGAGGAATGGATGCAAGGGGGCTCGGGCCAAGCGGGGCAGAACCTGCAGGGCTGCGGCCATGCCCCACTGCTCTCAGCACTGCCTGGCACCCATGGCTGCCTAGAGGGGAAAAGCACAACTGAGGCCCCTGCAAGGAAAAGGACAGGAGGTCCCCCACAGCTACCCCTCTCAGGGCTCAGGGCCAGTGGACCCCACAGCTGCTGCTACAAGAAGTAGCCATCTGATAGCCCCAGGAGACTTCTTGAAGCCCACAGCTGCAGGATCTCACTCCAGTCCTTGGAGACCAGCCCTGCCACTCAGCCATGTCCTTCTCTTCTGCAGACCACACGCCGGCTATCTGGATACCCTGCCTCAAGTCCAAAGTTCCTCTTAGCTGGGCCCTCCTCCTAGGCCATCCCTTAGGCTGGGAGTTAATCATTGACAGACGGAGTAATTTCTACCAGTGGGATCCCATCCCACCCCTTTTCCACCCCCTGCATTTCTGAGCTCTTACCCAGGGGCAACGCCCCTTTCTGGCACTCCTTCCTTGCCTCTTTACCACCTCTGCTGCCAGGAGGCTGTTGATTGTCCCACCAACTGACCCTGAGCCCATTGACCTCCAGCCTATTCTATTTCATTATCTTATGAGACTGGGATTAGGAGCCTGGGAAGTCAGGAGCTACAGGAGGCTAAAGGTTTATCAGATCAAGCCCACAGCACATCTTCAGGGCATGAAATCTGAGGAATCCCAGTATTCAGGACCAGTTTAGCAAGAAGTTTAGGTTTAAATCAGGAATTGGAACAAAGTCTGGCTCATGGTGGAACCTTAGGAAAGTCCCCAGGCACCATGTGAGGCCATGTGCCATGAAGCCCAATTGCAGGACAGAAAAGGATGCCCTTCTACCTACATAGCTGGCCAGACCCAACCCTGCCAAGAACACCCCTTCTGGTTCCAAGACAACAAAAACAAGTCCTACGTCACACCACTCACAGTGGTGAGAGCCCAGGGGCTGAAGTAGGCAAAGGCCAGGCTCCCAAAGCTAAGCCCAAAAAGCCATTTTCCTCACTGGGCAGAGTAAAAGCTAAAGAAGCCTTGGGCTGAAGGTCAGGAACCTGTAGAGAGGTGCAGGGACAACAAAGACCCAAAGAGCTCATCTGTACCACAGATGTACTATTGTACCTGCTTTAATAAATGCCTACCATAAATGCTGCAAGCTGACTTCATCAGCAAGGAAGGATTGAGCAGGGTAAGGAGGCTGGGAATTGAGGTTTCAGCTCTACTACAGGTTTTCTGAGTGGCTGGGACACCTCCATTTCTCTCATTGGGCCTCATCCGCAAAATGAGACATGAGGTGAGATAACACTAAGCTCTTCCCTTGACACTCTCAGGTTCTCTGATACTGTCCACTGTAACAGAGACGATCTCAAACACCAGTTTACCCCACACCCAAAGAAGGTGGTTACTTCTAGACTCTGGCCATTCTGCCTGCCTAGTTCTCAGCTCTCCTATAGGAGACGGCAGCTGTGCCGGACTTCTGTTGTGAAAGGGAACACAGAGGGCATGGTCATGGAGATTCTGAAAATGGGTCCAGTTTTTGCCAGGGGGACGCATGGGGCTTGCCCATTAGGCTTGGAGCTAAAAGCATCCTAGCAACTAAAACAGACGGTGCTTATAGCTTTGTATCTATTTCCCATATGGACAAGAGCCTGGAAGATCCCAGCCTTGCCACTGGATATGAGCACAGGACAGGGTGACGCTCAGTTCTAAGGCTGCCAAAGAAAATACAGGACGTCCGGTTAAATCTGAATTTCAGATAAACAAGTAATTTTTTTTTTGAGATGGAGTCTCCCTCTGTTGACCAGGCTGGAACATGGTGGTGAGATCTCGGCTCACTGCAACCTCTGCCTCCCAGTAAACAATTTAAAAAAAAAAATTTTTTTAAGACTTTAAAAAAGTTTTTTTTTTTTAAGATATGGTGTTTCACCATCTTGGTCAGGTTGGTCTTGAACTCCTGACCTCGTGATCCACACGCCTCAGCCTCCCAAAGTGCTGGGATTACAGGCGTGAGCCACCGTGCCCAGCCAACAAGTAATTTTTAAAAAAACATGTCGCACACAATGTTTAGGACTTAATGACAATTGTTCGTCGTTTATCTTACTTCAAATTTAGAGTCTGAGACCAGCCTAACACGATGAAACCCCGTCTCTACTAAAAACACAAAAATTAGCCAGGTGTGGTGGTGGGAGCCTGTAATCCCAACGACTCGGAAGGCGCAAGCACTAGAAACGAGAATTGTTTGAACCGGAGAGGCGGAAGTTGCAATGAGCCGAGATCGCGCCACTGCACTCCAGCCTGGGTAACTCTGTCTCAAAATTTAAAAAAAATTTAACTGGCCGCTATGCATTTTTATTTGCAAAGTCCTCCAATTCTATCCAAAACATGGTCTCTCCAAAACTCCAGGAGGTTCCAGAGCAAAACAAGGAAATAAGAATACTACCGGCTTTGACTCCACCCTGCCATCAAAGGAGGCTGGCTCCATTCCCGGTTTGCCCTAGCCAGCAGGGGACGGAAGTGACGTCATCCCTAGGTCGGGCCGTCGCGAGGGAAATGGCTGTCCCGCAATGCCTGGTGATGCGAGAAAGAAGGGCCTGCTGCCACCGGGAGCCGTCGTCGCCCGGCCCCAGGATTAATTCTGAAGGCCACGTGAGCCCTCGCGGAACAGACTTACCACCCAACACCTCCGGGCCGCAGCGGAGGCCGGAAGTACTCGCGGGTACGCGGAGCGGAAGCCGGAAGTGTGGGTGGGTGGAGTGGGGCTGGCGGGTGCGAGCTCTTGCTGAAGCAGGTATCTGGGAAAGGAGAATTTAGGGTATTGGCTCTTCGCTGGCCGCCTGGAAGGAGTCACCTTCAGGCCTCACTTTCTTCATCTCTCCGTTAGGCATAATGATCCCCGCCTCACCGGTTGCAGTTTGTTTTTTTTTTTTTTTTAGACGGGATCTCACACTCGCCCAGGCTGGAGTGCAGTGGCGCGCTCTCGGCTTACTGCAACCTCCGCCTCCTGGGTTCAAGCGATTCTCATGCCTCAATCTCCCGAGTAACTGAGATTACAGGCATGCGCACTACGACCGGCTAATTTTTGTGTATTTTAGTAGAGACGGGCTTTCGCCTTGTTGGCCAGGCTGATCTCGAACGCCAAACCTCAAGCGATCCACCCACCTCAGCCTCCCAAAGTGCTGAGATTATAGAGTTGAGCCACCGCGCCCGCCCCCTCCCTTCCTTTATTCTGTACTGTTAGTCAACAGATGCACTCTGAGCTCCTGTTAGGTGTCAGGCACTGAGCTGAGCAAACGAACTGAGAGTCACTACTTCCCCACGACTCACCGCTTCTGGAGCCAAATTAAGTCATTCCCGCTTCTCTTCATGGCTTTAATTCCACAACTTACTAGTGTTCCCTCTCTCACCATGGGCCACCAAATACAGCTCTGGCTTAGCAACAGTTTTGTTCCGTGATCCTCAAGCACATAAGTTGCATGTAAACGCAAATGACTCTGGTCCTTCCTCACTGTCCCTGCTCTCTTCCTGGGCCCACCCTGAGCTGGCTTGATGCCTTTCCACATTCATTAGACGAGTCCTGATCAGGCTCCAAAAACACAGAACAGTTCACTGTTTTTTACTGATGTTTTCTTAGGGAAATAGAGGGGAGAGTTGCGTCACAAATCACACACTTGATTTTCTAACAATTTTATTAAAACATGTTTCTTGGCAGGGCGCAGTGTTTCACGCCTGTAATCCCAACACTTGGGGAGGCCAAGGTGGGTGGATCGCTTGAGCCTAGGTGTCCAAGACCAGCCTGGCAACATGGCAAAACTCTTATCGCTA
>NW_016107315.1:1903951-1905864 GCF_001604975.1 Cebus imitator
GCCCAGGCTGGAGTGCAGTGGCATGTACTTGGCTCACTGCAACCTCCACCTCCCATATTCAAGGGATCCTCCTGCCTCAGCCCCCCTAGTAGCTGGGATTACAAGCACATGCCACCATGCCTGGCTAATTTTTGTATTTTTAGTAGAGATGGGGTTTCACCATGTTGGCCAGGCTGGTCTCAAACTCCTGACCTCAGGTGATCCATCCTCCTCTGCTTCCCAAAGTGCTGGGATTACAGGGGTGAGCCACAGTGGCCGGCCCATGCCCAGCTAATTTTTGTATTTTTAGTAGAGACGGGGTTTCACCATGTTGGTCAGGCTGGTCTCAAACTCCTGACCTCAAATGATCCCACCTGCCTCAGCCTCCCAAAGTACTGGGATTGCTGGCATGAGCCACTGCACTTGGCCCAAAAACACGTTTCTAACATCAACCTAAAAATCATCAAAAGGTTCGCGATCCAGTTAAAAGAATTTATTCAAGCATAAAATGTGAGAGCGGCCATCCAGGTAAACACAGACACCCAGCAGCGGCAATTAGTGCTCCCCAATGTGGGGAAAGCTGAAGATTGTTTATATAGGCAAAAATAAGGGTGCTGAAATTACAACATTTTCCAAAAAAAAGGCTAACATTAATACAAGATTTGACTGGCTACTATTGATTATACTTGAAGGATTTTGCTTAACATTCTATTGTAAAGAGACAACAATCACAAAGGTCTCTATCTCCCCCGTCATCTAGTCTAAGTTTGAATGAAGAATAGGGAGTCTGATTAATGTATAACATTTCAACACAAAGGTCAGGAAGCAACAGTCATGCATCAGAGAAGAAAAAAAGAAAAGGCTATGCCTGCTCAGTTTCCAGGACTTAACTTTTCTTCTTCACATTATAAATTTAGCATGTCCTGAAATTTCGTTTTCTTTTCACACTCCCTACCTGCTCCCTTTGGCAGTTGCTACATCTCTCCACAGTTCTCTAAACTATGCTGTGCTCTTGTCATGAACTTTTCCCCTCCCCCGGCCCCCACTTCCAGCTCTCTCACTGGATCGATCTCTTTCTCTCTCTCTCTCTCTCTCTCTCTCTCTCACTCTCTCTTTCTGTCTTGACAGGGTCTCATTCTGCCACCCAGGTTGGAGTGCAGTGGTGCAATCTCGGGTCACTGCAACCTCCACCTCCCAGGCTCAAGTGATCCTCCCACCTCAGTCTCCAAAGTAGCTGGGACCACAGGCATGCACAACCATGCCCGGCTAATTTTTTGTAGAGACGTGGTTTTGCCATGTTGCCCAGGCTGGTCTCAAACTTTTGAGCTCAAGCTATCTGCCTGCCTCTGTCTCCCAAAGTGCTGGGAGTACAGGTGTGAACCACCACACCTGTCCTCCCTGGATTATTCCTTTTAAAATGAGACTTTGTGTTCCTGCTCCCAAATGATTTCCCACCACATCATCAAAGCAAAGGCATCCCCAGGTGGAATTGTCCTCTTTAATGTGGAGGAGGTTGTAACTACTGAAAAATTTATGGGTTTTCCTTGGTTATAGTCAGCTGTCTTCACCCATCCATGCATTTATTCCTTCCTCAGACATCATTCAAGACATTTCCTGAGTGCCTTCTGTGGGCCAATGCTGTAGCTGCTGGGAGAAGTAAAAAGTGGTACTTTTGGCCAGGCGAGGTGACTCTAGCCTGTAATCCCAGCACTTTGGGAGGCCAAAACGGGCGGATTACGAGGTCAGGAGTTCAAGACCAGACTGGCCAACAGGGTGAAACCCCATCTTTACTCAAAATAAAAATAAAAAGAAGTGGTATTTTTGCCAGGCGTGGTGGCTCACACTTGTAATCCCAGCACTTTGGGAGGCTGAGGTGGGTGGATCACCTGAGGTCAGGAGTTCAAGACCAGCCTGGCCAACATGGTGAAACCCCA
>NW_016107315.1:1906754-1908210 GCF_001604975.1 Cebus imitator
GCCTGGCCAACATGGTGAAACCCCATCTCTACTAAAAAAAAAAAAAAATTAGCCAGGCATGGTGGCATGCACTTATAATCCCAGCTACTCAGGAGGCTGAGGTGGGAGAATTGCTTGAACCCAGGAGGTGGAGGTTGCAGTGAGCCAAGATCTCGCCACTGCACTCTAGCCTGGGCGACAGTGAAACTTCGTCTCAATAAAAAAAATAAAATACCTTAAAGCTATTTTTCTTGGAAGGAGGGGTTGGGGAGAGTATAACAGAGCACCAGGAAGCGGTTCAGCTATGACTAGGCAAGTCAGTGATGAGGGGCCACTAAAGCTGTGGATGTTGGATTGTTTGGGAAGGTCTTTAAGCCTTTGGAAACAGTGCTGTAGTTTTAGAGACCGGGGCCTTGGCCGTGAGACTCTATGCAGTTCCTCCTGGTTCTGAGCAGTCAAGGTTTATCTGGGAAGATGTCCGTCCTTTCCTTCCAGACTAAGCAGGCATTGTTTCCTAACAGTGGTCTTTGTTAGATGTGAATGATTGCTTGTCCTTAGCCCTGGAAACAGAACACAAGCTTTCCAATTCAGAAGCAGAGTATGAATCCAGACTCTAGTGCTTACAGGCTAAGTGACCCTGAGAAAGTTACTTAACTTCTCAGAACTCTCAGCTTCCCAAGAGTCTTCATCATCATATGTTTCCAGTGCTTGTAGAGAGGCTCAGTGTTGTGGCTGTCCTAGTCCTGGGTTCAGCCAGCTTCATGGGTGTGCGATCTGTGCAGTCAGAAGGACCCTGCACTTGGTTTAATATTCTGTTGTTGCCGTCTTGAGATTCTTAGCAATTTTTTAACAAGGGGCCCCACAAATTGGGTAGTTGGTCCTGCTGCCAGGGAAACATGCCTGCCTTTTATCCAGGCCCTCTGGTCCTGGAGTCTCAGGACCTCTGAGGAATTCCAGTAAAAGTGGACATACATTGGTAACTAAATTTATTATTTCTAGTAATATTCATGTGCATCTCACAAGATTTTCCATGCACACACTATGTCAGTCCTCCAAGTCCAAGTCTGGCCATTATAGTCTTGGCAACCCACATGTACACCTCTGGATGGTCCCCAGGGGCCAGAAAATCTGAAGTAACCAAATGGCCACAAAGAGAAATGAAACAACTTGTTCCTGCCTCAACTAATTGCTCTCCCCCTGCAACCTGCAACCATTGTTCCCTCTCAGCCTTGCATAATTTCCCCCTGGACATTGGGTTTCTCAAGACCCCTCCCCCGTAACTATGTAATTTGCTGCACCCTCCCCTCTTCTTGCAACCAATAACCTCCACCCTTATGATCTGCCTGTTTGTAATGGATAACCCCTACCTTTGTGACCATGCATCCTGTGACACCCTCCCTGTCCCTAAAATAGATTACCATCTTTTACTGACCATTTGCCCCAACCTGTATAACTAGTCCCCTTTCCTACCCCCTTT
>NW_016107315.1:1909495-1921355 GCF_001604975.1 Cebus imitator
AAAAAAAAAAAAAAAAAAAACTATATATATATATGGAGAGAGAGAGAGGGAGTTCATAGAAAATTTCAGAAAGGTTCTACATCAAACTGGTAAAGTTTATGTTATATATATTTCACTATAATGAAAGAATGTAACAGTGGCTATCTCTGGATGCTGTATTTTTATTATTTATTTGTATTTTTTAGTTTTTTGGCAATGAATATGTTATAAGTAAAAGAATGACTACAAATAAAAGGAAATATAAAAAATTAAGTCTGATGCTTTTTTTCAAGGCCATTTGATTCATTCCTAACTGCAGCTTTCTCTTCATCCACCCATCCACTGGAGCCGGCTTTCTGGGTCACTTTTTAACGTGCATCCTTTAAGGCAACCACGATGTTGGGCTGCAAACCAGGAGAGCCCCACTATAATAGGGTAGGGAGCCAGGCTAGGAATAGGAAACAGTAAGAATATGAAACAGGATGAGCACCTGAGGACCCTCTTAAAAATGCAAAAAAAAAAAAAAAAGGCTTTTTACATTCCAAAAATGATGCAGAAAGTCAAGTCTCAGGAGGAAGGTTTGGTCTTAACAGTGAAATCTGGAAAAGATACAGGGAGTACAATACTTGAACGATACGCTGCAAAGATTTCTTTTGGCTGGCAACATTCGGTAGATACAGCTGTTTTGGTGGTTATTTTTGTAGATTAACATGGACCAAAATATGGCATCATCTCACTGGGCACGTTCACTTCCCAACAGTTCCAGAATGTGGCACTAGATCTGTGCTTGCTGCCTTCTAACTATTCAAAGCAGACTCTGTATCAGCCTTTCTAGCTTCTGAAATAAAGGCACAGGAATTATAGGGAAGCAAAGTGAGTGATCTGGGCATGGAGGGCTTTTCTTCCATTGCTGTGCAGTTTGGAAAATTACCATCCATTCAGGTTTCACTGAAACCCGATTTTTCCAGACCCCAGAACAAATTGTAGCCAGAAGCTCTGTTCTTCGTCAGGAGGCAATTACACCTCAGATTTAGCCAGGATCTTGCCCTCTTCCCTTAGAAGACAACTTTTCTATGTATAGGTATCCTGGCTCTCCTTTTACCCAGGGGGTTGGGATACAGTCTCTAGTTCTCTAGAAAGACCCCAACTGTCCCAGGGTTTCCATTTTGTTTTTTTACCATTGCACAGGTCTCTGGATATCAAACCTTCCTAATATCAGCGACTGAAATGTCTTACAGCCTTTCCTCATTTTTGTTTCTCTTTAGCTAAAGATAGCAAAAGTAAATAATCCCCATCTCCATTGTTGGAGATCCCAGGCAATTAACCTTTGGAGGAGCTTCACAGAAGTTAGAGAGCCCACATAGGTTGTCAGAGTTTAACCCCTTGCCCAGAAAGTTAAGGTTAGGAAACTTGGTTCCTATTTTCTGTTCAAATACTGCTTTCCTTTGTTAGAGATAAACTTTCTTTCTTTTTTTTTTTTTTGAGACGGAGTCTCACTCTGTCGCCCAGGCTGGAGTATAGTGGTGCGATCTTGGCTCACTGCAACCTCTGCCTCCCGAGTTTAAGCAATTCTCCTGCCTCAGCCTCCTGAGTAGCTGGGATTACAGGCATGTGCCACCACGCGCAGCTAATTTCTGTATTTTTAGTAGAGACGGGGTTTCACCATGTTGGTCAGGCTGGTCTCGAACTCCTGACCTCAGGTTATCCGCCCTCCTTGGCCTCCCAAAGTGCTGGGATTACATGAGTGAGCCACTGCACCCAGTGAGATTAACTTTCTTTTAAGGCAAAGAATCACTTCTATGATAGAACCTTCAAAATAATCCTGTTGACTACAAACAGGATAATGCAATTCATATATTCATATATACATATATATATATATATATTTTTTTTTTTTAAGACGGGGTTTCACCATGTTGGTCAGGCTGGTCTTGAACTCCCGACCTCAGGTGATCCGCCCGCCTTGGCCTCCAAAGTGCTTGGATTACAGGCATGAGCCACCACGCCCGGCCAGTGCAACTCATATATCTTGAATGTGGTGGTGACTGCATGACTGTAAATGGGTTTCAGAACATAAAACTAGCCACTAAAAAGGCTGATTATTTTTGGAGGCAGAGTCGGCTCTGTCGCCCAGGCTGGAGTACAGTGGCATGATCTCTGCTTACTGCAACCTCCACCTCCCCGGTTCAAGTGGCATGTGCCACCACACCTGGCTAATTTTTGAATTTTTAATAGAGACAGGGTTTTAAGTTGGCCAGGATGATCTCGATCTCCTGACCTCGTGATCCGCCTGCCTCTGCCTCCCAAAGTGCTGGGACTACGCGTGAGCCACCATGCCTGGCCTGCCTTTCTGATTTCTCATGCCTCGCCTGCCTTTCTGATTTCTCATGCCTCAGCCACACCAACATGCCTGGCTAATTTGTTGTATTTTAGTAGAAATGGAGTTTCGTCATGTTGGCCAGGCTGGTCTTGAACTCCTTGAGCTCAAGTGATCATCCCTCCTCGGCCTCCCAAAGTGGTGGGTTTACCAGCATGAGCCACCTTGCCTGGCCTAAACAGGCTTGCTTTTTTTTTTTTTTTTTAAACTGTACTTAAAAGTCCACCTAAATTAAGAACACACAATGGGCGGATCACCTGAGGTCAGGAGTTGGAGACCAGCCTGGCCAACATGGTGAAACCTGTCTCTTCTAAAAATACAGAAATTAGCTGGGCGTGGTGGCAAGCGCCTGTAATCCTAGCTACTCAGGGGGCTGAGGCAGGAGACTCGCTTGAACCTAGGGGGGTGGAGGTTGCAGTGAGCTGAGATCATGCCATGGCACTTCAGTCTGGGTGACAAGAGTGAGACTCCATCTCAAAAATCAAGAACACCAACAACAATCCGGTTTACTAACATGGAAAAATGTGTAAGATTTGACACTAAAAGGGGCAAGGGTTGCATCTATAAGGTTTATGTGCATATTTATGAAAAGAAGAAGGGATTTGGAATTTAAAACTGTATCCTCTGGCTGGGAGCAGTGGCTCATGCCTATAATTCCAGCACTTTGGGAGGCCCTGGAGGGCAGATCACCTTAGGTCGGGAGTTTGAGACCAGCCTGGCCAATATGACAAAACCCCATCTCTACTAAAAATACAAAAATTAGCTGGGTGTGGTGGTGAGCGCCTGTAATCCCAGCTACTCAGGAGGCTGAGGCAGGAGAATCGCTTGTACCTGGGAGGCGGAGGTTGCAGTAAGCCGAGATCTTGCCACTGCACTCGCCTGGGGGACAGAGTAAGACTCGTCTCAAAAAGAAAAAAAAAAGTTATGAAGCCGGGCGCAGTGGTTCATGCCTGTAATCCCAGCACTTTGGGAGGCTGAGGCTGTTGGATTACCTGAGGTCAAGAGTTCGAGACCAGCCTGGCTGACAAGGTGAAATCCCATCTCTATTAAAAATAAAAAAATTAGCCGGGCATGGTGGCACACGCCCATAGTCCCAGCTACTCGGGAGGCTGAGGCCAGAGAATTGCTTGAACCCCCGAGGCAGAGGTTGCAGTGAGCGGAGATCACGGCAATGCACTCCAGCCTAGGCGACAGAGCGAGACTCCATCTCATTAAAAAAAAAAAAAAAAAAAAGATGTGTGTAGTCTACTGTATATCACAGCCCAATAAAAATAGTAAAGAGGTGGAAGCTGTCTAAGCGGGCGCTGCAGTGGAGTAGCGGTCAAGCCCGCCTGCGAGCGGTTCACCTGATTCACCCCCAAAACCGGATCCAGCGGCGTTCCCGACCCCTCAGTACCCCTTCCGCGCGGCTTACGATTGGGGCTCCTGTAGGGGACACCCGAGCCTTCGTAAAGGGGTGTTGCAATCCCGCGCAAGGGCCCCCAGCTCCCAGGCATTTGCCACCTTCCGACACCCTGGGGAAGGCCCTGCACGTCCCGGCCCTTCCCTCCCAGCAGCCCGCCGAGCCACTACTCTTGGCCGCGGCAGCGCTGACGTCACCGCCCCCCTCCCCGCCTCGCGCGGCTGTTCCCGCCCCGCCCCCTTTCCCGGCGTGCGCCGCGGCTAAAGCTCCTCGCCCTCGGCTTCTGCCTGTCGCCCCAAGATGGCGGACACAATGAGCCGGCTACGCGCTAGTTGCCCCTGAGGTGGCTGTGAGGACCAACGATCGGCGAGGCTCCACAGTCCAGGCAGAAGACCGTCGTCCAAGCAGGAGGAAGGGGAGGAGGCGGCCCAACTGTCGGCCGACTTCCCGCTAGCCGCCGGCGCGGCGCCGGCCCCGCCTGGTTGGCCCCTCGGCAGCCCGCCCGCTCGCCGCCGGGCCCCGCCCCGGCCCTGCGCCGCCGCTGCCTTCCCCTGCCGCCGCCATGAAGCTGACCGACAGCGTGCTGCGGAGCTTCCGCGTCGCTAAGGTGTTCCGCGAAAACTCGGACAAGATTAACTGCTTCGATTTCAGCCCCAACGGCGAGACGGTCATCTCGAGCAGCGACGACGACTCCATCGTGCTCTATGACTGCCAGGAGGGCAAGTGAGTGAGGCGGAGGCCCTGGGCCCGGGTCTCAGTCCCTCCATCCCTCCGGTGGCCCAGCACTGGCCCCCTCGGCCCGCCCTCCGTCCCGACTTCAGCCCCCGGCCTATTTTGCACGCGTTCCTGCCGGGGCCACCTCCACCCCGTAGCCGTCCAGGAGACCTTTTATTTTTTCTTGTTCTAAAAAAAAAAAATTGCGATAGTCACAATTATGGCATTATTATTTGTATGTCTAAGGTCTCCTTAGAGCGCTGTGCATCGCTTGCCAAACCCCACCTTGACCTTGACCTTTAAACGCCCGGTCCGCCCACCCCGGGCCCAGCAGGTAGCGTTTTCAGCTCCTCAGGCTCTCTAAGGTGCTGGTCATCTCCGGCCTCGACGCAGGACTGCAGGGGCTGCTCTCCTGCCTCCTTCGGCAGCTCTCTCTTCTGCCCTCTCTGCTGTGACCTCGATTCCTCCCTGGCACTCCGCCCATCCCCTGCCCCTCAGGTTCTCGCGACCTTTCTGCCGTCAGGCCGCGTGGTTTGCAGTTCTTAGCTGTCAGGATTTATTTGTTGTGCTTCTTTGAGCCCCCTTGCTTTTTCTTCATGTTCCTAGGCTTTCTCTTACTCCGTCAGAATCGGTGCCCACGTTCATAAGTGAACTTCTCAGCAACAACTAAAACTTCCTTTTTGCCACACACAAACACGAACTTTGCCGTCCCATCCTGACCTGAATGTGAGCTTCCGTTAAAACAAAGCAAGCATCGTGGAACAATTTTGGGTTTCCTTTCATCCTTTTTTTAAAAATTATTATTACACATGTTGGTCCACTTTGAATTCCAATTCTGACCATGAGACTTCTATGTTGCTGCAAGTCATCTGGAGACCCCACCACACCTGCATCTTTTCGCAAAACCTAAGCATAGCACTTTGCCTTTTTCCCTGGGGGGTCCTTGGCAGCCCCCTCACCGCATGCCTGTGGACTTGCAGCTCCTTGGAGCCAAAACTAGCTTAGATTAAATTCGTTTTACCCTCAGCCCCCTTCCCCAAGAAGGCTTGCTGATGTTTGGTTTAAATGGGTGGTCCCTGGTTTTGTCCGACTTGATTTTGTTACTTAGTAACACATCTTGTTTTTTTGAGATCTTGGGTTTTTCTCTACCTTCTCCAGCTGTTTATTTTGCTTTTTTTTTTTTTTTTTTTTTTTTTTTTTTTTTTTTTTTTTTTTTTTTTTTTTTTTTAACTGGTGTCTTTCTTTTGGAACGTGTCTTTTCATTTGTGAATTGATTATCTGAGGTAACACTAGTTTGGACTGAGCTATAGTGGTATCCCCTCCCCCCCCAGTTTTTTCCCACTGGGGCTGTGAGAAAATATTATGTAACTCGGTCTAGATCTGCCTGCAGTATGTGGCAGGGTGGTCTGCAGTGGTGGTCTTAAGGAAGAGGAAATTGTTAGCTGGGCAAATAGTTTGAGTCAGCGTTACTCATTTAGTAGATAGATTTCTGTCCTGGTCTGGTCACTTGAATCAGTTTAGAAGAGGAAGTAACATTTAAAGGTATGGTAGTAGCGCTGGAGTTGTAGAGTCCTGGAGGAACAATTTGAAGCTGGCTTGCATGAAACGTTTAGTGCTTATGCACAGATTAGAACCTCTTCCTAGAATATGAGGATGGAGATATATATCCTCATTTAAAGAAAATGAAGGTTGTGATAACATTTCTTTGCAATTTGTCCCCAAATTTAGCATAATTTCTATTTGGGAAGTATAACCTTGACATGAGTCCGGCCTTTTTTTTTTGAGACAGTGTCCCCCTGTCACCCAGGCTGGAGTGCAGTGGCACGATCTTGGCTCACTGAAACTATCGCCTACCGGAGTCAGGCGATTCTCCTGCCTCAGCCTCCTGAGTAGCTGGGATTACAGGCACCCACCACCGTGGCCTGCTAATTTTTGTATTTTTAGTAGAGATGGGTTTCACCTCACTGGCCAGGCTGGTCTTGAACTCCTGACCTCAGGTGATCCACCCTCCTCAGCCTCCCAGAGTGCTGGGATTACAGGCGTGAGCCACTGTACCTGGCCAAGTCCTGTCTTGTTAAAAGTAAAATGCCAATTTTGTGACATCAGGCAGTTTATTCACTCAGGTAGCATTTTTATGTAATTACAAACTTATAGAAAGTTGCAACAGTGTTTCAGAGAACTACCATATGATTCAATAACTGGTTACATTTTCTGCATTTGCTTCATTACTGTATGTAAATATTTATATATATTGTGTGCCTCCTCCCAAGCCTTAGAGTTGGAAGTATCAAGCCCCTTTATCCCTAAACACTTCAACATGGATTTTCTTTCCTTCTTATTTTTTCCTGAAACGGAGTCTAACTCTGTGACCCAGGCTGGAGTGCGGTGGCACAATCTCGGCTCACTGCAACCTCCACCTCCCGGGTTCAAGCGATTCTTCTGCCTCAGCCTCCTGGGTAGCTGGGATTATAGCACACCCAGCTATTTTTTGTGTTTTTAGTATAAAGAGAGGGTTTCACCATGTTGGTCAGGCTGGTCTCGAACTCCTGACCTCATGATCTGCCTGCCTCTGCCTCTGAAAGTGCTGGGATTACAGGCATGAGCCACTGCACCCGGCTCAACATGGATTTTCTAAGCACAAAGACATTCTTACATAACCAGAGCACAATTTTCCAAATATAGGAAATTTAGTATTGATACAATACTACAGGGCATGCTCTTTTGAGTTTTCTCTGGTCAGTTGTCACCTTGTTTCATTATGGTCTGTGGTGAAGGAGTGACCTGGTAGTTGGGAGAGAACTAGGTTCTAGTTTTGCTTGTGACTGGGTATGTGACATTGGTCAAATCACTTCTCTGGATATTAGACAACCTCTTTAGCTTCCATTCTAGGCAGTAATGTGATGAAAAATTTTGTCACTAGTATAGGTCAAACCAATCTCAGAAGAAAAGAAGTATTTCCTTAGAAGGCATAGTATTGTATCTTTTTTTTTTTTTTTTTTTTTTGAGATGGAGTTTTATTCTTGTTGCCCAGGCTGGAGTGCATTGGTGCGATCTCAGCTCACTGCAACCTCCACCTCCCTGGTTCAAACAATTCTCCTGCCTCGGCCTCCTGAGTAGCTGGGATTACAGGCATGCGCCACTATGCCTGGCTAATTTTGTATTTTTAATAGAGATGGGGTTTCTCCATGTTGGTCAGGCTAATTTCGAACTGCCGACCTCAGTGATCAGCCCTCCTTGGCCTC
This sequence comes from Cebus imitator, assembly GCF_001604975.1. Classification (NCBI taxonomy): domain Eukaryota; kingdom Metazoa; phylum Chordata; class Mammalia; order Primates; family Cebidae; genus Cebus; species Cebus imitator. The sequence continues at coordinate 1,917,210 of NW_016107315.1, forward strand.
CCAAAGTGCTGGGATTACAGGCGTGAGCCACCCCGCCTGGCCAGCATAGTATCTTTATTAGATGACATTAATGTTAGGATTTGGGAGTTTGAAAATGGCTAAAGCAAGGATTTGTATGCTTAGTATTTTCTAATTTAATGGTCATTTAAATTTTCTTTATAATGGAGTTCACGCATTGAGTGATATTTCAGCTTGGAAGAATATAAAGGATGTTTGTGGTAGGTGAAGCAAATTACTCAAAGTGAAAACTTAGTATTATTTTCTTTGTTGATGCTTGATCATTAGAATTATAGTTTGAGGAAGGAAGCTTACCAAAATATTTGAAAAATGTTGTACATGTACTTTGTGAGAACCACAGATGGATGCAGTACAATATAATCTTGCTTTCAGTTAGGAAATGAGGCCGGGTGAGGTGGCTCACACCTGTAATCCCAGCACTTTTGGAGGCCAAGGTGGGTGGATCACCTGGGTCAGGAGTTCAAAACTAGCTTGACCAATGTGGTGAAACCCTGGCTCTACAAAAATTGCTGAGTGTGGTGGCGGGCACCTGAAATTGCAGCTACTCAGGAGGCTGAGGCAGGAGTTTCTTAAACTGGGGGGCAGAGGTTGCGGTGAGCCAAGATTGGGCCACTGCATTCAATCCAGGGGAACAGAGTGAGACTCTGTGTCAAAAAGATAAAAATAAAATTAGGAAATGAAATGAGGTAATAGATTTCTGTTATTAGGAAAAAAAAAAAATCTCACATTAGTGTTTTTGATAAATTTGAGACAAAGAGGCCAGATCTAACTGGAACCAGAAATTTTCTTTACACTATTCCCTTTTAACTCATCAGGTTAGAGTTTGCTCTTCATGTTGTCCTTTTTTTTCCTTTGAGATGCTCTTCTTGCCCAGGCCGAAATACAATGGTGCTATCTAGGCTCACTGCAACCTCCACCTCCCAGATTCAAGCAATTCTCCTACCTCAGCTTCCCAAGTAACTGGAATTACAGGTGCCCACCATCACTCTTGGCCATTTTTTTTAATTTTTAGTAGAGATGGGATTTCACCATGTCGGCCAGGCTGGTCTCAAACTCCTGACCTCAGATGATCCAGCCACCTCAGCCTCCCAAAGTGCTGAGATTACAGGTGTGAGCCACTGAGTCCGACCAGGTTCTGTCTTTACAACTGTAGATGGGATGAAGTAACTGGTATAAACTACTTCCCCTGGTAGAAGCAAAGTCAACTATCTAGAGAGTAAGTATACAGCCACACACGCAGCCTCCCTCACTGGTTACCACACAGTAACCCCACATCACAACCTCAGAGAGTGGACTTGGCAAAATAGCCTTTGCTGATCTTTTTAGTAGTGAAGTATTACATTAGTAAAGGTAAGAATGTGGAAAATCCAGTGCATTTGTAGTGAGAAATCTTTTGGAAATGGATTTCATATAGGGAAGCCCTTGGCCTCACTTTAACAAAAATTGAAAGTGCAAACAATTGACTTAAAGACTGCTTGAGTCATGTGATTGTTTAGCATCTAGAGTCTGAGAGGATTTTACATTGAGAGGGTCAACTTTCCTTTTCATAAATTGGAACTCTTGGTAAACATTGGTACAGGATTTATGAAATCCTTCTAAAGACCTAAACGTAGGACATTATGTTAAAGGCTTTCCTGTTTTCTCAATTGGTGCATATTGGAGAGTTGTTTTAGCATTTGAATCTAGATTTACGTAGATATTTAGGTCTCAAATTTTTCTTTTTCTTTTTTTTTCTTTTTTGAGACAGAGTCTCTCGCTCTGTCACCCATGCTGGAGTGAAGTGGCATGATCTCAGCTCACTGAAACCTCCGCCTCCCAGGTTCAGGTGCTTCTTGTGTCTTACCCTCCCAAGTAGCTGAGACTACAGGCACGTGCTACCACGCCCAGCTAATGTTTGTATTTTTAGTACAGATGGGGTTTCACCATGTTGGCCAGGTTTGTCTTGAACTCCTGACGTCAGATCATCCACCCATCTCGGCCTCCCAAAGTGCTGGGATTACAGGTGTGAGCCACTGTACCTGGCCTCAAATTTTTCTAACTTAAGCAGTATGTATTAAAGTTTTTGGTTACAGGTTCTGCTGAGATCGGTTTTAGCCTTGCTCTTCCAGGTTCTGTAGAGGGAGACATTTTTAAGGAGCTTCAACAAATGGAGATTGGTAACCTCTAACTTGGAAATGTGTGATTTTTTTTTTTTTTTTTTTTGGGGCGGGGTCTCACTGTCGCCCAGGCTGTATTGCAGTGGCGTGATCTCAGCTCTCTGCAACCTCTGCCTCCTGGGTTCAAGCAATTCTCCTGCCTCAGCCTCTCCAGTAACTGGGATTACAAGCGTGCACCACCACACTCTGCTAATTTTTGTATTTTTAGTAGAGATGGGGTTTCACCATGTTGGCCCAGCTTGACTCGAACTCACTACTACAGGTGATCTGCCTGGCTTGGCCTCCCAAAGTGCTGGGATTACAGGTGTGAGCCACTACCATCCGGCTAGAAATGTATGATTTTACATTAAAGTAAAAACAAAGGAACTATTTAGCTGGTTTTGCTAGAGAAAGTTAGGCTTGCCTTCTAAAAGGCTCAACAAGTGCTTTTGACCTGTAGGATAGGAAGGATGGATATCTTCTGCAAGAGCAGGTTACACTGGCAAAGGCAAGCAGTTTTGCATCTGGTTTCAGTTTTGAGAAATGACTGCCATCTTGAAAAACATAAATAAAAGCTTCTTTCTAAATGGATGTCTTAAGAAAAGGTTGGCCTCTTGGGTTTGACATATTCTCATAGCCCTCTTTGTTGTAAGTTAGGACTTGTTTTGTGTGCCTTTTTTCCCAAGCAGATGTACAGCCATGCATCACTTAACGATGAGGATCATTACGTGATGTTTTTGTTGCGCCAGCATCAGAGTGTACTTACGCAAACCTGAATGGTGTAACCTATACACACCTAGGCTACATGGTATGACCCATTGCTCCTAGGCTACAAACCTGTACAGAATGCTACAGTACTAAATACTGTAGGCAATTGTAATATACTGTTAACTGTTTGTGTATCTAAACATAGAGAAGGTACGTAAAAAATAAAGAGTATAAGGGATTTTAAAAATGATACATTTGTTGTATAGGGCAGCTCCATTGTAATCTTATAAGACCATTATCCCATGTGCTGACCGTTGATCAAAATGGCGTTACATGGCACATGACTGTATTTTTTCTCAAAGCTTACTTTTGAACACTGTAGTAAAGACTGAATTGAATCCCCAGATTTACTTGTACTTCATACCTAACCTTGCTATTAGGTGTTCTGAAGTAAAAGGCTTCTTCAGGCGGCTGTTGCTTGAGTGTTGTTTTTTCCCTTTTGGAAGAAATTGTTTCTTTCCAGTGTTAGAACTTACCAGAAATGCTCACCTTTGCCACATCATTCAAGTTCTTCTCTTTATATGGAGATCCCAGATTTTGATGATGGAGAATTTTCATGATTTTCTGTCTCTATTTCCTTATCAGACCAAAGAGAACCCTGTACAGTAAGAAATATGGTGTGGACCTCATCAGATACACTCATGCGGCAAACACAGTTGTTTACAGCTCTAACAAAATTGACGGTAAGCAAGCCTCCTTTTTAGAAAGTTAAGGTCATAGTTTCCTTAGTTAAATAGTTTATGTAATCTTTGTGATTACTTCTGTTTTGACTATAGTTACTTTAGTTTAAATATTTTCATATAATGTTAGTAATGCTAATTACATTGTTTTGACTGAGGAAATGCTGGAAGCAAGCCATTAGCACTTTTGAAGGACTTGGGACTGAGTATGAAAGTCTCTAGTTTAGAGTGGGGAGTGGAAAAAGGAAGCAACTAATTGTATTTATGATTTGTACTTCCTGAAACTTCAAAGAACACTTTTAAAGCTGGGCGTGGCTTGTACCCGTAATCCTAGCACTTTGGGAGGCTTTGGCAGGTGGATTACGTGAGGTCGGGAGTTTAAGACCAACCTGGCCAATATGATGAAACCCTGTCTCTACTAAAAATACAAAAATTAAGGCCGGGCGCGGTGGCTCAAGCCTGTAATCCCAGCACTGTGGGAGGCCGAGGCGGGTGGATCACGAGGTCAAGAGATCGAGACCATCCTGGTCAACATGGTGAAACCC
>NW_016107315.1:1922265-1940758 GCF_001604975.1 Cebus imitator
TTTTTTAAATACGGGGTTTCACCATGTTGGTCAGACTTGTCTTGCACTCCCGACCTCAGGTGATCCGCCCGCCTTGGCCTCCAAGTGGATTTCTCAAGATAAGTCCTAAGTTAACAGATTATCTTGGTAACTGAACTGTTAACACTTATTTTCATGTTAGTATTCTTTTTATTTATTATTATTTTTTGTTTATTATTTTATTTTTCTGAGACTGAGTCTTGCTGTCACCGAGACTGGAGTACAGTGTCGCTATCTCAGCTTACTGTAACCTCCGCCTCCTGGGTTCAAGCGATTCTCCTGCTTCACCCTCTTGAGCAGCTGGGACTACAGGCATGTGCCACCATGCCTGGGTACTTTTTTGAACTTTTAGTCGAGACGGGGTTTCACTGTGTTAGCCAGGATGGTCTCGATCTCCTGACATCGTGATCTGCCCGCCTCGGCCTCCCAGAGTGTTGGGATTACAAGTGTGAGTCACCACACCCAGCCAGGATTATTTTTTTAAAACTTAGCTGACTGATTTACTGATGATCATTTCACATTTTGCAGTAAGTTTTTTTTTTTTTAGGCCAGGCATAGTGGCTCATGCCTGTAATCCCAGCACTTTGGGAGGCCAAGGAGAATGGATCAGTCAAGCCCAGAAGTTTGAGATTAGCCTGGGCAATGTGGCAAAACCCCATCTCTACAAAAAATACAAAAATTAGCCAGGTGTGATGGCACTTGCCTGTAGTGCCAGCCACTTGGAAGACTGAGGATGGGAGGATTGCTTGAGGTCTGGAGGTCTAGGGTATAGTGAGCTATGATCATACCACTGCATTACAGCCTAGGTGACAGAGCAAGGCTCCGTCTCAAAAAACAAAAACAAAAACAAAAAGATTTTTGTAATGTCATTCCACAAGGATAGCTTACACTGCTCTTTGGCTGTGCCTATCTCAGAGCAGAATGAGCGGAAGTCCTTTTCTCTTTCTTTCCTTATTTTCTCTTTTTTTTTTAAATGAGACTCTTCTGCCTGTATTTGAGTTTTAGTAAGTATATCGTTTTTACTTTTCATGCCTCTGTTTCAGAAGTGGTTTTCTAAGGAAGCAGTGTAGTTGATGGTTTGGACAAGAATGTAAAACCTTAGGGTCCTGAGGAAACCATGTCTATGTGATCATCTGAATGACTGGTTTATTTCTTCTGTTGGGTTGTTTTACTGTGTGATTAAATGAGGATTCTGCAAATGTGGTACAAGATGAGGCAAATGTGTGGCACTTGTAGCTTTGCTGCCAGGCCTCTGCTGTGAGGATGTTCCCTTTCCTGTCTCAAGTGCATCCTGAAGAGTTCCTCCAGCGCTCCGTTTCCTTTTGCCTGATTCCAGGCTGAGGTAGTAGTTTGTACAGTTTGAGGGTCTATGATACCACCCGGTACAGGAGATAACTGTACAGGCCACTGCCTTGCCAGGAACAGTGCACCAGCTGCCAAGTGGGGCTGAGAGGATGGCATCGCCCTGCTCATCTCTGGGAAACCAGGTAATGGGGAGGAAGCCTTTTTCTTCTTAGGGCAGGTGAGTCATTGTTAGCAGTAGAATAACCAGAAATACTTTGTAGTTATCATTCAAGAAGTTTGAAGATGTTTTCAAGGAAAATTGGGTAGTGTTCAAGTTATGGAACATACAAATATCCCATTCCCCTATTCCCCCTCCCAAATTAAACGCCCTCTTACTAGAAAGCACCCCTGTGAACCCCTGAGATTACTTGATGCTTTCAACCCCTTTATTCCTATGTTCTGTTTGCCTTCAGAATGTTCTTTCCATGCTTTTCTTTCTGCATTTTGGCACCATTTTTTCCTAGCTGTTTCTCAACAATTTTTCCTTATTCCTAGTCTTTTTAAGGGGATAATACTTTTCTATTTTGCAGTTCTATTCTTTATGGCACTTCATTTCTCTACCGCCATTATCTTTTTTGTTTGTTATTCTTTCAGATAGAATCATTTGGTTTTTTAAGAGTGTTTGTCTTACTTTCCCCAAGCACAAATCTCTGATTGTTCCTTTCTCTAATATTGTCAAAATCTCACTGCTATTACTCATTGGTATAAGAATTTGATTTTTTTAACGTCTTAAGATCTTAACCCAGACCTCGATATCACTTCTCTAACTTTCTTCTTTTTTTAAAAATTTTCTTTTTAAAGATGGGGTTTCACCATGTTGACCAGGCTGGTCTTCAACTCCTGACCTCAGGTGATGCACCCACCTCGGCTTCCCAAAGTGCTAGGATTACAGGCATGAGCCACCGCGCTCGGCTCTAACTTTCTTTTGTTTATTTTCATTGTAATTTGTGTATCCAATTAAAGAATTCAAATATGTTGGGGTTGGGTCAACACACTGATGGAGAACTCGATAAAAACTGCTGCCAGGGTTCAACCTGATCTTCAGTTTAATTGCCATGGCTGCTCACCTCTTTGAGCCTGTTTGCTCAACAGCCACATATTTTATTTTTTCTTTAAGGTTTGCCATTCTGTGGACACTAGACCAATATCTAAAATTATTGTGTGTGCCTTTTTGTGGGTTTTTTTTTTTTTTTTTTTTTTTTTTTTTTTTTTTATTCCAGGGTATATTTGCAGGGCAAGTTGCATTGTAATTATGAAGAAGCCAAATTGGTAATAAAAGGTGATTTCAGACACTGTTTTCTATGCCGTCAACTTAAGAACTCCGCTTTTGAGTTAGGTGAAATCTGCATGCCCACTCTTCAGCTGCAAAGTAGAATTATTCACCATTATTTATTCATGCCTTGCTTGGGCTATAGGATACAATGGATTCTTTGACCTTGTGTTTTCAAGATGAAAATGCAAAGTAAATTTCTTTTAAATAGCATGATATCATTATACCTTTTTTGTCTTTTTACAGATACTATTCGTTACTTGTCCTTGCATGACAACAAATACATCAGATACTTTCCTGGACATAGCAAAAGGTAAGACCCGCGTATTATAGAAGCAGATAGTTCTTTTATCCCTTAGGTTACCCAGAGAATAGAAGGCTAGAGAGATCTTGTTAGTGAACTGAAGCTACTTCCTCACTACTGTTTGGCATTCTTCTTCATCTTCTTTTAAATAGTCAACTCTTGATTTACTGAGGTTGTAGAGGTGCAGGGATAGGTGTTCAGAGATAACTCAGTTAAAATATGACTAGGCCTGGCACGGTGGCTCACGCCTGTAATCCCACCACTTTGGGAGGCCGAGATGGGTGGACAACATGACGAAACCCCCATCTCTACTAAAAAGACAAAAATTAGCTGGTCCTGGTGTCGGGTGCCTGTAATCCCAGCTACTCAGCAGGCTGAGGCAGGAGAATTGCTTGAACCTGGGAGGCGGAAGTTGTAGTGAGCCAAGATCGTACCACTGCACTCCAGCCTGGACAACAGAATATATATTCTAGTTATATATATATTCTAGTTATGTAAATATATACATATTCTAGTTATATGTATAAAACTAGAAAAAATAATGTGGATTAAAGATATTCAGTGAAAACCTAGGTAATAAAAATTAGATTTGGCATTTAGGAATACCAAATCTCAGATATCCCTTAATAAATGACTATTTGTGTTTATGAGGCCTTCCAATATATATGGCCCTCATTTCAGCAGGCTCCTACATAAAAATGTTCCATTTGAAGATCTTAATGAGGATGCAAAAGAAAAGTCCTTTTTTTAAAATCAAGAAGTTTATTTCCTTTATATATATATATGTGGGGGGGGTTGTTTATTTATTTATTTATTTATTTATTTATTTTAAAGACGAGGTTTCACCATGTTGGTCAGGCTGGTCTTGAACTGACCTCAGGTGATCCGCCCGCCTTGGTCTCCAAAGTGCTTGGATTACAGGCGTGAACCACCACGCCCGGCCCCTTTTTCTATATTGTAATGCAGGTTGCTTCTCTCTATTCTTCACCCCAATGCCCATTACTTTTTTTCTCTAATTTTTCAACTTTTGTTTGAATGTTAAACATATTTTCCCCTGAATGATATTTTAATCACTTGGGGGATTTTCTCCTGCGTCCATTTGCAAACGTATGGTAACCCAGGATGGTTTTGAATGGTACGGAGCCCTGACAGGAGATGGTATGAGAGCCTCCTGTTAGAAGTTGCACTTCCAGACCAGGCGTGGTAACTAACGCCTGTAATCCCAGCTCTTTGGAAGGCCAAGGCGGACAGACTGCTTGAGACCAGGAGTTGGAAACCAGCCTGGGCAACATGGTGAAACTTCGTCTCTAGAAAAAATACAAAAATTAGTCGGGAGTGGTGGTACGCAGCTGTAATTTCTGTTACTCGGGAGGCTCAGGCACAAGAATCGCTTGAACCTGGGCGACAGAGGCTGTAGTGAGCCAAGGTGGCGCTACTGCACTCTAGCCTGGGTGACTGAGTGAGACCCTGTCTCAAAAAAAGGACCTAATTAAAGCTTTACAGCACAGGGAGTATCACAGAGGTTCAAGTTCAGGAAAGTCTAGAGATGGTAGCCCTTGCTCAGGAGGCAACTCTGTCTCAAAAAAAAAAAAAACGGGCAGGCCATTTGTGTTGCTGAAATATGATGGCAGCCAGTGGTTACTGTGTAGCTTCAGACAAATGATGGCTCATGATAAGTAGATGTTTTTGCTTGTTTGTATTCCAATTAGTGTTCCCAAATGTACTATTTGTAATTAAGAGTTGATGGCAGTTGTTTCAGATGCTTTCCAATCTTCCCAATTATTCAATCTCTTGACCTCTGATTTTTGATAGATGACTTTGTCCCTCCATTTATGAGAAAATGAAGGCTACTCACAAAATGAATTCTTTCAGTTGGGTGTGGTGGTTCAGGCCCTGTTATCAGCACTTTGGGAGGCTGAGGTGAGAGGATCGCTTGAGCCTGGGAGGCCAAGGCTACAGTGAGCCATGATTGTGCCACAGTATCCACCCTGTCTCCAAAAATAAAAGTTCTTTTTAAACATCTATCCTTTCCACCTAAATTCCTCTCTTCCTTGGAATCCTTTCCTTGAAAAAAGCAGTGGCCTTTCTTTGACAAAACAAACATTCTTCTTTCTGTTTGCTTCCATCTCCTTAATTGGCCTTTTCCTTGCTCCTACAAATTTACTTGGTCTTTCTTACGTTAAATCTACTTATTGACCTTATAACTCACTTCTTTTCACTACCAAACTTGAAAGAATGATCTGCACATTCTCATCTCTACCTCTTCACACATGTTCACTGTTGAAATCATTTTTACACTAGTCCCAGAGTCATCTACGAGGCTTTATCCAAACCTTTTTCCTTCGTTCCCTGCTACCTCTCATTTAAACCCACTGTTTTAGGCTTTTCTTGGTGCTTAACCTCTCAGTAAACTTACTTTCCCGTGGCAGGTGACTTTTCCCATTTTAGTTCTTGTAATTCTCGGCCTCTATTTTGACTCTAAAGTAAACAAATACTCTATCCACTCTCTTGTGATTTTCTTTTTTTTTTTTTTTTTGAGACGGAGTTTCACTCATGTTACCCAGGCTGGAGTGCAATGGCGCGATCTCGGCTCACCGCAACCTCTGCCTCCCGGGTTCAGGCAATTTTCCTGCCTCAGCCTCCTGAGTAGCTGGGATTACAGGCACGCGCCACCATGCCCAGCTAATTTTTTGTATTTTTAGTGGAGACGGGGTTTCACCATGTTGACCAGGATGGTCTCGATCTCTTGACCTCGTGATCCACCCGCCTCGGCCTCCCAAAGTGCTGGGATTACAGGCTTGAGCCACCGTGCCCGGCTCTCTTGTGATTTTCTATCTCTATCACTGATTTTATTCATTCACCTCCATTTAGGTTGCTTCCCAAATCAGTATTTTTAGCTCATGTCTGTTATGAATTTCAGACCACCTTCCACCTGCAAGTTTGTTTGTTTGTTTGTTTGAGATGGAGTCTTGCTCTATCACCCAGGCTGGCATGCAGTGGTGCCATCTCAGCTCACTACAACCTCTGCCTCCTGGGTTTAAGTGATTCTTCTTCAGCCTCCTGAGTAGCTGGGATTACAGGCGCAGACCATCATGCCCTGCTAATTTTTGTGTTTTTGTAGAGACGGGGTTTCACCGTGTTGGCAAGCTGGTGTTGAACTCCTGACCTTAAGTGATTTGCCTGCCTTGGCCCCCCAAAGTGCTGGGATTACAGGCGTGAGCCACCGTGCCTGGCCTCACCTGCATGTTTGTTTGTTTTGTATTAGTTTTTGTCTTTTGAGATCAGAGTCTGGCTCTGTCACCAGACTGGAGTGTAGTGGTGTGATCTCTGCTCACTGCAACCACCTCCCTGATTCAGCTATTCTCCTGCCTCAGCCTCCCGAGTAGCTGGCATTACAGGCGCCTGCCGCCGTGCCCAGCTTATTTTTGTATTGTTTTTTTAGTAGAGACGGGATTTCACCATGTTGACCAGGTTGGTCTCGATCTCCTTACCTCATGATCTACCCGCCTTGGCCTCCCAAAGTGCAGGAATTATAGGTGTGAGCCACCGCTCTCAGCCCTACCTACATGTTTTATACACATCTGTGTAGCTGTCTCTTCTGTGCCCCTACCTTACAGGTCCAATACTCTGTTCGTCGTCGTTATTTTCTGTGGACCAGCTCCTCTCTGCCTTCCTCATATTTCTTCATCTCTGTCTCTTCCAATTCTGGCTCAAAACATCTGTTGTCAGTTCACTTTTCTTTCCTTGTCATCATATCCAGTGAGTTGTTAAACTATTTAGTTCTACCTAGGTTTAACCTCATATGTCACTTTCCTCTGTATTCTCTGCTTTGCTTCTGCCCTGGCTCATGCCCTGTGAGGTAAATTATTGTTAGCTCCTGATGAATCATCCCGTCTCTTACATTGCTTCACAACCTCCCTTAATGGTTCTCTACATTTTCCTTGCTCCTTCCCCTTAGAGTCAGATTCTGCCCCTTCTGGCTCTGACCCATTTTCCCAGCATTTTCTCCTACAATTCCCATTAAGGTGAACTCTGAGCTACTTCTTGAACGTGGGCCTTATGCCTTCCTGTCTGGCACCTTTCAGAAAGGTGTCTGTCTCCCTTTGAAATTCTTTCCACCTCAGATGTTGTATCTTCCAGAAGCCTTCTCTGGTACTCTTGCAGTCGTGTGGACTGGACAGTTAAGCTTCCTTTTAGTCAAGGTCCTTGCATGTGTTCTGCTCATTGTTCGTGTGTTCCCTGTACTTCTTAGCATAGAGTCTTGTACCTCCTCTGAGCTCTTGGGCTGAATGCCATAAAATTACATGTCCACATGTGTTCTGCTCATTCTGATCTTTGTTTTTTTGAAACAGTTTCTTGCTCTGTTGCCCAGGCTGGAGTGCAGTGGTGCGATCTCAGCTCACTGCAGCCTCCTCCTCCTGGGTTCAAGTGATTCTCCCACCCTAACCTCTTGAGTAGCTGGAATTACAGGCGCACGCCACCAGGCCTGGCTAATTTTTGTAATTTTAGTAGAGACAGAATTTCACCATGTTGGCCAGGCTGGTCTCAAACTCGTGGCCTCAGGTGATTCACCTGCCCTAGCCTCCCAAAGTGCTGGGATTATAGGCATGAGCCACCATGCCTGGCCTGCTCGTTATGTTTTATTGCCTCCTCAGCATTCCCAGGAAATTTTAGCTTTTAACAATATCTTTTAAAATTTTAAGTTGAGGAGTTGGTACAGATGTTAGTTGAGTTATATTGGAAGAAAATGTTTTTAAGTGAGTGCCTCTTGAGGGGTATATCTACAAAAGGGGACCATATCAGGAATGCAGTTGCTGTTAGCATAGGCTTGTGGTTCTCTAGGCGAGGTACCTATAACAGTAGCCTCACCCATCACCTGGGGGCTTGTTAGAAACTCAGATTCACAGACCCCAACTCAGACCTATTGGAGTAGAGGCTCTGGGAGTAGATCCTAGCAATCTGTTTCAACCCACCCTTCAGGTGATGCTGATGCCCCTCAGGTTTGAGAACATCTGTGTAGTCCTCAAACATTTGATAAGGAATCGTGCTTTTGTGTTTTTTTAAGTGAGATATAGTCTACATACTGTAAATGATTCCTTTAAAAATGTGCAATTCAGTGGTTTTTACTATATTTGCAAAATTGGACAATTATTGCCATTGTCTAACTTCAGAACATTCTTATCACACCAAAGAGAAACCCTATACCCATTAGTAATCACTCCTCCAGCCCCTGGGAACCACTGATCTACTTCTGTCTCTATAGATTTGCCTATCCTAGACATTTTATGTAAATGGATCAGTTAATGTCTGATCTTTTGTGCCTGGCTTCTTTTAATTACTTAGCATGGTGTTCCCAAGGTTCATCCATGTTGTCACGTGAAGCAGTACTTTATTCCTTTTTATTGCCAAATCCAGTGTATAGATATAGCACAATTTGTCTGTCCATCCATTAGTTAACATTTGGGTTATTTCTACTTTCTGGCTATTATGAATAATGCAGCTGTGAACATATATGTATATTTTTATGTGGATATATATTTTCAGTTATCTTGGGTAAATACCTAGGAGTGGAATTTCTGGGTCATATAGTAACTCTGTTTTTTTGGAAAAACTTTTCCAGAACAACTGTACCATTTTTACATTTCCATTAGCAATGTATGAGGGCTCCAATTTCTCTACATCCTCACCAACACATGTTATCTCTCTTATTATAGCTGTACTAGAGGGTGTGGAGTAGTAGCTCATGTGGTTTTGATTTGCATTGGAATCATATATTTTTATTTTGTAGCTTTAAATTGTTGGGTTGTTTTTTTTTTGTTTCGTTTGTTTGTTTGTTTTCATTATACTAGCTGTCTTTGATTATTCCAGATATGGTTGTGGTATGTGTGTTTCAGTGTGTTTCTTAAAATGGCAATTTTGGGAGAACAGGTTATATATATATAGGTAGGCAGGGTGGTTTAGAATTCACATCCAATTTTTGCTAATATTTTGTGTCACCTCCTATTTATCTCAATGTATTGCAGGGTGGTGGCCTTGTCCATGTCACCTGTGGATGACACTTTCATTTCTGGGTCTCTTGATAAGACCATTCGACTCTGGGATCTCCGGTCTCCTAACTGCCAGGTAATGGTACCTCACCGTTACACACACTTTTTGAGCATTTTCTGTGGTAGGCACTATAATGAACTGTACCTCTCAATGATGGGAGAAAACAATGGTTTCATTCTGGAATCCCAGGGTCTTTTTAAACTTTGGAGAAAATCTGTTTTCCTAGTTGGTAGCTGCTAAGCAAATACTCTAATGTAGTACAGATTGCATTGTACACTATGGCTTAATGGGCTTTTTTGTTTATTTGTTTTTTTGAGATGGAGTTTTGATCTGTTGCCTGGCTGGAGTGCAGTGGCACGACCTTGGCTCACTGCAACCTCCAGGTTCAAGCGATTCTCCTGCCTCAGCCTCCCGAGTAGCTGGGACTACATGTGCATACCACCATGCCCAGCTAATTTTTGTATTTTTAGTGGAGACGGGGTTTCACCATGTTGGCCAGGATGGTCTTGATCTTTTGACCTTGTGATCTGCCCACCTCGGCCTCCCAAAGCGTGAGATTACAGGTGTGAGCCACCATGCCCAGGTGTTTTTTTTTGTTTGTTTGTTTGTTTTTTTGTTTTTTTTTTTTTAGACAGTTTCATTCTCCTTGGCCTGGCAGTGGCTTGATCTCAGCTCACTGCAACCTCTGCCTCCTGGGTTCAAGTAATTCTGCATCACCCTCCCAAGTAGCTGGGATTACAGGCATGTGCCAACAGTCCCAGCTAATTTTGTATTTTTAGTAGCAACAGGGTTCACCATGTTGGTCAGGCTGATCTCGAACTCCCAACCTTAGGTGATCTACCTGCCTCAGGCCCCCCTCCACAATGTGCTGGGATTACAGGCGTGAGCCACTACCATACCCAGCTGGCTTAATGTTTTCAAAAAGTGTTCCTAGAACTTTTAGCTTCAAGGGATTTATTATTATTTGAACTCTGCGTCTATAATGTTGTGTAGATAGGGGTGATCAGAAATTGTTGTCTGGAGACCTGTTTTATAAAAGTTACATTTTAGTTCTACGTTCGCTTTTTCTATTCTGTAGGTAGGCTGATAGGTGTTTGTATGCTTTTCTTAGTTTTCATTGGGAAAAGTAAATTATATAGTGGTAAGGTTCTGGATTCATTTTTTTTTCCCCATTATACGAGCAGTCTGATTGTTCTAGGTATGGTTGTGTTATCTGTGTTTCAGTGTGTTTCTTACTTCTTTTCTCTTAGGGCCTCATGCATCTGCAGGGGAAACCAGTTTGTTCTTTTGATCCAGAAGGGTTAATTTTCGCTGCAGGTGTCAACTCTGAAATGGTCAAACTTTATGACCTTCGTTCTTTTGATAAGGTAAATCTTTGAATCTTTGAGCTATCTTAATATTATGGAAGTTTTAAGGGTGAAGTAGACATATGAGAGCCTTTTCTTTTCTTTTTTAGGCAGAGTTTTGCTCTTGTTGCCCAGGCTGGAGTGCAGTGGTGCGATCTCAGCCTACTGCAACCTCCACCTCCCGGGTTCAAGTGATTCTCCTGCCCCAGCTTCCCAAGTAGCTGGGATTACAGGCATGCGCCACCACGCCCGGCTAATTTTTTATATTTAGTAGAGATGAGGTTTCACCATGTTGGTCAGGCTGGTCTCTAACTCCTCACCTCATGTGATCCACCCACCTCAGCCTCCCAAAGTGCTGGGATTACAGGCATAAGCCACTGCACCCGGCCCTGTAAGAGCCTTTTTTTCTACGAAAGGAAAAATATGGTAGATATTAGAGAGTGGCAGAGAAGTAACTCATTCTCTGCTTTCCTTAGTCAAACAGGAATCTAAAGGAATAGGATGGGAATTGGCTCGGGGCAAAAGAAATAATTAATATGCCTTGGGCCTGGGCTACTATTTTTTATCTTTTGCAGGGGCCATTTGCCACCTTTAAGATGCAGTATGATCGAACTTGTGAGTGGACAGGACTTAAATTCAGCAATGATGGCAAGCTCATCCTCATTTCCACCAACGGCAGCTTCATTCGTCTCATTGATGCATTCAAAGGAGTGGTGATGCACACGTTTGGGGTGAGCTGACAGCCTTCGAGCATGGCTGTTTCCATGCTCATACTTCCTGTGCTAAGAATTATGTTAGCTGGTTGGTAGAGACCAGCAGTTACTCTTGACTTACCGATAAAGGCATGCACTTGCATTTTCTTCCTGATAATGAACTTACTTCCCTTGGATTCTGTAGACGTTCATTTCTCACCAAGTGACCCAAGTTTGGTATTTAGATATAAAATAATTTCCTAACAATAAAGTTTTCTTGCCTCCTTGAGTATACCTGAATACAGAGTTGAGGGTGGGAGTGGATTGTAAAGGATGACAACCACATTTGGAAGCTTGGTGGTATAGTACATGACAAGGAAAGGGTTTCATGGAAAGGAATGTGATGCATGTGCTGAGTCAGTGTTTGTAGGCAGCTGTTTTTATTGATGGCCCTATAACAACAAAAGAACTGCTCTGTTTTGTTTTAGGGTTATGCCAACAGCAAAGCTGTCACACTGGAGGCTTCATTTACTCCAGACTCTCAGTTTATTATGATTGGTGAGTTTCCTTTATCCCCTGTGGGGGTTATTTCTCTGGTACTATATGCATTTCCTTGTTTAAATTATTAACTGAGTCATTATTATTATTATTATTTTTTTTTTTTTTTTGAGACGGAGTTTCACTCTTGTTACCCAGGCTGGAGTGCAATGGCGCGATCTCGGCTCACCGCAACCTCCGCCTCCTAGGTTCAGGCAATTCTCCTGCCTCAGCCTCCTGAGTAGCTGGGATTACAGGCACACGCCACCATGCCCAGCTGAATTTTTGTATTTTTAGTAGAGACGGGGTTTCACCATGTTGACCAGGATGGTCTCGATCTCTTGACCTCGTGATCCACCCGCCTCGACCTCCCAAAGTGCTGGGATTACAGGCGTGAGCCAGAGACATTATTATTATTATCTGTTTGATAGATGTTCTCAGATTTCTGTATAGCACATTATGCCAAGGACATAATGTCTTTTAACTGCCCTGACTTTGGAGTTCTGTACAGAGAACTGGAATTAATGTTGGTCTTCTCTGGACCAACATTTGAGTTAAACTGTACAAGCACTACCTTATTAGTAATACTAATGTCCTGGTGCAACCCTACATTCAGTCATTTTAGTGGGTGCCTGTTGGTAGGGTAATGGTATTCAGCCCTTTTTTTAGATGAGAAAACTGAAAGGGGAAGTGACATGCCTGTGAACAAATAGCGAGAGTCAAGATCAATTTTCAGAGTGTCCTCCCTTCACTGCCTCTCCTCCCTGTTTTGCCTCAGGGGTGGGTCCTGAAGTTTGGCCTGTCCTCAGACCTCAATCCATGTCTCATTTCCAGTTGTCTTTGTATTGTGCCTTGAACTGTTACATTTGCCTTCAATATTCTCTTTAGGTTCAGAGGATGGCAAGATCCATGTCTGGAATGGAGAGAGTGGTATAAAAGTAGCTGTGTTGGATGGTAAACACACAGGCCCGATTACCTGTTTGCAATTCAACCCCAAGTTCATGACTTTTGCCAGCGCATGTTCCAACATGGTATGTGAACAGTAAGAGGTGTCTGCCACCCAGGGACCCTTTGCAGTTGGGGTAGCGGGTGCCTCAACAAGCACAGCAAGCTGTGTTCTACATAGTTACACCACAGCCATCCAAGTTCATGTTTCTCAACTGGTGGTTTCCCTATTTCACCTCCTATTATTTGATCTCTGGCTGGGCTGGTCTTGTCTTTCATTTTTCTTCTTTCTAGAGGTGATCTGGAATCACCTTTGAGCTCCAAGGAGATCATAGGCCAATTTTTGCTCTGGACCCTAATTTTAGGTCCAGACTACCTGGGCTACACTTGGCAACTTTTTTGCTCCTTAAAATACTCTGAATCAGCCTTTTGTGGTTTCAGTTTTCCATTCCTCTTGGTTTATGCCAAATTCCCAGAACTTTCTATAGTTGGTCATAACTTACCACTTAGAATTAACTGCAGGCCCTTGTCTCTTCCTAGATAATAACTAACAGAACAAAGGATCAGTGAGTCTCAGCTCCAGTTTTCCCTGTGATCTCCTAAACCTGCCTGGGCATTCGGCGATGAGACATTATCAGAGTTGGTTGGTCAGGAGGGAGGGCCACCAGAGCCACTGGGATTGGGCACATTTTTGCTGTGGGGTGGGATGTGAAGAACCCTTGGTAGTCAGGAGATGCTTGGCTTTTTTTTTTTTTTAAGTTGATTTATGTTCTTCTAGGCCTTCTGGTTGCCCACCATTGATGACTGACCCTGATGCTGCTCGGCTATTTCTGTACAGTGAGGGCGGCCAGCAGGAAGAAACTCAGAGGTGACTGAGATAGTAATGGGATTGGATCATTTGGCTGGACTGGAGAACATCCTTTCACATGGCCTTCCCATCAATGTGCTGTACATCTGCTCAAAAGGAAATAATTACTTTGCTGAGCGTCTTCAAAAGGACTGTTGGTGCAACAGACTCAATTGGAACTCAGCTTTGTTAGCTGTCACTGCACCAGCTCTGCTAGAAGAGTGACCAGCTCACGATTTGGTATAGTGGGGCTCTCAAGATATCTTCAATTTGAATGTATATGCTGCTGAGGAGCCAGTGAAGTCATCAGTTCTGCACATCCCTTCTCCTACCCCTCAACTGCATGGGAAGCCACAGTCCTGGTTTTGAAATGCTCGGGCAGCTCAGTGCCCCTTGCCCTCACCCTGCATGTCTTGTTACTGGGTCTCCCTGTGTACTTGTGGCATTATCCACAACCATCATGTCTCTTAGGTGCCAAACATTTACAGAAACGTTTTCATATATCTTGGGGTCAGAGAAGGGGACAGATACAGAAGAACCTTGCTTGCAGGAAGCCATCCAGTTAGTCACTGCAGTTAGTTGTGTGAGGCTAGGTGGTCGGGCAGGCCTCTCAGGCTGTAGGTGTGGGGTGGGAAAAGGCGGCCCCCAAGGACCTGAAAGGGAGGGAAGGATGAGGGTAGCAGGTGAGTTCCTAGGGCTGGAAGGTTTAGCAGCAGCCTGGTGCAGGGCCCTGTCATTAAGACAAACACACGGTCCTCCTGGGTGCCTACCAAGCTTGGTTTGTACAAAAGCAAGGTGGGAGTCTATTTTTGTACGAGATACATCACACTTTCCTGTGGGCCAGTATTGTGAAGTGAGTCTGAGTTGTTTACACTGATGCCTTCCCTGCCCACCACAAATTATGTACATAGTCTTAAGATGATACCACCCCTTTCCCCAGCTCCCAACCAAGAGCTGGTTCTAGGCCTGTGTTATATGTCATATTTAGCCTTTCTATATATGACCTTTGATTTCTGTTTGTATTTTAGCACAGTGTATGCACCTTCATTTAAATACATCTGTGTGCATACAGATATGCATATATGTGTGTGCGTATGCATATATCTCTCTCATCTGTAGCTTTTGAGAGTTCAGCTGAAGCAGATGGAGTCCTGCAGCCCAGGAGACAAACTGCATCCTTGCTAATAGTGTTTGTCGCAAGTGTTCGTGGGTTTTCCCTATTAATGTTTTCATTTCGAAAGACTGAATGAAGCAAAGCTTATAGTGTTTGCTGTTTCCATGGCAGCTAAGTGAGGGTCTTGAATGACTCCCTGTGTTCCTCAAGCTGCACTTTGGGGTTCTCTTGCAGTATTAGCCCCCTTTTTGCTTGGTGGTACTCTGTGCCTCTGTGTGTGTGTGTGTGTGTGTGTGTGTGTGTGTGTGTGTGTGTGATAGTCACTCCTGCATGGCTTCTGTGTCTGGCTTGTGGCATTTGTGGGATAGGGTGCCTAAGCCAGAGCATTTTCAGTTTGTTTGAGGCCTCATTGCCAATGATAGATCACTCTTATTTACCTGGTATGTCTGTTTTCTTGCTGCTTTTCCTTGCTTGCTCTTGGAAGAGGAAGGGGCTCTAGTCAGGCCCAGGCTGAGTGAGATGAGCTGCAGCTGGCTCATGGCCTTCTTAGAGCAGAGAAAGTGGTAAGTCATTTTACTAAGTTCCTAAACAGTTGTGCAGGCAACACTCCTTGCAGATCCAGAAGCTGAGGCACAATGGGGTTATGACTTGCTCAAGAATTACATAGCTGTTAGGGAGTAAATAAGGCATCACAGTTTCTGTTCAGTGGCAGGAATAGGCTGTGAATTGCAGAGTCGTACACCTTTCCCAAATGTAGACTAGAATCTGCAGGATGCCACCCACTGTGTATAGCTCTGCTTTCCCAGAGAGGAAGGACTTTTAGAAACCAAATGATCTTAATTGTGATTGCCCACCTCTAGCTTTTCAGGGTAGAAAATTCATGATAGGAATAATTGTTAAGAGAGAGTGCTTGGAACCATGGGTTAACAGGAAAGGCTACATAACTTCACATATCTGCAACCAGAGCAGCCACCAAGCATGACTTACCCAGCAGCAGGAAAATGATTGTATTTGAGTTCCTGCATGTCTAAAACGGAAGCACCATATTCTTTGAAAACATGCCATCTCATGGCCTCTATCTTTGGGCGCTGTGATTGCAAAGTTCCTGAGTTAAGAAGGAAAGGGAAAGATAGAACTAGAAGTGAGTGGAGATGGTGTGGTGGGGGATGAGGCGGGGTAAGAGGAGGTGCCGGGGGCTGGGGCTGCACAGATGCTCGGCAGTCAGGTGCTCAGGCTCTCTTGGGGGTGGGTGAGGAGTGGGGCAGCAGTGTTTGCCACCTTTTTAGGAGTCAGGGCCAAAGCCACTGGTGTTTATTTGACAGTGACACTGCCCTGCTCAACCAGAAGGGTACTTTTTAAAAAAAATTATTTCCCGTTGCAATTGTAATTACTGCTTATTAAGGAAAATTGAGGAATTTTACAAAGAATCAGTTTGCCACCCAAATGCTACCACTGTTAAATCTTTTGGTGTTAAATGTTCCCCTAGACATATCTGTGCATAGATTTTTGGTGTGTTTACATAGCCGTCCTTCTACTGTATATACAATTTTATGTCCCTTTTGTACTTAACATATAAACATTTTTTCCATGTTACAGTCTTAAAACAGAATTTTATGGTTGCAGCCTCTTCCATTGAGTTTCGGTAGCATTGTTTGCCTGGTTCCCAGAGCTCGAGGGAGGCTTGGGTTGTCTCCTGTTAATTCTCCTGGCTCACACTTGCTGTAAAGCTGTGTGAAGTGATTGCTGGGCTCCCTGGGACTGCCTCTAACTGCTCCTTGGTAACTAAGACTTGTGGGCTGGTGGGAGGAACCCCTAGAACCAACCTCAACCCCAGGCTGTAGTGCACAGCCATAGGGCCAGAAATGAGTGACTGGGAAAGGCAAGCCTGAGCCAGCCTGGCTCTTCAGAGACTATGTGGCACATACCTCAGGCTGCCTTGCTTTCCCCACTGTTACCTAAACCCTTGACCAGATTGACAAACTCTAATTGGAATAAGTTTTGTCCTGCTAGGCCCTGGCTTCTGGAGGGCAGGGATACTGGAGTCTCTCTGAGGCCCCAGCACCCAGTCTGACAGAAGGCAATTGTTTCAGTAACCCATTGCCCGGAGGCTCCTGCTCTAGTTCAGCATCCTCAGAGCTGTAGGACCTGCTTCCTGCTCTTGCCTTGCCCTCTCTGAACCAGACAAGAAAACCTCGGGCTTGCCACATTGTCACATTGCTCATGGGACTCTGCAACAGTGGCAGAGGGAACATCCTAGCTTGTGTGTGATAGGCCATGCATAGGCTCTTCTGACACAGACTGCGTAAGTGGGAAGAGACCCCTCCTGGCCTGGTGGGAGGACTGCTGCCATGTTCAGCTCTGCTGGGAGACATGAACAAGTTAGGTGAGCATGGCCACCCTTGCAGCAGTCACTTCTGTCTCTGGCCTGCTTGCAACTGAGAGACCACCCACTCCCCAGACTTCAGCCTTGTGATGTGAGGAACAACAGCAGGCCGGGTGGGAAGCCAGGCAAGCAGGCTGTGGGGGCAAGTTGGCTCAGCAGTTGATGTGGGTAAGAGAAGTAGGCACAGGATGCTGCCCGCACTTTTTTTTTTTTTTTTTTTTTTTTTTGCACTCAGGCAGGGTGGTGAAGTAGTGGGGGTGAGGAAAGAGGAAGTGGCACTCCTACAGGCTGGTAGGACAACACTTGAGCTGCCTGAGGAGTCCTGGCAAGACTACCAGAGCTTCAAGGGTCAATTACTTTGTCAGGGCCCACCTGTGAACAGGTTCAGTGAGTGTCCAGGCTGGAGTGCAGTGGCACAATCTGCTCACTGAAGTCAATGGGAAATGTCTGATGCAGTTTTTCCAATCTTCCCTGGAGAATGTGCAGGAAATGAAATTTACAGTGAGTTAATGGGTAAGAAAGGGGTCTGAGGCCAGGTGTGGTGGCTCACGCCTGTAGTCCCAGCACATTGGGAGGCTGAAGCAGGTAGATCACCCGAGGTCAGGAGTTTGAAACCAAGCCTGGCCAACATGGTGAAACCCCATCTTTACTAAAAATACTGGGCATAGTGGTGTGTGCCTGTAATCCCAGCTATTCAGGAAGCTGAAGCAGAAGAATCGCTTGAACCTGGGAGGTGGAGGTTGCAGTGACCTGAGATTGCACCACTGCATTCCAGCCTGGGCAACAAGAGCAAAACTCTGTCTCAAAAAAAAAAAACCGGCTATTGGGGTGGGTTCTGAGAGCCTCTCAGTTAAGCTAATTATATAGGTTTTACCACTGGCTCTTCGACCTGTTAGATGTTATTCTTGGCTGCAATTTTGGCCTATCAGTTGCCTGGTAAGGTAATTCACCTCAATTATAAAGTAGAAGTAAGTCAGGGAAGGCTCACGTAAAGCTGAGGTCATGAAGGTGGTTTGCCTTGTAATTCAACAGATATTTCCGGAGCACCTGAGTCTTGGTACGTTCTAGTTGACAGCATAGTTTTTTTTTTTTTTTTTTTTTTTTTTTTGGAGATGGAGTCTCACTGTGTTGCCCAGGCTGGAGTGCAGAGGCACATCTCTGCTCACTGCAACCTCTACCTCCTGGGTTCAGATGATCCTCTCACCTCAGCCTCCCACGTAACTGTGACCAGGCATATATCACCATGCCTAGCTAATTTTTTGTATTTTTGGTAGAGATGGGTTTTACCATGTTGTTCAGGATGGTCTCAAACTCCTGAGCTCAAGCAATCCGCCTGCCTCAGCCTCCCAAAGTCCTGGGATTACAGGCATGAGCCACTGTGCCCTGCAAAGATAAGAGCATATAGTCTTTTTGGAGAAGATGAAAAACTAAGCTGCTTATTAAACAGCAAGCCCTAGGGCCCTTTTATCCAGTTAATTCTAGCTTTATAGAAATTTGCATTCAAAAGTAAGTGAAAAAGTCACATTGCACATGTGTAATTCCAGCTACAGGCTGGGAGGACTGCTTGAACCCAACAGTTTGAGATGAGCCTGGGCAAAATAGTGAGACCCTGTCTCATTACCGTTTTTTTTTTTTTTTTTTTTTT
>NW_016107315.1:1941228-1950020 GCF_001604975.1 Cebus imitator
CTGTATTCCCAGAGAGGCTGAGGTGGGGGCATCACTTGCATCTAGGAGTTTGAGCCAGTCTGGGCAACATAGACCCTGTCTCTGCAAAAAATAAAAAGTAGTTAGGCACAGTGGCTCACACCTGTAATCCCAGCATTTTGGGAGGCTGAGGTGGGCAGATCACAAGGTCAAGAGATCGAGACCATCCTGGCCAACATGGTTAAACCCTGTCTCTGCTGAAAATAGAAAAATTGCTGGGTGTGGTGGCACGTGCCTGTAATACCAGCTACTTGGGAGGCTGAGGCAGGAGAATCATTGAACCTGGGAGTCAGGTTGCAGTGAGCCAAGATTTCGCCACTAGACTGCAGCCTGGTGACAGAGCAAGACTGCATATCAAAAAAAATTAAAAAGTTAGCAGGGTGTGGTGGTGCGTACCTGTGGTCTCAGCTACTTGAAAGGCTGAGGTGGGAGGATCACTTGAGCCCAGGAGGTCAAAGCTGCAGTGAGCTGTGGTCATATCACTGCACTCCCATCTAGCCTGTGTGACAGAGTGAGACCCCGTCTCAAAGAAGAACAAAAGCTGGTGCAGTGGCTCACACCTGTAACCCCAACACTTTAGGAGGCTGAGACAGGTGGATCACTTGAAGTCAGGCGTTCAAGACCAGCCTGGCCAATATGGTGAAACTCCATCTCTACTAAAAATATAAAAATTAGCTGGGTGTGACACCAGGTGTCTGCAATCCCAGCAACTTGGGAAGCTGAGGCAAGAGAATGGCTTGAACCCGGAAGGTGGAGGTTGCAGCGAGCTGAGACCATGCCACTGCTCTGCTGCCTGGGTGACAGAGTGAGACTCCATCTCAAAAGGATGGTAGAGACTTTTCTGTTTCCTGGGCAAAAAGTCTCTCACTGGTGCTCACCCAAGCTGAGAACTAGAGAAACTGCAAAGAAAACAGTCCTGATTATATGCAAGCTTGCAAGGTGGAGCTAAAACTAATCCACTGGAAGGTGACAAGAAACAGCAAAAGGTATCATCCTTAATCCAAGCTGTACAGCAATTCACAATTCACAAGGGCTCTTCTGTACACAGCATTTAATAGGGAGGCGAGAGGGAACAACAAAGCAAAGGCAGAGTTGGGGCATCAGACCAGGGCAGGGCTGGAACTAGGGAGAAGCAACCAGTTGGCAGGCAGGCTACTACAAGCAGCAAATGGAGAGCCCTCTCACCCAGCCAACTCCAGGAGCTTCTCTGGTCCCTTGTGCTCTACCCTGAACCTTAGCCCAAGAGCCTGTTCCTCATCTCCAGCAAAGGACAGCAGGGCAGGACCTGAGTTGGTCTCTTCAGGGGCTGTCTTGAAGATGGCTGTTTTAGCAGAAATGAGGCTGCCCAAAGGTTTCTACAAGGCACCTTGCATGGACTTCAGGGGTTGTTGAACACATGCCCTGACATCCATGCACTGGAGACCTGTATTTAAACATGGGCTAGCTGCCCATCCTGGCATCTTTGGCTAATACTCTTACCCTGGGTGCCCCTATCTGAGAATGATACTTTGGGCTGTTGAAGAGCCTGTCTGAGGAGCCTCACATGGGTTTCCTGGTTAAGTTGTAAAGTCACTCTGCCAAAGAGGTTATCACTGCAAAAGTCAGGACCTGGTGGGCTGGGCTCACCACACCCTTCCAGCTCTGACTGCCTGGTATAAATGTTCCTCTTGAGATGGATGTGTGTCAAGGTAACCACCGAGAGCACTGGGCTGTGGCTGGGGATAGGGCGGGCAGGATTTGCTCTTGGTCACACTGGAAGGATGCCCAGACCACACCCAAACACTGGAGCAGTTCTGGGATACAGTGTCTGAATCCTCAGGGGCCATTGCTGTCTTGGCCCTGACTGTGCAAGGGAATCACGAACACAGAGACGTCATCGTAGGACACCTGCCCTTCCCCTGTGAGACCGTCTTCCTTCCCCTGTGTGCTGTGTATCAGCATCTGGGCCAGCTTCAAGAACCTGTGAAGACCATCCTGCAGATAGACTTCAGGGGCAGGGCAAAGGGGCAAGGCCAGTCCTTAGAACTCACTGCATAAGGTTGGACACTGGGGACCCAAACATGCAGTCTGACTGTGGAGCAAGGAAGCAGCAAGCCTGGGTGGGCCACGGGCTGGACCACAGGAGTCTAGATCCAGGGATTTTTGGAACCCACAGTCTCCCCTCCTCCCCCAAGAAGCTTGAGACAGCCCTGATCCTGGCCAGCTGCCAGCTCATTGTCAGTGCTGTCTTCTTAGCTATAACTTCTTGGGTTTGCTGCTGGCACCAACCCAGGCAGGTCCCCAGCAGCTACAGTACCTGTGTGGGTCCTCTTGGTTCCCAGGGAGGAAGCTCCGCACCAGCCATGCTACCTGCTCGTTGGACAGGACATCCCAGAGTCCATCAGTCGCCATGACAACCACATCATCCTCCTGTAGCTCCAGCTGGTCCACATCCAGCACAGTCACCTACAAGTTAAGCCTGAGGATTCTGCATGCTCCCTTCCCTCCTCCCACCAGCCTCACTGTCTGCCTTTCTGGGCAGATGGAAGCTGGGTTGGATAGCATTGCCCCCTCACCTGTGGGACAGAGAGCAAGAAAGGCTTGAGCTGGATGTTTGTGTCCAGGACTCTGAGCTGATGGTCTCCCAAGCCCCGGGAGACAGCCAGTGTTCCTAGTAACCGAGCCTGAGGGAAAGTGAGGTGTGAGGTGACGGCAAACAGCTCCAGCAAATGCACAAGTACCAGGCTCTAGCACTGCAGAGCACACAGGGAGAGGTGGACTGTGGCCACCTTTGGAAGCCTTGGACTGAGAGAGAAAATTCCTGGTCTCAGAGCAAACCCCAGGGCACCAGCCACAGCTACCAGAAAGAGGCAAAGGAGCTCCCACCTCTGTAGGGGATAATGAAGAGGGATTCTTGTGGGAAGCCAGGCACTGACCTGCCTACCCTGTCCGTGGATCAGTGGGTACTTGAGATCCGATTTGTCCACACGTTTGTAGCTCCTACCAGGAGCAGAGCCAGCATCAACCCAAGCCCTGTACCCCATCTCATCTTTCCCCAACTTAGGGCCCAGCTATCATACCCTCATGGTGCCCACCCTGCCAAGGTGGAGGGGGCTGCCCCAGGCCATACAGCTGGGCCCGGATCCCAGGGCTCTCCCTTCCCACCTGTCCCTCATCCCCACTCACCAGCCCCTCATGTGGTGATCCCTGAACAAAACCTTCTGTCCCAAGTCATCCCCCTTCAGCCGCCGAGGGAACTCCAGTCGGGTGAACTCACCAGCCAGAAGCTCAGGGTAGACAAAGGCCTGGGGTGGGGAGGCTGTGCTCAGGTCACACTCCCTCTAGTGGCCCTGGACCCAGGAGTTGGGGCTTCACAGCCTCCATGCTGCCAAGGGCACCTACCAGCTGCTGGATCCGCTGCCGCTCAGTCTCTGGGGTGAACTCGGAGCTCAGTGGCCGTATCTCATCTCTCCGCACCAAGATGGCCCTGGATGGGGTTGAAGAGAGGAAGGAGAAGTCTAGGAGGGGGCCTCTACCCTCACTAATATCCACCCTCCTACCAGTCCCTCCTCCAACCACCAGGACCCAGCTCTGCCCATCATGATCCCCTAAAGTCCTCCATGACTGCCCAAAACCTGCAAGGGTAGAAGCTTAGCTCTTTAGCAGGGCACTTGAGGTCCCTGCTCTCCCCAGCAGCCACTGTCCACCCTCACACTCCACACATGCCAAGTACATACTCAGTTCAGCCAGCCAATCCTTCCTACTATCCCTCCACTTCCAGCCACCTTTCATTGTCCCCATTGCTGCTTGTGCCCTCCCCACCCCACCCTTGCCCACCCTCCAAGGGGTGACTCACTCACCTGCTATCCCCAGCATTGGCCACGTACAGCTTTCCCTGAAGGGACACAGCCACCAGGGCTGTGCAGCCGCCCACCTGGCCTGAGGCCTCCAGCTCCCGCCCGATCACCTCATCCTGGGGCAAACCGAGGCCACCTTAGCTGCTGCCTGTTCTGCCACCATACTGCTTTGTCTCTCAATCCCCACCCTCCCCTATAGTTCACTTCCACCATGAGGCCTGACAGTCCCAGCCCAAAGTCCAGCCATGATCCCTGCAGTCAGAAGATCTAGACAAGGGAAGTGCTACTCAAAATAGGAAAAGAGACCAGCCCCTGCACCAAGGACCAACAGGGCATTCAATGAGATGATGCAGGTAAAAGTAACCAGCACATAGTAGATGCTGGATAAAAGAGGGGTTATGCTGAGAGTGATGGCTGTTAGTAACAACCCAACCAACCCAATCTCATCCTTCCAATCTCTGTATACTGTGATGACCACGATATACAGAGATGCCATTCCTTGAGATCCCTAGGGACAAAATCTCAATTTCTTCTCCAGCCAAAAGCCACACACTCACACATTCCTGAAAGGCACTCTCCAGTGCCCCGATCACCAAGTCTTCTGCCTTGATGCCCTTTTCCTCCACAAACTGGGGGTCACTGGGGCAGATGCAGCGACCGCTGAGGTGCATGGGGGGCCGAGTGGCTACCAAGCCCTCTACAACAGCCTCCAGCTGCCGGCGCAAGCAGGAATGCAGGGTGTTGGCAGCCAAGATGGCTGCTGCAGGACCTCCATGCCCATCAAACAGTGCCCAGTAATGGCCCGTCAGGAACTGCACAGGAAAGGCTCAGTGTCAGGCTCTGACAACTTCCCCAGCTGTCTGTCTGACCCAACCAGAACTAGGACGTGGGGCAGCAGGCCAAGAACCTCAGCTTGCACGTCCTGGCCCCAGACTGTAGGAGGGATTCAGGCCAAGAACTCAGGCTACACTCACTTCCTCTGGACACAGGGTCAGCCACTCTTCTTCAGCCCCAAACTCACATCTCCGGATGCACAGCTTCCCACAGGCGGCTTGATCCTCATTGAATTCAGATTTCTCTGCATTGATAATCCTGAGGCCGAGAAATTGTCAGCGGTCCTCCAGGGACACACCTATGTCCCTATGGGCACAGGGACCCGAGCCAGCACAGGGAGAGGACCCCTCCCTCTGGGGCAACAGCTCCCCAGTGCTGTCCCTAACACACACTTAGACAACCAAGATGTAAGCTTCCTAACTTCAGTGGCTCCATAATTAAGGTGAAAGTCAGGGCCCAACTCCTCTGGAGCCTACCTGCGGACCCAGGGCTAGAAGGTAAGGGTGGGCTGCCCTTCCTGTTCCCTGACCTGTCACAGCCCAAAGCCCTGTCCCATGCAGTACAGGTCATACCCAGGTTAAGATGGTGGAGGTGGGGGGCGGGGGGAATCCCAAAGCCCCACATGCTGGAACTCTACCGAGTCTCCGGGCCTCATCTTGGAAGCCCCTGGGCTGCAGGTCCTTCCTGATCTCTTGTCATCTCTGAGGGGTAGGTCGGAATCCCAAGGGAAACCCTGGGTCGGGATGTTGGGGAAGTTATCAGGGTTCAGATATGAGGATAAGAAGGGGCTGTCCACAGGTGGTGGAGCTGTCACTCACTCAGCTCCTCCCGCTTTCTAGGCCGGCACTGGACCCGAGGCGGGCTCAGGCCGGGGCCGGGCCAGGGGTCGGGAGAGGCACTCACTCGGCGTAGCCTGCGTTCCAAGGCAGCGCGCGTCCTCGCGCGGGGCTGCGCACGGGCCGGGAGTCTGGGCGGCGCGAAGCTTCTGCCGCGCCGGGGCTGGAGCAGGAGCCGCGCAGGAAGCGGGGCCGCTGATAGGGGACTGGGCTGGCACGCGGCCCTGGCGGTCGCGGCGCGGGGAGCGGCTCCCCAGGCAGGAAGCGGCGCCGGAACCAGCCGGCGGACATGGTGGCAGGGGGCTGCCCGCGGAGCGCGGGGCGCCAGAACTGGGCCGCCCGCGGGAGGAGGAAGCGGGCCGGGGGCGGGGCCGGGGCGGGGCTGGGGGCGCGCGGGCGGGAGGCGACGTCCCCCAGCCCCGACCTCCGTCCCGGAGCGCGTGCGCGGCTGGCTTGCTCAGCCGGGGGTCCACCCTCAACCCTCGCGACCGCGCGAGAAATCCCACGCCGGCATCAGCCCCATTTGACAGGCAGGAAAACCGAGGCCCGTAGAGGAGAAGTCGCCTGCCCGGCGTCCCACAGTTCACCCACGCGTAGGTCACCGGCGGTTGAGAGGAAAAGTCCCCCACACCCCGCGGGCCAGCGTCGCGCAGAGCCTCGGGCCTCCTTCTGCTGGGCGAGGACCTGACGAAGGGGAAGATGGGGACAGGATGTGGTGGGAAGTGTCAGACGCGCACCTTGAGTAAGTGTCTTTGAGCACAGGGTTCTTCAGGCCGCCCCCAACCCTCTCCACCCCGGCCTGCCACCCTCCACCCCAGACGGGCTTAGTGGTCACACTGGCTTTCCCCATCCTGAGAAGCTGCTACCACCCTCGAGGACCCTCTTCCAAATGGCTGTCCCTGCAATCAAGATGCCCTCGCGGAATAGACAGCCGGATCCTCACTGGACGGTGACTCACGGACAAGAGAAATCTTTGTGTGTATAAAGGGGAATCCGTGGTCCCCCAAGGGCTCCAGCTGGTCCGGGTTCAGACCTGGGACGGAGAGAAGTGAAAGATGAAGAACCATCTTGCGGTCTCTCAGTCACTGGCTAGCTGTCACGGGGGGGGGGTGTCAGCAGCAGTGTCCCCTTCACATCTACGAGTTAACAGAGCGCTTCCTCACCCATCTGTCACTTAAGTCCAACTCCCCGTGCAAGAGTGTTACTTTGGTCGGAATCGTGGCTCACACCTGTAATCCCAGCACTTTGGGAGGTGGAGGCTGGCAGCTCACCTGAGGTCAGGAGTTCGAGACCAGTCTGGCCAACATGGTGAAACTCCGTCTCTACTGAAAATACAAAAATTAGCCTGGCATAGTAGTGTGCACCTGTAATCCCAGCTACTTGGGAGGCTGAGGCACAAGAATTGCTTGAACCCAGGAGGTAGAGGTTGCAGTGAGCCGAGATCAACCCACTGCCCTCCAACCTGGGTAATACAGCGAGACTCAGTCTCAAAAGAAAACAAACAAAAAAAAAAGAGTGTTACTTCACATGGAGGATTCTGAGGCCCACAGAGGGGAAGTCTTGGACACCCAGGGCTGTGCTATTTCCATTATGACAATGCAGCTGACTCAATCCTCACCCCCAGGACACTTCTCTTCCCCTTTCTTCCTCCAGGAAGCCAGGGCTTGCCAACTGATTACAACCTCTGATTACAGGCATGAGCCATCCACAGCCCAGTGCCTCCATATGAGCTACGTGAGGAGTCCACCTTCACCTCCACTCCCTAGCCCAGGCAGATGCTCAGTAGGCCCCACTTCCTCCCAGCAGCTAGCCCTGCCCCAGTGGGAGTTCCTCCGGCCCAAGAAGGAAGATTCTTAGGGCAGGGAGCTGTGCCCCACACCCACTCCCTCCAATGACTCAGTTCCAGAGCAGCCTGGGGGCTGATTGACTGAACCCACAGTGTGTGCTGGGCCCACACTGGGCACAGGAGCACAGTGCTAATGGAGACAAGCCAGGCCTGTGCCCACCAAGCCCCCTGCAGTGAGGGTAGCAGTTCTGGTGGATCCTGCTTCATCCAGCTGGCAAGGGGATGGGGTGACATTAGAGAAGTTTCCCAAAGGACCTCTGAGCTGAGAACTGTCACTGGGACAGAACAGAAATGTGCCAGGGTGGGGCAGGCCCAATTCAGTCTGTGGGGCCACTTCCACACCCTCGCCAGTATGCGTCAGAGGATTTTAAAGTCTACAATCGGAAGAAACAAAGTGCACGCACACTATTCCCCAATTCACCTCTGGGTGGGGGAAAGTCTTGTCCTAAAGTATTTTCACAGAAGGTCTAGACAACCAGATGTCATAGGCAGTCTGTTGCCCAGCTTAGCCATTTTTCTGTTTCAGAGCCATGTAGAGCCCCATGGCAATCCCATCCTCTCTGTTCCAAGGTGGTCTGAGTGTTCCTTCAGTGTTACCAGGCTCTTCTGGCTTCCAGGGATCCTGAGTACCTCAGTCGTGCCTGGATCTTAAGCCTATGTCTCTTGGTTTATTCCCTCATTTTGCCAAAGTGCATCCTCCAACAACTTTCCAAGACAGGATGACTGGGAGGTACTTTCCTGAGAGATATTACTTATCTATCTTTTTCTGTGAATGGTCAATTTGTATCCTTTGCCCTACTTTCTACTGGACCATTGGTCTTTTTCTTTCTGACTTATGAGGGCTCTTTATATATTAGAGAAATCCGCTCTTTATTTTGAAATGAGTTACAAGGTATGCTGTTTGTAACAAGTTACAGTTTGTTATTTGTGTTTTGGCTGTGATGGTGGCTTTTTCCATACAGACTTTATCTTTAATGCAAATGGATTATTGATCTTTTTATAAAGGAAAATAAAAATTTCAGGACCCCCAAATTTGTTATGCCAAAAGGAGAGTTGGCCGGGCGTGGTGGTGCACTCTGGTAATCCCTGCACTTTAGGAGGCCGAGACAGGTGGATCATGAGGTCAAGAGATTGAGACCATCCTGGCCAACATGGTGAAACCCTGTCTCTACTAAAAATACAAAAAATTAGCTGGGAGTGGTAGCCAGCACCTGTAGTCCCAGATACTCGAGAGGCTGAGACAGGTGAATGGCTGGAGCCTGGGAGGCAGAGGTTGCAATGAGCCAAGATTGTGCCACTGTACTCCAGCCTGGCAACAGAGCAACACTGTCTCAAAAATAAAATAATAATAAAGGGAGAGTTAAATTTGGAGACTAAATCACGCAACACTGGCATTTCTTTTTCTTTTTTTTTTTTTTTTTT
>NW_016107315.1:1951760-1973876 GCF_001604975.1 Cebus imitator
TCAAAAAAAAAAAAAAAAAAAAAAAGATTTTCTCTCTTTTCTATAGCCTAATTTAGGAAGTGAAAGGTTTTCTTTTACGGTTTCTGTGTTTGGTGACACAGAAATTTCCTCCACTCCAAGATTCTACAACCTGTTCCCTTTGTTTCTTCAGTATTTTTAAATTTTTTTAGAGAGTGTCTCATTCTGTCACCCAAACTGGAATGCAGTGGTGTGATCACGGCTCATTGCAGCCCTGAACTCTGGGGCTCAGATGATCCTCCTGCCTTACAGTCCCAAGTAGCTGGGACTACAGACATGTGTGACTGTGCCTGGCTAACACATATCTATCTATAGATATGTATATGTAGAGATGGGGTCTTGCCTTGTTGACTAGGCTGATCTTACATTCCTGGCTTCAAGCAGTCCTCCTGCCTCAGCCTCCCGAGTAGCTGGGACTACAGGTGTGCATCACCATGCCTGACTAATTTTAAAAGATTTTTTTTTGTAGGGATGGAGTCTCACCATGTTGTTGCCCAGGCTGGTCTCAAACTTCAAGGCTCAAGAGATCCTTCCACCCTGGCCTCTCAAAGTGTTGGGATTACAGGCATGAGCCACTGCACCTGCCCCCCAACTCTCAAATAAAGAAAACTATGATTCTTGGGCATACTCACTACCATGTGACCTTGATCAAATCACTTCATCTCTCCAAACCTCAGTCTTTATCGCTAAGATGGAAACAGTAACACCTACTCCAGTGGCTGTCATGAGGATTAAATAAATGTGCCCAGTAGGTAGTAAGTATACAACACAAAGCCTGTAATCGTTCATTCGTACATTTGCTTATTATTTTTGAGATGGAGTCTTGCTCTGTCACCCAGGCTGGAGTGCTGTGGTACAATCTCAGCTCATTGCAGCCTCTGCCTCTTGGGTTCCAGCAATTCTCCTCTCCTGCCTCAGCCTCCTGGGTAGCTGGTATTACAGGCAGAAGCCACCATGCCCAGCTAATTTTTGTATTTTTAGTAAAGACAGGTTTTCACCATGTTGGCCAGGCTGGTCTTGAACTCCTGACCTCAGATGATCCACCCACCTTGGCCTCCCAAAGTGCTGGGATTACAGGCATGAGCCACCATGCCCGGCCTACATTTGCTTATTTTGCAATTATTGGCCATCTGACAATGTTGGGTACTGTTTTAGGCACTGGGGATACAGCACGGGCAGACACCTAACTATTGGTGGAGGGAAGACAATAAACAAATATGTAAAGGTATGTGCCAGGTAGTGACAAAAGCAGAGAATGGTCCATGGAGAGGGTCAGCCAGGGAGAACACGCCGTACCCTGCTTTGTCACAGTTCATCCTGTGAGGGATATTTTTACAGGGCACATGACCTTATTTTTCTTTACTCTTGGTTAATTCCTGTTTCTAGGAGGTCAAGGCTCTAGTGGTTCTGTGGAATCACCAGCTGCTCCTGTGGATGTGGCTTAGTTTGAGCTGATGTAACCAGTAGCTCTGTGTTGCTGGCACCATTTGGCTGTGGCAGGGCTCAGCGTGGGAGGCCTTGCCTGTGAACTGTTCTAGAAGGCAAGCTGCAGGGCTGCACAGCACTCCATTTTCCATTGTGAGTGCTGGGGGGACCGTGGTTAGCAGACGACACTGACCCAGTCTTCAGGGTGAGCACAGGAAGATGAATGAGAAAACCCTTCAATTCTGTGTATGCTGGGCTCTCCAGGGATGAGAAACTCAAGGGAGGGCACAAAGGAGGCCTCAATACAGGCTAGTAAGGGTGGGTAGCAAAATAGTAAATAGAGCTGAAGCTGGGGCCTGATGCCAGGTAGGCCACATACTTCATCATCACATCTCAGCAACCCCAGCCCAAAAAGTCTTCCCTCCTTTCCAGTCTTCCCAGCCAAAGTCCCTGGACTAGCTGATTGGACCAACCGGAGTCAGATGCTCATCCCTGACTCATCACAGTGGCCTGGAAGATGCCATATGTTGACTGGTTGGTAGCAGCAGGCAGATACTAGTACCATTAAGGCAAGGCTGCTGGATATAGACACAGAAGGTCATTAGGACATGGGAAATTCTCAGACTCATCAGGCTCTGGCCCCTTTCAACCCTCTGGGCCTTTGCACATGCAGTGCCCTCTTCTCAGAAAGCTTCTGGCTAGGACTAGTGGCTCACACCTGTAATCCTAGCACTTTGGGAGGTCATAGGCAGGAGGATCGCTTGATTGCTCCAGACCAGCCTGGGCCACGTAGGGAGACCCTCTTTTTTAATAATAAATTTTTTTTTAAAAAGAAAACTTTTCGGCCGGGCGGGTGGCTCACGCCTGTAATCCCAGCACTTTGGGAGGCCGAGGCGGGCAGATCACCTGAGGTCGGGAGGTCCAGACCAGCCTGACCAACATGGAGAAACTCGGTCTCTACTAAAAATACAAAATTAGCTGGGCGTCGTGGCACATGCCTGTAATCCCAGTTACTCCGGAGGCTGAGGCAGGAGAATAGCTTGAACCCAGGAGGCGGAGACTGCGGTGAGCTGAGATTGCGCCATTGCACTCCAGCCTGGGCAACAAGAGCAAAACTCTGTCGCAAAAAGAAAAAAAAGAAAACTTTTCCCTCCACTCTGCTGGGCTGTTCCATTCTTCCCTCTAGGTTTCCAAACTTTGCCTTCTCCTGGCAGCCCCTCAAATTCTCTCGACGGGCTCTCACCACCATACATTCCATCTAGTGGGTGCCTGCTAGAAGGCGGGTCTGGGCTCCCACCGTGAGGACAAAGCCTAGCGGCCATGACTACCCCGAGGCGCCAAGGGCCTCAGGGGAGGCGCTCAAGAAACGGACCCTTGGGAAGCATGGCACACGCACGCGCGCACACCCATCCACAAGCAGACCCCTTCCTGGGTGCAAACCCGGGTACGCTGGGATCCCCTCCTATTCGGAAACCCACCTGGCTTGGGGCGCAAAGATCGGGCGCGCGCGCGCAATCTGCCCCACCCACAGACCACCGTGATCAGGGCGCACCGACACACACGCGCGTCCTCCCACGCACGCTCGGTCACACGCAGGCCCGTCTCCTGCCTCAGAGGAACGCGCTAGTGTGCGCACGGCGGATCAACCAGCCTTACACCCGGACGGAGGCGCACGCTGCGCGCACGCGCGGCCCCGAGTCCCCGCCTCCAGGCCGCGCCTGTCGGGGGCGGGGCGCCGCTGGGGGCGGGTCCTGCGGCACCGCCCGGGAAGCTGCGCGAGGCTCCACAGCCTCCGCCACATCCTTCTCCTCTGCTGGTCCAAGCGAGCGGAGCCGGGCCAGGGCCAAGCTGAGGGCGCGGACGGCTCGGACTGAGCGAAGCGCCGAGCCATGGCGCACCAGACGGGCATCCACGGTGAGGGCCGATGGCAGGCGGGCGGGTGGGCAGGGGGCCTGGGTCTCGGCTGTCGGAAGCGCCCCCTCCCCGGCTCTCGGCCCCTCCCTCCACCCCGCACCAGCCAGGAGAAGCTTCCTGTTCTCTTTTGCAGCCGCGGGTCGCCTGGGGTGGGCACATTGTCGGGGAGTACGGACGTGCTGTGCATAGCTGGGAGTGGGTGTACATGTACCTACACAGCTGGGGTGGAAGTTTCTGTGCCTATCTGCGGGTGAATGTGGCTGTGTGTGCCCATCTGTATATTTTTGCTCCTTTCCAGGAGTGGGTGTACACGCATGTGCACACGTCTCCTGTGTACAGTCCTGCGTGTGCACCTCTGGATGTGACTTGCTTGTGCACATCTAGGGTCACTCATGCACTGGCACTAGTGACCGTTTGAATGCACACTGTAGGTCCCATAGGACCCTCTTTAGACATCAGTGTTTCATGCGGTGTGCACATGTGTGTGGGCGTGTGTGCGCACAGTTGGAGCCCAGCTCAGTGTGCATTTGTTGCCAAGGATGCATGTACTGGATGTGTCTGTATGACTTGAATGGGCTTGTGTATGTGTGTAAGGAGGGGGCCCTGACCTCTGCTCCTCCCAGTACACTCACACTCTCCCCAGGCTAGGGAAAACCAGGGACAGAGCCTTCTAAGTGGCATGGAGAAAGTTGCCTATCTGACCTTGACCTCTGACCTCCGTCCCATGTTCCACTGTGACCTTCTGAGTCTGCTTCAGTCTGGTTGGAAGATCCCAGCTCCAGGCTGCAGACAAGGAAGAGGTCCAGATATGGGGTTTATAGGGGACAGTCCTGGCCCTAAATAATCCAGGCAGGCTCCCACCCACCCCCCACCCCTAGGAAGCTTCACCATCCCCTAGCATAAGACCCCTCCTCCCCCAGGGGTCCCAGTTTCCTTCTTGGACAGGCTGTGAGAGAAGCAATGGCCAGGAGCCAGGTGCCCTGACTCTACCTGGGCCTCAGTGTCCTCATCTGTCACTGGCCTGGGAGGGCTGCCTGGCCTGTGGGGAAGGCCCAGGCTGTTTGCCCAGACAGCCTGGCAGGTTTGGCCATCAGCCACCCCTCCCACCACACTAGGATCCCCTGCCTGGGGCTGCCACCATCGACCTGCCTGACCGCCTGAATCCTGGTGCGGTTGTGGCCACTTGGTGGCTGGACTGCCCTGAGATTTCCCTGGCTAGCGAAGGCAGGGGCCTGGGTCAGGGCCAGGCCTCCCAGATGGGCCAGCCTTTCTCCAGGAGGAGCTGGCAGGCGGGCTTCGTGACTCAGCCCCACAGGAGGGAACTGCCTCCTGCCCGGCTTCTTCCTTCCCCTTTGTCTGGTCATAGCTGTTGCCTCCTGTCCTCTAACCCCAGTGGAGGAGATCCCAGGAAGTTAGCCACCCACACCCCCTCCCTGCTGCCTCACTCCCTTATTTCCCACAGGGAGACAGGCCCACCAAGGGGATCATTGGGGACTGGGCTGCCCCCAGCCCTCCTTCCGCCTGTGAGCTGCCCAGTCCTTCTCATTTCTGGGCAGGGGAGTTGGCAGGAGAGATCACAGTGGAGGACCAAGTGCCAACCCTGTCCTGACCATAGGTGTGGATCTGCTGACCTCAGAGCAGGGCAGAGAAGAGACCTGTAACCTGAGGCTCACTGGAGTAGAAGGCTCACTGGAGTAGAAGGAAGGGTGTTTATGAATCATTGATAATAGGGGCTCAGGTGTCCCAGGCCTGGCCTCTGGATTATTGATGGCGGCTGGGCAGGTGTAGGGGCTGGGGTGGGCAGGGATGTGCCTTCCTCTGCTGGGGTGTCAGTTTGCCCTGGTAATACTAGAAGGGTTCTGTTGGCCTGTCCCTTGGGGGAGCTTCTTGGCCTCTCTTCTGGGAGAGTCTGGGCAGGTAGAAGGGGCAGCTCAGCAGTCATGCTTGCTGTTATTATCATAATAAAAGACGAATTGTCATTAATAGAGGCCACCATCATCAAGCCTTTTCTCCCATTTATCCCTCACCACAGCCCTGCAAAGTTTGGGGCTATTATGTCTTGTTTTTTTGTGTTTGAGAGGGAGTCTTGTTCTATCTCCCAGGCTGGAGTGCAGTGGCACTGCACTTGGCTCACTGCAACTTCTGCCTCCTGGTTCAAGCGATTCTCCTGCCTCAGCCTCCCGAGTAGCTGGGACTACAGGTGCTTGCCACCACCAGCTAATTTTTGCATTTTTAGTAGAGACGGCGTTTCACCACATTGACCAGGATGGTCTCAATCTCCTGACCTTGTGATTCACCTGCCTCGGCCTCCCACAGTGCCGGGATTACAGGCAGGAAGCACCACGCCCGGCCATTATCTCAGTTTTATAGACTGAGGTTCAGAGATGTCAGGGGTCACACAGCTGAGGGAAAGGTGGAGCCCCAGAGGCCAGGCTTGGGGCCTCAGGGACCTGCTTGGGATCTGCCTATGGAAAGTTATGTCCTGGCCCAGTGGGATGGTGTCCACCTGCTGCACTTCCATGACATGCTTCTCTGAGAAGAGTCTGCTGAGCTCAGTTGGGCCCCAGCCCACTCAGTGGCCTTGGAGGGTGGTGTATGGCCTGAGGTCTCAGATTCATGGTCACTCTGCAAAGGGGGGCACCTGAGGACATGACCAGAGTTTGTTTTCCTAAAGGCCCCCTCACCCCGCCCCTGAGTTGCCCAGTCCTGGCCCTATAAATATTCTCTGACCTCAGGCCTCCAGCTGTGTTCCTGACGGAATTCCCCTGACCCCTGGGCAGTCTCAAGGTCATGCTGGCCTAGCCCTGCTCATACAGGGACCCAAGCAGGGTCCTTCCCCACGTGGACTGTGGTTTCCCCATCCACTAGGAGATCCACCACTTATGGCTTGGCGCTCTCACCATGGTCCTCACCTCTTGCCCTGGGGTCCTTAGTCACTCACTGGCTCTCACCTTTCAGCTCTACAGCCCAAGGACCAAGATGGAGTCTCTTAGGGAGTTTCAGGGGGCCACTTTTCCTCCTGGAAGCTGTCCCTACTGCCTGAGGGTTAAGGGTGTGTTGTGCCTGGGCTGGTTGTGGCTCCTGGGGCCTCAGGGTTAGACAGCCTGGCTGGAGGGCTGGCGCTGCGCACACAGGTGTCATTGTGTCCATGTGCTTCCGTGTACACTTTGATACATCCTCTTGCCTGCACACACGTCTCAGCCAAGCTCTGCACTTGCCTGCCTGCGTGCGTGTTAGCAAGCTGGGGACTGTATGTCTATGTGCGTTTGCGTATCTAAACGTGGGTATCCATTTGCGTTTGAGCAACTGAGCATTTGTTCATATATGAGGGCGTTTGCATTTCTTTTTTTGTTTGTTTTTCTGAGACGGAGTCTTGCTGTGTTGCCCAGGCTGGAGTGCAGTGGTGCAATCTCGGCTCATTGCAACCTCCGCCTCCTGGATTCAAGCAGTTCTCCTGCCTCAGCCTCCCAAGTAGCTGGAATTACAGGTGTGTGCCACCACACCTGGCTAATTTTTTATATTTTTAGTAGAGATGGGGTTTCACCATGTTGGCCAGACTGGTCTCAAACTCTTGACATCAGGGGATCCACCTGCCTTGGCCTCCCAAAGTGCTAGGATTACAGGCGTGAGCCAACATGTTTGGCTGGTGTTTGCATTTCTGCTTCTCTGTCACACATCTGTGTTATGTGTTACATTTGCACATGCTGGATCGAGCTGTGTGTGTGTGTGTGTGTGTGCATAGTGGTCATGGCACAGTAGGGGAATTTGTCTGTATGTTCCTTTGTGTAGATGACTGTGCTGAGTGTGTCCCAGGCCAGCTCAGAGCTCGGCCGTCCTGGAGGCAGGGGCCAGATGGAGGCTATTCACTGTGGCTGGCCTGGCTTATGCCAGAGCTTGCCCCATCTTCGGGTGGGCTGTCCCCTCCCTGCCCACCCCGCCCTATCACCAGACCTATCCCAGCCGGCTGGCCACTCGCCTGCCACCTCTGCTGGCTAAATTTGGGAGCTTGTGTTCAGTGGCTGTCTCAGGTTCCCAGTCACATGGGGGGCTGTATTTAACCCGGTTCCCAGCTCAGCCACCAGACCCTGCAGGACAGAGCAGGCCCCATATTCTCTGTCCACTCTGTCCACTCATCCCCCACCATGTTTCTTATTCTTATAGCCACAGAAGAGCTGAAGGAATTCTTTGCCAAGGCACGGGCTGGCTCTGTGCGGCTCATCAAGGTTGTCATTGAGGACGGTGAGTGCCCCCCATAGGCCAGGGCATAGGCTGGGGGCTGAACTCAGCTGCCTCTACGGGTGGGGGATGGTGGATATTGGCCCCTGGCCTGCCAGGGACCTCAATTTCCCCCTCTGGAAACAGGTGTTAGGCCATCCTGACAAAGGAGAGCCTCATAGGGGGACATCAGAGGTAGGTGTGATTGTTACCCCTGTTATGCAGAGCAGGAAGCTGAAGCTGGGGTCAGCAAACAGAGCCCTGTCCTGGGATCCTGCCACCTCCCAGAGACTGCGTGGGTATTCAGAAGGGCCTGATCAGGATGCTGAGCTGGGCTGGGCAGACAGGCAGGGGATAAGTGAATCCAGGCACTGCTCTATGTGGCTGGCGCCACCGGCCCCTACCTGTTTGTGGCCTGGCTTGGCTCAGCTGCTGGTTGTGGGGAGATCTAAGAAGATCCTGCACCCTTCTCTCAGAAGTGCCCCCATGATGGG
Source organism: Cebus imitator (assembly GCF_001604975.1). Lineage (NCBI taxonomy): Eukaryota > Metazoa > Chordata > Mammalia > Primates > Cebidae > Cebus > Cebus imitator. Next base: position 1,959,827 of record NW_016107315.1, read on the forward strand.
GTGAAGGGACAAGTATCTGGTTCATCTGAGAGCAGGATGGGAGGGTTCTAGGCTTGGCTGGGCCTTGGCCTGGCCCCTGAGGACCTGAGAGTTGTATAGGGGCCAGTGTTGAGGGTGCTGGGACTTGAGCTGAGGCCTGAAGTGGGGAGGGTTTGGGGAGGCAGAGGATTAAACTGAGGCGGATTAGGAGGTCAGAGGTAGAGGACAGAGGACTTTTTCCCCTTTCCTCCATGCCAAGGGACTGTTCCTTTGGGTGAGGGGTACAGACTTTGGGACTGGGGTGGGTCAGGCCCCCCAGAAGTCCTCCCAGCTCTTCTCAGAGCCATTCAGCAGTGGGTGCTTTGGATGGCTGCCCAAATGGGCCTGGTGCTCAGCTGACTTTTCGTACACTGAGCTGGCTCAAAGCAGGGTCTGCCATTCCAAGTTTTAGGGCCTCAGCTGTGCTTTGCCCAGGGTCTCAAAAGGCTGCCCTCAGAGACTGGGCAGGGGTCACTGTAGAAGGATGTGAGTGACGGCCACCTCATCATGTGGGCAGACCACAGCCACCCCACCCTTAAAGAGGCAGTTGCGCTCATTGACCCCAGTCTTCGGCCCTCCCTGTCGCCTCCCAGACAAGATGTCCCTGCAGATTTGAAGCAGGAGGAATCTCTGGCTTGACTTTTATCTCAGTTCTGTATGACAGTGGTTGGGATACCTAGGAGTGCCCAGGAGGGTCCAGGCCTTCAGTGGGCAGCCACTGTCTGTCTCCAACTGAGGTGGCCTCAATGTGGCCAGAGGGCCTGGTTTTTCTAGAGAAGCTGAGAATTCTACTTCTTATGTAAAATTTCCCAGTTTGAAAATGTTAGCAAAAAAAAAAAAAAAAAGAACAACAAAAAAAGAAAATGTTAGCAACAAATTTAGCAACAAATTAAGCAACAAATGTTGCCAGTGCTGTGGGCACCGACACAGATCATGCAGGCCATGACTACTCAAAGTCACCGTGACTGTGATCCCATAGAGGGCCTGGCCTGTTGGGGTGTCTCAGCACTGGGGCCCCTGCCCCCATCAGGAGGGCCTGGTGGGCTAGTGCCAGGACCCCCAGCCAGCTGATCGCCCCTTTGCCTCAGCTCTTGCTCCAGCCTGGACCTGTGGACACCCAGGCTGGTATCTGGTACTCAGGTGAGATCCCAGCCCGCAAATGCAGCTGGATGCTCCATTCAGCCAAGGAGCTGGCAGGCCTGTCCTGTCAGGCTTAGGCACTTTGATGGTGGCTGCTGTGGATCTGTGATGTTTTCGAGGGGACTGCAGCTGGCAGGTGGCCACAGGATGTCCGTTTGTGCAGGGTCTGGTAGGAGCCCTTGCTCCTCCTTCCCAGAGGCTTTTGTCCCTGCAGGTCCCTGTGGCCTGGGGCTGTGACCTGCCCCTCAGCATATTTGTCCTGAGGGGGGTCTGCTGCAGTTCTGCTGGAGCCCCAGGGGAGAGGGGAGCAGGAATCGGTTTCATGGGGACTGGGCTGAGCAGCTGTGCAGTGGGGGTGGGGTTCAAGGGAGTCCATGAGGGGCTGATGGCTGCGTGTCTTTGTGTGGCTGTTTGTGTTGCTGATTTGTGTGTGGGTGTGTGCAGGTGTACATGCCATGGGGATGTGCAGGGGGGCAGCCCCCATCTGGCAGCTTTGTGCTCTCCCTTGCTCACTCATTCAGCCACACACCCTCCCATTTCTGGAATCTGGGGGCTCCAGGGAAGGTGAAGGGTAGCTGGTGACTCTGAGCCAGTTGGGCTGGAGGTCTGCAGCGGGAGGCTTGGTGGGAGCTGGGAGCTGGCTGCTCACCCGGCCTCTGCCCCCAGAGCAGCTCGTGCTGGGTGCCTCGCAGGAACCGGTGGGCCACTGGGACCAGGACTATGACAGGGCTGTGCTGCCACTGCTGGACGCCCAGCAGCCCTGCTACCTGCTCTACCGCCTCGACTCCCAGAATGCTCAGGGCTTTGAATGGCTCTTCCTCGCGTGGTCACCTGATAACTCCCCCGTGAGTCCTGGGCCAGCGGGCAGTGAGGAGGGGAGCTGGGGCTGAGCCGGACAGCAGGGCCTTGCACTGGGGGATCTGGGAGAGGACACAGGCCTGCCCCTGGAGGGCGGGTGAGGAGTCATCAGGCCCTACCCCAGGGAGTCTGAGAGAGGGACAAGGCCCTGTGCCCGCAGCCTGGGTACCTCACGCCCTTGGGGCATCAGCCTGGCTGGCTCCTGGAGGCTGTGGTTGGCCTGGGCAAGGGCTCCCCCTGCTGGTGGGAGCCTCCTGCTGCACCCTCGCCCTGGCCTGGCTCTCTGCTGGGTATGTGGGTGCAATGAGCCTACCAGCTCCCTCCAGAGGTGCCTGCCTGTTCTTGGAGAGACCGCCCTGCCCAGAGGCCTCTCACAGTTGGCCCTTGCCCTTCAGGTGCGGCTGAAGATGCTGTATGCGGCCACACGGGCCACAGTGAAAAAGGAGTTTGGAGGTGGCCACATCAAGGATGAGCTCTTTGGGACCGTGAAGGTAACTCTAAGTCAGGACTTACTGGGACATAGTCCCGGGCCCATGGAGACGGGTCATTGTGCAGGGTCAGAGAGCAAGCCAGTGCCAGCCTTAGGAGGAAGATGGGGGCGCTCTTCCAAGAACTGCAAGCTGGTGTGCTTGGTGGGCTTCCTGTAGCCGCCCCCTGCAGGTACCCATTTATGGCTCAGCAATCACCCCCATCCCCCCCAGGACGACCTCTCTTTTGCTGGGTACCAGAAACACCTGTCATCCTGTGCAGCACCTGCCCCGCTGACCTCGGCCGAGAGAGAGCTTCAGCAGATCCGCATCAACGAGGTGGGTGGGGAGCAGAGGTCCCAGCCTTGAGCCCTCAGGGTCACATCAGGCCCACTGGCAGCCTGTGCTGCCTGGGAGCCACAACGTGCTTTGAGCTGGTGAGGGGCTCCCTCACCATTCCCTTGCTCGCAGGTGAAGACGGAGATCAGCGTGGAAAGCAAGCACCAGACCCTGCAGGGCCTCGCCTTCCCCCTGCAGCCCCAGGCCCAGCGGGCACTCCAGCAGCTCAAGCAGAAGACGGTCAACTACATCCAGCTGGTGGGTTCCTGCTCCCTACCCTGGCACATGCTGCTGCCACCTCTACTCCTGCTCATGCACATGCGCAGATGTGCACGGAATCCCTGCCCCACCAGCCTGCCCCCGTCCCCTTCAGCTTGTCCATGTGCTTGAGGGAACACACAGTCCACCTCACCCCTCCCTGATCCCTACCTATTCCATCCCGGCTGTAGCCACTGTGTGCACATAGATGTGCTCTGGTCCCTTGTCCCCCAGGCCCTGCCCATACGCAGGTATACTTGTGAGCACACTGCCCCATTCTGCCTTCCACACATACCCCTGGGGTCACACTGACCCCTCAGCCCCAAGCCCCTTCCTGTCCCAGATTCCCTCTGCAGTCTCCTTGAGCAGCCTGTTTCCCTAGGCAGGGTCCTTCTGTGCTGGCCATTCTGGCTGCCCCTTTGAAGCAAAATGGCTCCTCCCTTCCAAGGAGCTTCTCCCAGAGGCCTGGCCTCAAGGACGGGCTGGCCCAGTGGCAGTGTCTCCCGGAGGTCGAGACCCTCCACACTGTCTTGTCCCATGCCGTTTCTACCCTTGGTGGGAGTTCCTTCTCAGCACAGCCTTCAAAGGGGCAGAGTTGTGGCTGGACCCAGGACTGTCCTCTTCAGAGGGGATCCACATAGAGGGATGGCCATTGCAGGGGAGTCTTGGGAGAGGGAGGTCACGTCAGGCTCCTGCCCACCAGCTAACCCTATTTGAGGCTTCTTAGGGAGAGGGGCCTGGGCCCACCCCAACCTGGTGCTCTTCCATCTCCCCTTGGCCCCGGCAGAAGCTGGACCTGGAGCGGGAGACCATTGGGCTGGTGCACACAGAGCCCACGGATGTGGCCCAGCTGCCCTCCCGGGTGCCCCGAGATGCTGCCCGCTACCACTTCTTCCTCTACAAGCACACCCATGAGGGTGACCCCCTCGAGTCTGTGGGTGAGTGGCCATGGCAGGGCTGCCAAGCCTGTGGCTGGGTGGGCAGGGCAGGGCTGGTCTGCGGTGGGGCGGGCCTGCCCTGGGTGTGAAGGTCAACAGGTTTCCCAGGCCTCCCAGGCTCACCTCCTGTCCTTCGCAGTGTTCATCTACTCCATGCCGGGGTACAAGTGCAGCATCAAGGAGCGCATGCTCTACTCCAGCTGCAAGAGCCGCCTCCTCGACTCCGTGGAGCAGGACTTCCATCTGGAGATCGCCAAGAAAGTAGGTGTCCTCCCCAGGGCCTTGTCTCCCTGGGCCCTGTCACCCCAATCTCCATACCAGGCATTGGGGTCCTGAGATGATGGCAGAGCAGGAATCATTGATGCCATGTTGATCACAGGGAACCTGAGCCCCAAGGAGTGACATGCATTGCCCAAGACTGCCCAGCTGATTGCTGGCTCAGAAACGTCCAAGTCCTGGCCACTATGTCATGTCCTTTCCCTGGACCTGGAGACAGGGAGGAAGTGACCCCAGCGAGCAGAGTCCGAGGCATGCAGGGTAGCAGGCCCTAAGCTGTTGTGTTCCTGAGGGTGGCATTCCAGGTGGGGTTTCAAGGGGAGACCTCAGGAGACCCCAGGGCTAGGATGTGAGATCAGGGGGTGCCCCAGGAGTGGGGGCTACCGGGGTGGTATGTGTCAGAGCCCCTACCATCGGGGTGACCACGGCCTTGCCCCATGCAGATTGAGATTGGCGATGGGGCAGAGCTGACGGCAGAGTTCCTCTACGACGAGGTGCACCCCAAGCAACATGCCTTCAAGCAGGCCTTTGCCAAGCCCAAGGGCCCAGGGGGCAAACGGGGCCACAAGCGCCTCATCCGCGGCCCCGGGGAGAACGGGGATGACAGCTAGGGGGCCGGAGCTGGGCCGGCCACCGCGTGTGGACTGTGGGGCTGCCTGCCTTCTGCTCCCTGCCACCATCCTCCTTCCTGGGCCCCAGGAAAGTGCTTCCAGGAGGGCAGGAGGACTGGCAGTTGAACACCCTTGCAGTGTCCGAGGGCCACTGGGCTGGTGTTTTGTGACCCTTCCCTGTTGCTGTCCCTGCGTCTCATCTGTGTGCCCAGGGTGTCCGGGAACTCTGCCTGGCTGGCTCAAGGGGGCTGGATCAGGGGCCTGTCATGAACCCGGCCTCCCGGGGAGCTGAGACTAGGGTCCCAGCACAGCCCAGAAGCCTTTGGCCACAAGAGGCGGGGTCAGTCAGGGCTGGGCAGGGGTCACTGCAGTTTGGTATGGTTGAATGCTGTATTTTCTAAAGAATAAAATATTTTTAAATCAAGACTTGCTTTTGGCCCTGAGACCGCCTCTGGCCCTGGGAGTTGGGCAGCCCTGTGCATATAACTGTCCTCTCCCAACAGGAGAGAGGGGACTGCCGGCCTTCAAGGTGGAGCCCTGGCGCTCTGCCTCCAGCTATATGGGAGAGGCTGTGTCTGTGGGGGGAGGGGCGCAGCCTTGCTCCAGTCTCCCGGTCAGCAGGAGCCTGCCTGAGAGGCAGGCGCGCCTCCATCGTGACATGGGGGACCTGGGTATGTTCATTTGCTGTGGCTGCCGTAATAAATTACCACCAACTTAGTGGCTTAGAAGAAACCCAAGTGTATCCTCTTACAGTTCTGGAAGCTGGAAGACTGAGATGGGTCTCACTTCCAAAGTGGAGGTGTTGGCAGGGCAGGCTCTGTCTGGGCCCTGCGGGAGAACCTGTCTCCTGGCCTTTTCTGGTTTTCAGAAGCTGTCTGGCTTCCTTGGCTTGGGGCCGCTTCGTCCACCTTCAAAGCCAGAGGTGACATCTCTGATTCTGCTTCCCTCAGCCTCCGGGCTCCCATGGCCTTTTGGAGTTGAATCTCCCTCCGTCTCCATTTCATAAGGGACTTTGTGATTGCATTCACCCTCCCTACCCCCACTACCTTCCCACCTCAAGGTGGGTAACTTAATCACATCTTTGAGGTCCTTTTGGCCACACTCCATGTTGGGTGTTAGGGTCATGTGTTGGCAGGTTTGGGGAATTAGGGCAAGGATCTCTGAGAGGGGCTTTATGCAGCCTCCTGCATGGGATAAGGGCCCCTCCCTGAAGGTCCCAGCCTCCCTGGGCTGAGGCCAGGACAGCTGTTTCTGTGGACATTGGTATCGGTGTCTCCAGGCTGAGTGTGTCCATGTGCATGGGTCTGTACATGTGTGTGCAGACCCCGCTGTCAGCCTACTGGCCTCTCTGGTTTTCTGCCTCCAAGGGAGGCAGGACCACTGCTGGGTATGGGAATCTGGGTCCCTGGTCCGAGGGACTCTGGGAGAGTCTTGGGCTTGGGGTTCCACAGGAGCCAAAACTTTGGTGTGTGCCTGCAGGGCAGGACAGTCAGAAAGGTGGATGGAGGGAATGAATGCAGGCGCCTCCCACCCCAGGCAGGCAGGGGCGGACACGTGGGGCGATGCCTGCAGCCCAGCTGCTGAGTGGGCACTGCCCTCCCTCCTGGCTCAGGGCAGCGTTCTATCCCTGGCACCTTTCTGAGCCCTTGCTCAAGCCCCTAGAATTGTAGAGAGGATAGCCCAAACCCTAGCTAGGACCCAGAAGAGGGCTGTCCTTGCCCAGCCTAAACACTGGCTCCCAGGTGGGCAGGAAGACGATACCATCACCCCTGCCTTGGAGACTGCCTGTCATGACCCAGCCAGAGTGGGCCTGGGGGGAGCGGGCTGGCAGGTGTACAGCCTGCCTCTTCCCAGCAGCAACCCCATTTGTTCATTCATTCAGCCTTCACTCAGAAACACCCTCTCCTCTCTGCCTGCCCAGAGCTGATTGCCGGGTACTCAAAATTCAGCAGATATCAAGCACCTACTATGTGTTGGGCACTATACTGGGTCCTGGGGATGCAGACAAAAGATCACTTCCCTCAAGAGGCTGACATTCCAGCAGGGGAATAAGACAATATACAATGAACTATGAAAGATCAATGATCCGGTGTGCTAACAGAAAATGTTAGGTCAAGAGAAACACAGCGGCCGGGCGCGGTGGCTCAAGCCTGTAATCCCAGCACTGTGGGAGGCCGAGACGGGTGGATCACAAGGTCAAGAGATCGAGACCATCCTGGTCAACATGGTGAAACCCCGTCTCTACTAGAGATACAAAAAATTAGCTGGGCATGGTGGCGCATGCCTGTAATCCCAGCGACTCAGGAGGCTGGGGCAGGAGAATTGCCTGAACCCGGGAGGCGGAGGTTGCGGTGAGCCGAGATCGCGCCATTGCACTCCAGCCTGGGGAACAAGAGAGCGAAACTCTGTCTCAAAAAAAAAAAAAAAAAAAAAAGAGAAACACAGCGGGCAAAGGAGCTCAGGCTGCTAGACCTGGAGTGGGAGGTTTGTAAGAAGACTGGGTGGTCCTGTTGAGAGGGTGACATGGAAGCAGAGACACAGTGGAGGTGAAGAAGGGGCCGTGTGAGACTCGGGAGAGCTTCCAGGCAGAGGGAGCAGCACATCCCAAGGCCCCGAGGCAGGAGAGTGCCGGGGGCTACTCAGTCAACTGCAAGCAGGCTAGTGTGCCTAAGAGGCAGGTGTGCCAGCAGAGGCAGGTCCCACAGGGCCTTGTTGGCCATCTATGGACTGTGGCCTTGACTCCTGAGGCAGCCAGGGAGGGGTCTGAGCAGAGGAGGGACCCAGTGTGACCTATGTTTGAACAGGTCCCTCCAGGGGTTGAATATGACCAGCTGTGGGTGGAGAGTAGGGCAGGACAGCCAGAAAGGCAGTGGCACCCGCGTGGGTCTGGGAGAGAGGATGGGGTCTGGTCGACATGGGGGGTGGCGGGCTGTGGGCACATCCTTCAGCATGGTGGAGCCAGCAGGACTTGCTGAGGGGCCTGGGGTCACCCAAGGCTTTGGGTCCAAGGAATCTGAGTTCTGTCACCTAGGTCAGAAGGACTGTGAGAAGCACTGCTGGGGAGGACCAGCTGGGAGCCCCGCTGGGCCAGTGCACACCTGGCCTCTAGGAGCCCCGTCTGGAGTGACGTGGTGTGTGCTCTGATGGGACCGCAGGGGCTCTGGGAATGCAGAGGAGGAGGTCTTGTTTCCGGAAGAGGTTGCAAGGCTGTGGTGAAGGCAGGTGCACCCCAGCCTCCTGCTTAACCTACACCCCAGCCCTCTGAGCACGAGGCTCTGCAGAACTCAAAATGGTGCCCATGAGGGCAGGAAAGGACAAGTCGGGAGCCACTGTCCTGAGGGCACCAGCTGTGGTGCAGGAGCCAAGGCCTGAGGGTGAAAGAGTCCTCTGAGAATGGGGAGGGCCCAGCACAGGTGTACCCGCTACTGCTGCTACCCGAACTCCCATCTCTCCTTGCTTTCCGCCTGGGCTCGGGCCTTAGCTTCACCCTGGGCTTGGTGGAGGACAGGTGCGCAGCCCTCATGGGATGTAGGCTGTCTGAGGGGGGAGTGGAAAGAGGAAGGGGTGAAGGGGCTGTCTGCCATTTGACTATGCAAATGGCCTTTGACTCATGGGACCCTGTCCTCACTGTGGGCAGGGTGGAGTGGAGGGGGAGCTACTTGGCTGGGGTAAAAGTCTCACTTCCTCTATTCTCTGAGCCACTGCTGCCCCTGTGGGAAGGGACCTTGAATGTGAAGCATCCTTCCCTGCAGCTGCTGTCCAGTCTGCCCGCCACCCTCTGGAGAAGACCCTGCTCCCCAGCATGGTAGGACAACAGCTCTTAGTCCCCTGGAGAAGGGACATGCTGGGGAGGTGTGGGGAGAGAGGTGGGCTTGGCAGCTGCAAGCAACTGTAACAGGGGTTGTCACCCACATGGCCCTGGGGACACTTACTGAACCCCAAACACAGCAGAGCTGAAGCCCTCTTCTTCTTTTCTCTTTTTTTGGGACAGAATTTTGCTCTTGTTGCCCAGGCTGGAGTGCAATGGCGCAATCTCAGCTCACCTCAACCTCTGCCTCCTGAGTTCATGTGATTCTCCTGCCTCAGCCTTCTGAGTAGCTGGGATTACAGGCATGTGCCACCATGTCCGGCTAATTTTGTTTTTTTTTTTTTTTTTTTTGAGACGGAGTCTCACACTGTTGCCTGGGCTGGAGTGCAATGGCACGATCTCGGCTCACTGCAATCTCCACCTCTGGGATTCAAGTGATTCTTCTGCCTCGGCCTCTCGAGTAGCTGGGATTATAGGCACCCACCATCATGCCTGGCTAATTTTTTGTATTTTTTAATAGAGACGGATTTTCACTATGTTGGCAGGCTAATCTCAAACTCCTGACCTCAGGTGATCTGCCTACCTCGGCCTCCCAAAGTTCTGGGATTACAAGCTTGAATCCGGGCACAGAATTACTGTGCCCGGTCACCAAAGCCCTCTTCTGAGCAGAGACCCAAACCCGCAGAGGGCACAAGGAGGCTGAGGCAGTGACGGAGCTCCGGCTGGAGCCTGGACTTGTGTCTCACTGGGCCTGCAGCTTAGAGCTGGGCTCTGCCTGGTGCTTTGCTGGCCACCCCTCCCTCCATCTGTTCTGACTCACAGGGCAAGGGCTCTCGGGCTGGGAAAGGCAGGTAGAGAGTAATGGAGCTGTGCAGTGCCCACCCTGGTCAGGGACCCTGGGATCCTGGACCATTGTGGGAGATTCATGCATGCCTGGGTTTTGGTCGAAGGGAAAGGAAAGGGTTGGGGGGAGGCTGGTGGAGGGCAGAGAGCGGATTTCACGGCAGCTGGAGGGGAGGGAGCCAGCTGCCACCTTACTCAAGAGCAGGAAGAGAAAGTCGGGAGAGTCCACGAGGGCTGTGGGCCACCTTGCCTGACCCTGCTGGACAGCCAGGGATTGGTTACAGTGAAAGCTCCAGACCATGAGTCTGGATTCCAGGTCTCAGTCCTGGATCTGAGGCCTAATTCTGAGTCCATGGCTGGATTTGAGACTGAGTTCAGGTTCCCCACAAGCCATGGAGGATGGGAAGGGGGCTTGGCAAACAGGAAAGAACTTCTGGAGGGAGGGCTTGGAGAGAGGGGCTGGAAGATGCTGGAAGATACCCATGAAGTGAAGTGGGTGGAGGTGGGGCTGGGGGCCAGCCACTCACACAGCCCTCCCACCCCCACAGGGATTCTGCCGCAGCGCCCTGCACCCGCTGTCTCTCCTGGTGCAGGCCATGGTGCTGGTCATGACCCTGGCCCTGGGTACCTTGCCTGCCTTCCTACCCTGTGAGCTCCAGCCCCATGGCCTGGTGAACTGCAACTGGCTGTTCCTGAAGTCGGTGCCCCACTTCTCCGTGGCAGCACCCCGGGGCAATGTCACCAGCCTTTCCTTGTCCTCCAACCGCATCCACCACCTCCATGATTCTGACTTTGCCCATCTGCCCAGCCTGCGGCGTCTCGACCTCAAGTGGAACTGCCCACCGGTCGGCCTCAGCCCCATGCACTTCCCCTGCCACATGACCATTGAGCCCAACACCTTCTTGGCTGTGCCCACCCTAGAGGAGCTAAACCTGAGCTACAATAGCATCACGGCTGTGCCTGCACTGCCCAAATCCCTCGTGTCCCTGACCCTCAGCCACACCAACATCCTGGTGCTAGATTCTGCCAGCCTGGCTGGCCTTCATGCCCTGCACTTCCTATTCATGGATGGCAATTGTTACTACAAGAACCCCTGCAGGCAGGCACTGGAAGTGGCCCCGGGTGCTCTCCTTGGCCTGGGCAACCTCACCCACCTGTCGCTTAAGTACAATAACCTCACCATGGTGCCCCGCAACCTGCCTTCCAGCCTGGAGTATCTGCTGTTGTCCTACAACCACATTATTAAACTGGCGCCTGGGGACCTGGCCAATCTGACCGCCCTGCGTGTGCTCGATGTGGGCGGAAATTGCCGGCGCTGCGACCACGCTCCCAACCCCTGCATGGAGTGCCCTCGTCACTTCCCCCAGCTACACCCCGATACCTTCAGCCACCTGAGCCGTCTTGAAGGCCTGGTGTTGAAGGACAGTTCTCTCTCCTGGCTGAATGCCAGTTGGTTCCATGGGCTGGGAAACCTCCGAGTGCTGGACCTGAGTGAGAACTTCCTCTACGAATGCATCACCAAAACCAAGGCCTTCCAGGGCCTGACACAGCTGCGCAAGCTCAACCTGTCCTTCAATTATCAAAAGAGGGTGTCCTTTGCCCACCTGTCTCTGGCCCCATCCTTCGGGAGCCTGTTCTCACTGGAGGAGCTGGACATGCACGGCATCTTCTTCCGCTCGCTCGATGAGACCACGCTCCGGCCACTGGCCCGCCTGTCCAGGCTCCAGACTCTGCATCTGCAGATGAACTTCATCAACCAAGCCCAGCTCGGCATCTTCGGGGCCTTCCCCGGCCTGCGCCATGTGGACCTGTCGGACAACCGCATCGGTGGAGCTTCAGAGCTGGTGGCCACCACGGGGGAGGCGGACGGTGGGGAAAAGGTCTGGCTGCAGCCCGGGGACCTTGCTCCAGCCCCAGTGGACACTCCCAGCTCTGAAGACTTCATGGCCAACTGCAACACCCTCAACTTCACCTTGGACCTGTCGCGGAACAACCTGGCGACCGTGCGACCGGAGATGTTTGCCCGGCTCTCGCACCTGCAGTGCCTGCGCCTGAGCCACAACTGCATCACGCAGGCGGTCAATGGCTCGCAGTTCCTGCCACTGACTGATCTGCGCGTGCTGGACTTGTCCCACAATAAGCTGGATCTGTACCACGAGCACTCATTCACGGAGCTACCGCGGCTGGAGGCCCTGGACCTCAGCTACAACAGCCAGCCCTTTGGCATGCAGGGTGTGGGTCACAACTTCAGCTTCGTGGCCCACCTGCGCACCCTGCGGTACCTCAGCCTGGCCCACAACAACATCCACAGCCGAGTGTCCCCGCAGCTCTGCAGCACCTCGCTGCGGGCCCTGGACTTCAGCGGCAATGCGCTGGGCCGGATGTGGGCCGAGGGAGACCTCTATCTGCACTTCTTCCAAGGCCTGAGCGGCTTGATCTGGCTGGACTTGTCCCAGAATAGCCTGCACACCCTCCTGCCCCGTACCCTGGGCAACCTCCCCAAGACCCTGCAGGTGCTGCGTCTCCGTGACAATAAGCTGGCCTTCTTTAAGTGGAGGAGCCTCGCCCTCCTGCGCAAATTGGAAGCCCTCGACCTGGCAGGAAACCAGCTGAAGGCCCTGACCAACGGCAGCCTGCCTGCCGTGACCCAGCTCCGGAAGCTGGACGTCAGCGGCAACAGCATCAGTTTCGTGGCCCCGGGCTTCTTTTCCAAGGCCAAGAAGCTTCGAGAGCTCAACCTCAGTGCCAACGCCCTCAAGACAGTGGACCCCTCCTGGTTTGGGCCCCTGGTGGGTGCCCTGAAAATACTAGATGTGAGCACCAACCCTCTGCACTGCGCCTGTGGGGCGGCCTTTGTGGACTTCTTGCTGGAGGTGCAGGCTGCAGTGCCTGGCCTGCCCAGCCAGGTGAGGTGTGGCAGTCCCACCCAGCTCCAGGGCCAAAGCATCTTCGCACAGGACCTGCGCCTCTGCCTGGATGAGGCCCTCTCCCGGGACTGCTTCAGCTTCTCGCTGCTGGCTGTGGCTCTGGGCCTGGGGGTGCCCCTGCTGCATCAACTCTGTGGCTGGGACCTCTGGTACTGCTTCTACCTGGGCCTGGCCTGGCTTCCCCGGTGGGGGCGGCGAGGTGGACGAGGTGAGGATGCCCTGCCCTATGATGCCTTCGTGGTCTTCGACAAGGCGCAGAGCGCCGTGGCAGACTGGGTGTACAATGAGCTTCGGAGGCAGCTGGAGGAGCGCCGTGGGCGCTGGGCACTCCGCCTGTGCCTGGAGGAGCGTGACTGGCTACCTGGCAAGACCCTCTTTGAGAACCTGTGGGCCTCGGTCTATGGCAGCCGAAAGATGCTATTTGTGCTGGCCCACACGGACCGGGTCAGTGGCCTCTTGCGCGCCAGCTTCTTGTTGGCCCAGCAGCGCCTGCTGGAGGACCGCAAGGACGTCGTGGTACTGGTGATCCTGAGCCCCGAAGGCCGCCGCTCCCGCTACGTGCGGCTGCGCCAGCGCCTCTGCCGCCAGAGTGTCCTCCTGTGGCCCCACCAGCCCAGCGGTCAGCGCAGCTTTTGGGCTCAGCTAGGCATAGCCCTGACCAGGGACAACCACCACTTCTATAACTGGAACTTCTGCCAGGGACCCACGACCGAATAACCCTGAGCCAGAGTCCCTCACGGCACTGCCTCCGTGCTCACCACACCTTGGCCTGCCTTGCTTCTCCTCTGCTTGCCTCCCTCACCCACACCTGGCACAGAGCAGGCACTCAATAAATGCTGCTGAAGGCCACATGGCTAACCCTGAGCTTACTGGAAGCATGGGTGGGAGGAGGGGAGGGAGAATTCTCCAGGCTTCCACAAAGCAGCTTAGGGAAAATTGCCGTAAAGACAGGACAGAGGTCTGCAGGGGTGGAAGCTATTAAGCTCAGTTCTCTGGGGAGTCTGATGATGGTCACTGGATGTAGTCTTGGATGCAGCCCCCCCAGAGAGCAGGGCCCCTTTAGCCCCTCCCAGAGTGTCCTGCCCTACCTTTCCCATGCAGAGCGGGGCAGCCCCTGCCGGACTTGGCCCAGCACCCCTTTGTTGTGTATGGGTCTCAGGTGTCTGTCTCCCTCACCCACTGGTCTGGAATACCTTGAAGGCAGAGAAGCTGCAGGCTTAGTTCACATCTGGTCCTCAGCAAAGTCTTGAGCGGTAGCAGCTCTGGGGACTATTCATTTCAAAGCAGAAGGGGAGAATGAATCGCAGTGAGGGGAGGGGTGATGATGCCCTCTAGTGGCCATGCCTGTGCCAAGCGGGGAAGGCTGGTTCCGGCCGGGCAGAGGAAGGCCTGTGGGTGCATCCCCGCAGCAGGGAGCTGGTAGCCAAAGAAGACTAGGGGAACCCACTCCTTTCTCTTTCCAGGTGCATGCTGAGTCTCTCTGTTCTGATATTAAAGAGACACCTAGGCAAGCCACTTGCTTCCTTCCTTCCTTCTTCACTCCCTCCCTCCCTTTTTTCTTTCTTTC
>NW_016107315.1:1974606-1984260 GCF_001604975.1 Cebus imitator
TTTCCAGGGTCTTGCTCTGTCACCCACGCTGGAGTGCAATGTAATGGTGGGATCACAGCTCACTGCAGCCTCAACCTTCCAGGCTCAAGTGCTTCACCTCAGCCTTCCACGTAGCTGGGTCTACAGGATGTGTCACCACACTCGGCTAATTTTTATATTTTTAGTAGAGACGGGATTTCACCATGTTGCCCAGGCTGATCTTAAACCTGGGCTCAAGAAATCCTCCTGCCTCGGCCTCCCAAAGTGCTGGGATTACAGGTGTGAGCCACCATGCCTGGCCTCTATATTTGATAATGTAGATTTCAGGATAGAGCTGGGAGCCCTGATGACCAGTGTGTGGAGAGGTCAGGGTCTGTCCGCAGGTGGATCTCCTCCACACTCTGTGGAGCTATGAGGCGCATCAGGCCTGGAACCCCGTGAGGGGCCCTCTCCCGGGCTGGCAACTGACAACATAGACCGTCACCACAGCCAAACCTGCCCTTTGAGGAACAGGGGAGAAATATGCAGGTTGACAGGTCGGAGCCTGCATTTTCTGGGCTGGGACCCAGTTTGGCCAGCCCAGGCCAGCTTGAGATCCGCTTGGCCACTCAGGGCTTCTGGAGGGGAGGGCAGGAGCTGGCAGCAGACAGCTATCTTGATCGGCTGATCAAGGGCAGCCCTTGGGGGATTGCTTTTGCCTCACTCCCCAGGACATAGCTGTGAGGGAAGTCTAGGCTGCATCCTCTTTCTGACTTGGGTACAGGGGCTCCTGTGGTGGCCTGGAGTTCCCTGATACCTGCTCATCTTGAAGAAGGAGGGTCTCTGACCTACCAATTGGAAGCCCTGTGCCCCATGTGTGCTCGGACCCAACCTGTTCTTTCTTGGCTACCTGCAGAGAAAAGAACATAATAGTCCTTTCCACAAGGCTGGAGTCTAGGGGAGTCCCCTTCTGAGTGGCTCTGAGACTATTCTGGCCGCAATCAGGGGCAGGAACAGGAAGCTGGAAACTGAGTCCTGTTCAGGGAACCATATTTTGCTTGTGGGAGGTAAACCTGCCTCTCTTGGGATTTCCAGGCCTGCCCCCTGGCAGTTCCCAGTGGACCTTCCATCTCCCCACCCCCCACCCATGCTCACGGTCCTGATGCTTTTGGGGCTGGAGAAGCAGGAGAGTATTTGGAGAGGAAGCACAGGGGCCGTGGTGGAGGGCTGTTGGGTACGGCTCGAGTGCGTCTGGGGGTCTGTGGCACTTGGCTCTGTGCGGTCTATGGGATCAGAGAGGCTGAGCGCCACTATCTCATGTCTTGCAGGAAGTGGTTGGAGCGGTGCCAGGGTGGGGCTGGGTGGGAGGCAGCTCCCACTGCACTGTAGTCAGGAAGGATGCTAGGGGTGGCTCCAGGCCCTCTCCTCCACACAGCGGCCATCCTCGCCCATCAATAGGCCAGGAAAGAGACAGGACTCAGACCAGATTGCTTGGGCCTGCCTGCCAGTTCTGCTATTTGGGTTGTCTCGGGCAGGTGACCTCCCCTTCCGGAACTTCAGCTTGCTCGTTCTATAAATGGGAATGAGCCATGCTACTCTGCAGAATGTTGGAGGATTCATATAATATGGGTAGAGGTCTGAAACACTGAGCCGGACCTCAGTTATTATGTGATGGGATTTACGTGTAGGATCTTTAACTGATGTGGCTTCCGTGTTTCTCTCTCCACCCAGAATATGATCCTCCTGGGCCAGGAACCCCTCCCAGGGCACTGACAGGGTTTAGATGCGGTTGCATCAGAGGCACATGAAGCTGGGGCAGCACCTCTCTCTGGGAGCAAGTCCATTGACCTGGTGTCGCCCCCTCGTGTTTGGGAGCAGAAAGTGCTCGTGGTGGTGCACACTTGTAATCCCAGCTACTTGGGAGGCTGAGGCAGGAGAATAGCTTGAACCTGGGAAGCAAGAGGTTTTGGTGAGCCAAGATCGCACCACTGCAGTGAGTGCTCCCCAACACAAGGAAGTAGAGGAGTGGGCCAAAGACTCAGGCAACCTGATAGGAGGAAAACTTCAAGGAGAAGAATATCTGTTCACTAAGATTTCAAATACAGTTTGCCCTTTTCCCTCTAGGACAACTTATTTAATGCCCTTGGCTTCTAAATACCCTTAGAGAACTTTCATTTCACACTAGAGTTGCTTATAAAAGCCAAACTTTCTTTTCTTTTTTTTTTTTTAGACAGAGTCTTGCTCTGTTGCCCAGGCTGGAGTGCAGAAGTGCAATCTTGGCTCACTGCAACCTCCGCCTCCTGGGTTCAAGCGATTCTCCTGCCTCGGCCTCCCAAGTAGCTGGGATTACAAGTGTGCACCACCATGCCTGGCTAATTTATTGTATTTTTAGTAGACAGGGGTTTCATCATATTGGCCAGGCTGGTCTCGATCTCCTGACCTCAAGTGATCCACCTACCTCGACCTCCCAAAGTGCTGGGATTACAGGCGTGAGCCAGGGCGCCCAGCCCAAACTTCCATTTTTAAGCAGTTCACGAATCCCACCTACTTCCCACAGATCACCCAGTCGTTTGTTCTCACAACCCCAAGAAGCAGGGAGGGGCACATGCGCCTGAGGACCTTGCTTCCGCTGGTTATGGGTTTTATGAAGGAAGAGTGGGTCTTCCTAAGCATTTGGGCAGCAACATTACCACAGCTGGAGGAAAACAATCCCATTTGAAGGAGGTGAAGGGGGTCCTGGGCGTGGGAATGTGAGGGACAGTGGAAAGCCCTGAGAGCTCCTGTGAGGCAGCAGAGCTGGGAACGCTGAGTGAGGCTCGTTTCCTGAGCAGGGAGGAACCGAATCATGGTTCTGAGGTGATGTGGTTTCCATCAAGCCCTGTAGCCTGCCTAGATGTATGGTTTTATCTGATGGGACTGTGACTCAGCTGAGCTCTGAGGGTGTGTGCCCAGGCCCACTGCCAGCTTCCTGGGAAGGGATGCCAGCCCAACTCTGTCCAGAGAGGAGAAAACACAGCTGCTGTTTCTAGAGCTACGAGAAGGGAGCAAGGTTAAAGGACTCTGCTCACCTCCAGCTGCTTGGTTTTGCTTCAGCTCTCTCAGTCTTTCTAGTGAACTTGACCTGTTGCCACTGGGTTTCTTTTTCATTCATCCAGTACACATTTGTTTAGCACCCACTATGTATCAGGTACTGTGTTGGACTTTGAAGATACGGAAGTAAGAAGACAGGGCACCTGTCCTCAGGGAGATGACATTACAACAGGGCAAATGGTCAGCAGGGGAAAAGTCATTGTGGGTGGTGACCAGTGCTCTGAAGGGCATCATGGCAGAGGCCAAGCAATAGTGAGACTGCAAGACTGTCTGCTTAGCTGGCGTGCTCAGCGACAGTCTCCCTGGGGACCCTTGTCCTGAGTGAAGAGAGGCAGCCACACCATGATCCAGGGGAGAAGCATTCTGGCAGAGAAAGAATGGCTCACACCAGGGCCTGGAATTTGCAGAGAACATGGGTATTTGAGGCCCACAGTGAACAAAGGAGGAAGATGGGGCTGGAGAACTGGATAGGACCTCGATCCTAACTTTGTCAGCCTGTGTGAGGAATTTAGGGTTTTTTGTTTTGTTTTGAGAGGGTCTCACTCTGTCACCCAGGCTGGAGTGCAGTGGTGTGATCTCGGCTCACTACAGCCTCCACCTCCCAGGTTCAAGCGATTCTCCTGCCTCAGCATCCCAAGTAGCTGGGATTACAGGTGCACGCCACCACGCCTGGCTACTTTTTTATATTTTTGGTAGAGACAGGGTTTCACCATGTTGGCCAGGCTGTTCTCGAACTCCTGACCTCAAGTGATCCACCTGCTTTGCCCTCCCAAAAGTGTTGGGATTATAGGCATGAGCCACCTTGCCTGGCCTACAGTTTTTGAGTCAGGGTCTCACTCTGTCACCCAGGCTGGAGTGCAGAGGTGCAGTCTCAGCTCACTGCAGCCTCAACTGCCTGGGCTCAAGCGATCCCCCGCCTCAGCCTCCTGAGCAGCTGGGACTACAGCAGGTGCACGCCACCATGCCTGGCTAATTTTTAAATTGTTTGTGGAGACGGGATTTCCCACTGTTGCCCAGGCTGCTCTCACAGACTCCTGGGCTCAAACAATTCTCCTGTCTCAGCCTTCCAAAGTGCTAGGACTACAGGAATCAGCCACCGTGCCCAGCCTGAATTTAGAATTTAATCTGAGTGTGACTGGAAGACCCAGGAATGTTTTCTTCAGGGTAGGTACATAATCTGGTTTCATTTTATTTATTCATTTTTGACACAGAGTCTCGCTGTTGCCCAGGCTGGAGGGTAGTGGCACGATCTCAGCTCACTGCAACCTCTGCCTCCCGGGTTCAAACAATTCTCACCTCAGCCTGCTGAGTAGCTGGGATTACAGGTGTGTGACACCATGCCTGGCTAATTTTCATATTTTTAATAGAGACAGGGTTTCACCATATTGGCCAGACTGGTCTTGCACTCCTGACCTTGTGATCTGCCTGCGTTGGCCCCCACAGTGCTGGGATTACAGGCATGAGCCACCATGCCTGGCCATCTGATTTTATTTTGAAAAGATCTCTCAGGCTGCTGTTGGGGTGAGTTGGGCAGATGCCATACGGTGGCATGACAAGGGTGGTGGCAGTGGACGGGATGAGACATGACTGGCCTGACATGCACTTCAGAGGTGGAATTTACAGGATTTGCTAGTAGTGTGCATGTGAGGGAAAGGGCTGATTTCCACTTGAGAGGTCTGGGTGCCTGGCCAGATATGATAAGGCAAGAAGAGCAGGCAGGGAGGGGTGGCAGGCCTGGGGTGCCCTCCGTGCTTGGGTGGTTGGAGGTACCTGTTTGACACCCAGGCAGAGATGGCAGTGCACAGATGCACCTAAAGCCCAGGGCTGGAAGAGATTCTGTGGGGTGGGGGAGTTGAGTAGTTAAGAGACGAGCCTGGTGAGGCCATCAACATTCACAGGAAGACCCAAATGGACCAAGGACCAGCTCATGAGGTGGGGGGAAAAATCAGCAGAGGTTAGTGGCACAGTAGCTTTGAAGAGAAGCTTCAAAAAGGCCAAGGAGCCTGGCGCGGTGGCTCACGCCTGTAATCCCAGCACTTTGGGAGGCTGAGGTGGGCAGATCACCTGAGGTCAGGAGTTCGAGATCAGACTTTATAAAACCCTGTTTTTATAATTAAAAAAAAAAAAAAAAAAGGCCAAGGACAACCACTTCAAATGGCACTGAGATCTGATAAAGACAGAACTGGTCACTGGACTTGGCAAGATAGAGGCAGATACAAGAGATGAACAGCCTTCCTAGAGAACAGGGATGCAAGGATGAGTGGGGAGACTGCTCAGAACAGGGGCTGCACGAGTGGCAGGGGCAGCAAGAAGCGGGTCTAGACAGAGAGAGCTTTTTCTTTTTTTTTTTTTTTTTTTTTTTTTTGAGGGGGTTTTTTTTTTTTTTTTTTTTTTTTTGAGACGGAGTTTCACTCATGTTACCCAGGCTGGAGTGCAATGGCATGATCTCGGCTCACTGCAACCTCCGCCTCCCGGGTTCAGGCAATTCTCCTGCCTCAGCCTCCTGAGTAACTGGGATTACAGGCACGTGCCACCATGCCCAGCTAATTTTTTCTATTTTTTTAGTAGAGACGGGGTTTCACCGTGTTGACCAGGATGGTCTCGATCTCTTGACCTCGTGATCCACCCGCCTCGGCCTCCCAAAGTGCTGGGATTACAGGCTTGAGCCACCGCGCCCGGCAAGAGAGCTTGTTTTTCAGAAGGAGGACAAAGTCTCTGCAGGCCAAGGAGAATGAACCAGCAGAGGGGGAGAAATTCTGCAGTGAAGAGATGGCTGCAGGACTGTGCAAGGAGCAACAGGACCTGAAATCCAAATGGAGAGAGGCAGGGTGAGGAGCACAAACCCCTCCGCTTTTGCTGGATGGGACACAACTACAGGTGCAGGAAGCCAACAGGCTGGAGGACAGGGTGGTGACAGACAAGCCAGCCTTCTCCTGATGCCCAGACTTTCACATGGAAGAACGGGGTCAAGGCAGTAGCTGAAAGGGAAAGTCGGGAGTAGGCAGCTGCTGCAGAACTGCTGGGCAGCACCGACTACCCACTGAATATTTGAAGTGAGAAGTTTAAAGTGAAACCGGCCGCCAAGGTGGTATCACTCTTTGAAAACTGTTCAGTTGCTGGGTGCAGCTGGGTCAGCCACTGGATACTGTAGGCACTAGGAGGTAGTAGGGCTTAAGAAGTGGGAGGTTCTGCCACTCCTGCTCTGAAGCCATTACCAGAGCTCCAGTACTTTATTCAGTTTATTCACTCCTAGAATACAGACAGAACTCAAAGCGATGATGAAAATTATTTTTATTTTATTTTAGAGGCGGTCTTACTCTGGCACCCAGGCTGAAGTGCAGTGGAGCAATCAGGGCTCACTGCAACCTCAAACTCCTGAACTCAAGTGATCCTCTTGCTTTGGCCTCCCAAAGTGTGATTATAGGTGTGAGCCACTGTGTCCAGCCAATGAAAAATTTTATTCAGTAGCCAACAGCAGAAAGAGCCACCACTAATTTATTTTCAGGACTATGTTTTTACTATAGATTAAAATTTAATATAATTTAATTCACATATAAAGACAACTCTGAAGACTATCTGGATATGATAATGGGGCCTAAGTGGAATAACTGAGGTCACGCTCAGGCCTGAGCAGATACCAACTTGCTCAAGCCTGAGAAATAGGACTTCTCTCTTTCACTCATCACTTCAAAATGCAGTGGCCTCCTACAGAAGTTGCACTCAGCTGAGGAATGTGGCTTCAGTTCCAGCCCCACCTGCTTCCACGTGACCAGCAGATTCTCTGAGGAGAAACAGTTAAATATTAAAGGGAGTATATACACAAGAGAAATGAAAACATATGTCCACATAAGAACCTGTACACAAATGTTCACAGCAGCATTATTCATCATCGTTAACAAGAGAAACAACCAAATGCCTATCAATAGGTGGATAAACAAAATGTGGTAAATCTGTACAATGGAAGGTTATTTAAGTGCTAATGAACGCTACAGCATGGATGAGCTTTGCAGACATGATGCTGTGAAGGCGGCAGACACAAAGGAGCACACACGGTATGATTCCACTTAGACACAGGTCCAGAAAAGGCAAATCCACAGAGACAGAAAGACCCATGGTTGACAGGGGCTAGGGATGGGGAAAAGGGGAGTGACTCCTAATGGGGAGGGGCTTCTCTCTGAGGTGATAGAAATGTTCTAGAGTCAGATAGAAATGATGGTTGCACAACTCTGGGAATGCACTTAAAAATCATGCCCTAGGCCGGGCACGGTGGCTCAAGCCTGTAATCCCAGCACTGTGGGAGGCCGAGGCGGGTGGATCACGAGGTCAAGAGATTGAGACCATCCTGGTCAACACGGTGAAACCCTGTCTCTACTAAAAATACAAAAAGTTAGCTGGGCATGGTGGCATGTGCCTGTAATCCCAGCGACTCAGGAGGCTGAGGCAGAATTGCCTGAACCCAGGAGGCGGAGGTTGCGGTCAGCCGAGATCGCGCCATTGCACTCCAGCCTGGGTTAACAAGAGCGAGACTCCATCTCAAAAAAAAAAAAAATCATGCCCTTAGGTACTTTAAACAGGTGAATTTTATGGTATGTGAGTTATATCTCAATAGGCTTTTTTTTTTTTAAGACAGGGTTTCACCATGTTGGTCAAGCTGGCCTTGAAGTCCAGACCTCAGATGAGCCGCCTGCCTTGGCCTCCAAAGTGCTTGGATTACAGGCGCGCGCCACCACGCCTGGCCTCAATAAGGCTTTTATAAAAATAAATAAAGAGAAAAATAAAACCCAGAGTTAGGCTTGATTTCACAGGCCTGTAGGGAAGAAGCTGCTCCAACATCGCCATGGGATTAAAGCCAGCATTTCCAACAGAACAGATAGCCCATAAGGAAGCTGAGCCATGCTGGGCGGGCTCGGGAGGGCAATGTACCTTAGAGGCAGAGGTGACCTGTGACTAACAGCCCCCTTCGGTCTCTGCCTTTAGGTTCGACATGGGTCAGGCAGTACAGAACCACAGGACAGTTGAAAATGTTGAGCAATTCCTCTTATCAGAGGGGATTAGGTGTGCGGTTATTTAAGGATTATACAACGTCATGGAGTAGAGGGCAGTGCCAAAGACAAATATGAGCTGGACTCTGGAGGGCCAGCGGGCACTCAAGCCTTCAGAGGCTCTTCTCCCTGCAAGTCACTACCATGCATCCTTCAGCCACAGACAAGGGGGCACTGGGAACACTGAGCAGGTTCCCAGGCTCCCTCAGAGCTCCCAAAACGACTCTGCACCCTCTTGATGTGAACCAGACAATAAATATCTTTTAGGGTTTTGAACCATTTAATGGCATTTTTAATTACATGGAAAAAGAAGAAACAGGCCAGCCGAGGTGGCTCATGCCTGTAATCCCAGCACTTTGGAAGGCTGAGGCAGGCGGATCATCTGAAGTCAGGAGTTCGAGACCAGCCTGACCAACAGGGAGAAACCCCATCTCTACTAAAAATACAAAATTAGCTGGGTATTGTGGCACATGCCTGTATCCCAGCTACTTGGGAGGCTGAGGCAGGAGAATTGCTTGAACCTAGGAGGTGGAAGTTGAGGTAAGCCAAGATTGAGCCATTGCACTCCAGCCTGGGCAACAAAAACGACACTTTGTCTTAAAAAAGAAAGAAAGAAAGAAACAAATCTGAATGCCTCTGAAGGGCTACAGTTACAAACGCTGCAAAGACAGCTTTCTGTAAGTCTCCAAAGAGGCACCAGCAGCTCCCCAGGTACTCACCAAGGAAGTAGTTCATCATCTGGGGTGTGTGGTGAGGGGTGGGGGCGATCCGTAGGAGCTCTTCCCCTCGGGGCACTGTAGGGTAATTGATTGCTTGCACATAGATGTTATGTCTGCTCATTAGTTCATCACAGACTTCTGTGTTTTTAGCAGCATCTGCAACCTAAGTTCAATGAGAGCAGAAGGGAAGGTCACAACAGGAAGGACTACCTCTTAGAGATTCTAACAAACATAGTCTCTGCAACGCTCAGGCTCAAGACCAGACTGCAGCAACATGTGCAAGCTTGGGGGAGAGGGAAGGTGCTGCCCAAACATCTGTCATTTAAAAGGAGCCAGTGTTGTTTAGTGAAGACCAGAGAGCCAAAACCTCATGAAAAAGAAATACATTTTTAATGGGAAAACACTGGTTCTGTTCATACCCAGTATGTATAGCACAGATTCCATTATACTAGCTGTATTCATTACACTTATTCAGCTGTGACACCAACAGTGCTACCATTTGTAGTGGAAAGGGCAAAACCTATTTTGAAATTTACTAAGTAGAAAGCCATACTTCAAAGTTGGCCAAGCTCAAGCTTCTGGAGTTTACCCTGTAAGGTCAGTGATCTGGAGATGGAATTTCTGTCCCAGCCTGCTGGGTTCAAAGGCTTTCTTCTCATCGTGAAGTTAGGCAACGGCGGAAACATGACAGAGGGTGGCTGGCTACAACCCTGCTCTGGCAGTCACCCCACTCAAGCCCAACTTCAGGAAGGTGTGAAGCAGAACAACTGCACACCATTTGTCTGGCAGTCACCCCACTCAAGCCCAACTTCAGGAAGGTGTGAAGCAGAACAACTGCACACCAT
>NW_016107315.1:1985061-2000459 GCF_001604975.1 Cebus imitator
TTAGTAGAGACGGGGTTTCACCATGTTGACCAGGATGGTCTCGATCTCTTGACCTCGTGATCCACCCGCCTCGGCCTCCCACAGTGCTGGGATTACAGGCTTGAGACACCGCGCCCGGCCTTACTGTACCTTTTCTAAGTTTAGGTATGTTTAGATACACAAATACACACCAGGGTGTTGCCTACAGTATCCAATACAGTAACACCTTGTACAGGTTTGCAGCCTAGGAGCAGTAACAGGCCATACCACAAGGCCTAGGTGTGCAGTAGGCTACACCACCTAGGTTTATGTAAGTATACTCTATGGTGTTTGCACAATGAGGAAATTGCCTAGTGATGCAATTCTCAGAACATATCCACCATCGTAAGCAATGTGTGACCATAAAAGGAAATCTACTCTTCCTTTTTTTAGAGACAGGGTCTTGCTCTGTCACCCAGGCTAGAGTGCAGTGGCATGAACACAGCTCACTGCAGCCTCAACTTCCTGGGCTCAAGTATTCCTTCCACTTCAGCCTCCCAAGTAGCTGGGACAGGTGTTCACCATCATGCCTACTAATTTTAAAAAAATTTTATTTTGTGTAGAGAGGAGGCCATGCTTCGTTGCTCAGCTCTGGTCTCAAACTCCTAGGCTCAAGTGATCCTCCTGTCTCAGCCTCCCAAAGTGCTAAGATTACAGGTGTGGGCTATCATGCCTGGCTACCATTTTTAAAAGGGAAAAAAAGCTAAGGAAGGTTACAAAAGATCTTGCCAAAAGTCATATGGCCAAGCTGGTGTCTAACCAGGATCAAAATGCAGGTCTTCCAACCAGACCTGACACCTCAGTGGCTGGTCCCAGCGTGCCCAAAGACCCAGCCGCTGCCTCCCTTCCCACCATCTGATTCTGCTTTGCATTTCTCACCCAGGCTTGCTGCTCTGACAGCCAGCACAGCTCCAGTCCCATGTCTGCACTGCATGTGTTCTTTGGAACAAGACTGGCTCTGCAGTGCTTGCACCATCCTCCCACTATGAACATTACCCCAGAGGCTGGAATTTTACCCAGCTGAGGCATTAACTGTTTTAGTGTGACTGGTGTTATTTCCTACTTAAGTCAGAACAAAACTCTTGGCAATTAATGCATTTGCTAGACAAATATGAAAACTCAGAACCTGTTAGGACTGATTTAGGCCTTGGTTTTCAATTCTCATTGAGTCCCTTTGTATAATCTATATCTCAAGTTTCAGGATTAAAAACTCCAGACGAGGCCAGGTGCAGTGGCTCATGCCTGTAGTGCCAGCACTTTGGGAGGCTGAGGTGGGCTTAAGCTCAGGAGTTAGAGACTAGCCTGGCCAACATGGTGAAACCCCGTCTCTATTAAAAATACAAAAATTTGCCAGGCAACACCTCAAGCTCAAGTTATCTGCCCACCAGAAGGTTGAGGTGGGAAGATCACTTGAGCCCAGGAGGTGGAGGCTGCAGTGAGCTGTGAACACACCTGGGCGACAGAGTGAGACCCTGTCTCAAAAAACAAACAAAAAAAAACTCCAGCAGAGTCTTCATAGATCTTAATGTTACATTCAATAATTAACATTTTTGCTAAAACCATATGCAGAGCTGGGATGGTTCAATCTCTTATGGTGCAAAGTTTCTCTCTCTAGCATTTCCCATCTCACAATGACCATACTTTCAAAGAGCCCGCATCAGGAGACCTCCTTAAAACAGAAGAGCTTCTTGAATTAGGACACATGACCATGGGCTTTTCTTCTGGTAGCGTTCTACCCTTAGAACTCCCAGGCTCTCATCGGGCACGGTGGCTCACACCTGTAATA
This sequence comes from Cebus imitator, assembly GCF_001604975.1. Lineage (NCBI taxonomy): Eukaryota > Metazoa > Chordata > Mammalia > Primates > Cebidae > Cebus > Cebus imitator. The sequence continues at coordinate 1,986,866 of NW_016107315.1, forward strand.
CCAGCACTTTGGGAGGCCAAGGTGGGTGGATCACCAGAGGTCAGGAGTTCGAGACCAGCCTGACCAATATGGTGAAACCCCATCTCTACTAAAAATACAAAAATTAGGGCCGGGCGCGGTGGCTCAAGCCTGTAATCCCAGCACTTTGGGAGGCCGAGGCGGGTGGATCACGAGGTCAAGAGATCGAGACCATCCTGGTCAACATGGTGAAACCCCGTCTCTACTAAAAATACAAAAAATTAGCTGGGCATGGTGGCGCGTGCCTGTGGTCCCAGCTACTGAGGAGGCTGAGGCAGGAGAATTGCCTGAACCCAGGAGGCGGAGGTTGCGGTGAGCCGAGATCGCGCCATTGCACTCCAGCCTGGGTAACAAGAGCGAAACTCCGTCTCAAAAAAAAAAAAAAAAAAAAAAAAAAATACAAAAATTAGTTGGGCATGGTGGCAGGTGCCTGTAGTCCAGCTACTCAGGAGGCTGAGACAGAATTGCTGGAACCAGGGAGGCAGAGGTTGCAGTGGCTGTGAGCCGAGATCGTGCCACTGCACTCCAGGCTGGGTGACAGATTGGGTTCTCATGCCCCTTGACGGTGCTGAAGGACACTTTTTAAAAAGCCTGCCCTTCCTTTACGAAGCGTAGGCTATAAACTGGCATTTTAGCTAACTGCTAGATGGGTTTCCAACTGCCTTACCCACTTTTGAAGGCTTAAAAAAAAATCTTCAAATTTATACAATTTTCATCTCTTTAGGGTTTTCATAGGCAAAGGGAATGTCTATAGTAACTGTTTACATACAACTCATTTACCTTCTTCACAAGAATTGCCATTTAGGTCTCATTGTTTTCTCCATTATACTGATGATGAAACTGCGGTATAGAAAAGTTAACTGCCAACCCAAGGTCACACAACTAGTGAGGCGGCAGGGCTCCAAAGTCTAGCTCCCACTTACCATGAGACATAGCCTCTGTATGAGGAAGAGCAGAGGAAAACCAGGATGAATTGGAATATTCCCACATGACAGGCACAGAGCTCAGCACTTCACAATACCTGAACCTAACAAGTACTCCAGCAGAAAAGTACTAGAATTCTTTTTTCTTTTTAGAGACAACCTGAGGCACAGAGAATACAGGCTCTTGCCACGGATGTGGCTAGAGCCACAACTATGTTTGAAATGAGCTCAGATGGCAATAAATGGTCTATCTGTTGTTAGGCTATGGAATTTACTTTGATTCTAAGAGCCATGCCTCCATGACCGAAGGGATTCCACTAAGCTGGGCCAAAAGAAAGAGTGGCCCAGGCTTTATATGCTGTCAGACTGTCTCTTCATCTGATCCCAGTTAGACTAGTTAGTCCTTGGCTTTGTTAGGATAATGGAATTTTAGTGTATGTGATACAGTGTATACATACCAAGTGTTCCAGAAATGATGTCCATTTTTGGCATGACTCCATCCCGATCCCCAATCCCTCCGCCTCGAGCCCCATACAGCCCCACCGCGTGGACTTCATCCACGAACGTGATTGCTCCAAACTCATGGGCCACGTCGCAGAGCTCTTCCAGTGGGCACACTGCCCCTGAGGAAAGACCAGATACTGCTCTGAAGAGCTTGCCACTTCAGAAATTTCTGTTTTGTTTAGAGTCAGAACAATGTAAACTTATATTCTAAGGTATCATTTTTAATATTCAAAGAAAATGAACTTCCTACAATTTCTAGGTTACTTGGGGTCCCAGAGCCTAGTAAAAGCCAGAAAAGAAAATCCACTTTCATCCAAATCTATTAAATAAAGTCTACCAATTACAAAATCCTGGCAGAATGCAATACTACACAGCAATAAAAAAAGAACGTGACCATGTCCTTTACAGCAATATAGACGGAGCTGGAGGCCATCCTAAGTGAATTAATGCAGGAATGGAAAAACCAAATATCACTTTCTCTTCTAAGTGGAAGCTAAACATGAAGTACACATGGACACAAAGAAGGGAACAGACACTGGGGGCCTAGTTGACGGTGGAGGGTGGGAGGAGGATGAGGATCAAAAACTACCTATTGGGTACTATGCTTATTACCTAGGTGATGAAATAATCTGTACACCAAACCCCTGTGACACAGAATTTACTCATATAATAAAATACACACATGTACCCACTGAATGTAAAAGCTAGAAGAAAAAAAAATCCTGGCAGAAAGGAAAAGAAAATTAAAAAGTACAACAAAACCCCATACTTTTAAAAGAGTTCAGGCCTCGTTTTTCATCTTAGGTTTCAGATAGATCTCTATCCACACTTACCATCCATTGAGTGGACAGTTTCAAATGCCACAATCTTGGGGACTGAGGGGTCAGATCTTTGCAGCAGTTCTCTGAGATGGTTGACATCATTGTGGCGGAAGATGTACTTTGGCACTCGGCTGTTTCGAATCCCTTGGATCATGGAGGCATGGTTCCCAGAATCAGAGTAAATCTCACAGCCTAACACAACAAAAATGCTATTTATTGCCATCTGCATCAAAGGCAAATTATTTCCTAGAGAGAGACAACAGACTTTTCCTTGGAAATGATGTTCTGAAAATGCCTAGTAGGAAAAAGACACTGGTGCCAGTTTCTTCCTGGCAAAATAAGTAGCTAGTGCTTCCCCTGTGAGAAGACCCAAAGGTGTAGAATAACCCTGTGGCAGGCAATTAATCTTATCTTAAATCTGGCTGCCTCACTCCAAACTCAATCAAGAGATAACTAAAAATGATTAAGAGACTTCTCCAAAGGATCATCTCAGGATACAAAACACATTTGAGGCAATTAGCTCAAGGACAAGATGTCTCAAGTTTGAACCTTCCCTGGTATCATGTTTTTACTGGAACTCGTACAGTTAGCACTCAATCCCAGAGCAAATGCCCAGATAGGACTGTTATTTTCAATTGAGACGTTCTGGTAAGCCTTCTTTGTTGCTAATATTCTTGCTATTACTGAGAAACCCAAAAAGCTCTAAGGCACTCATGCCAGGCTTCCTTACCTGGCATCATCTTAGCCAGAGTGAAGAGGGTCGAGTCATTGGCCACAAAGCACGAGGAAAACAAGAGGGCTGCATCTTTCCCATGGAGGTCTGCCAGCTCCCGCTCTAAGTCCACATGGAATTTACTAGTTCCAGAAATATTTCTAGTACCACCTGCCCCAGCACCATGTTGTTTCAAAGTGTCCCTATTTAAGAAGAAAAAAGACAAAAAATAAAGCTCATGGTACTAAACACTATGTGAATTTTTTCCTTTCTAGGATCCAGGCAATTGAAACATGTTGATGTAGCAACTCTCTCACTGTGAAACCTGGAGTCAGAAGTTTCAACTGATTTATCTTCAGACTACGTGGGAGACGGTGTCAGAGGTGTCAACGCTAGGGTGATGATACCCCCAGGAATCATCAAGAACAGTGTTCATTTAACAGTCAGTAAGTGCTTGGTATTAGCTGAGTTTCTTTTCTCTGAGAAACATTATTCTTTCCAATAACATGTTATTTTAAGAAAAAGAAAACTATAGAGAGACATCCTGGTTGGTGGTTACCCTTTGCAAGCCAATCATGTAATGTTAGGATATATCACTATCATTAAACTTCAACTGGGACTCTCTTTAGCAAGCCTTTGGAGAATCTGACAAGCAACTCTCTCAAGCATCCCTAGGATGGTGAATCTCCTGAAGGACATGAGTGATGGGATCTATCATCCTTTTTAACATGTCTTTTGAAGTAGTTTGTCTCTAGCACTGCTAGATTCATATTTCTCCACTCACAGCCACAATCAAGGATGTCTCTGTGCAAGAACAGCTGGTGTTAAAGGCACACTCACTTGCAGGGTAGTAGGAAGTGAACTGACACATGTCGATATTGGGCTTATAAGCTTGAACCCTCACAAGCTAAGGGGCTCCAGCAGCTACCTGCACATGAGCATTCCTTTAAAAGTAATCTGTAGATATTTTTCAGAAGCGAAGAATAGTATTTTGCTATGGCACACTTTTAGCTACTAATTGTTATCTCCATAAGAAAGCCAAATAACACCAGTAATATTTGAAAGCCAAGGGCTACTTACATAACTGCCCCACACACCCGTGGGTGGCGGCTCATTCCTAGGTAGTCATTACTGCACCAGACTGACACCTGCTTTTTGGTGATGAGGGAGTCTGAATAGTCATCTGCCATGGGGAAGATGTGTGCTCGCCGGTTCACAGTTTTAAAAACTCGATAGGTGTGGTCATTCTTTTTCTCATCAATTTTTTTCTCAAAGAAACGATCATACTGAAAAGTGGAAACAGCTAAAAATTGAACAAAAGACAGTACAGAACGGTGGTTGTGAAACACAGCTGTGTTTTAGTGAAAGACAACAAGTCTCAGCTTGGCCACTGAATAGCAGGGAGATCCTGGGCAGGTTATTTGATGTCCTCATCTTGTAAGTAAATGAGACTGTATGTCAAGTGTTTGGCCCAGTGCCATGGGTAGACAGTAGGTATTAAAGGACAGAAGGCAGGCTACCAAGAGCACTTGCTCACTCAAGCAAGGTATATGGGTTTTAAGCCTCAACTCACCAGACATTTTTTGTTTTTCCTAGAGACAGAGTCTCTCTCTGTCATTCAGGCTGGAGTGCAATAGTATGATCATAGCTCACTGAACCTTGAACTCCTGGGCTTAAGCAATCTTCCTACCACAGCCTCCTGGGTAGCTGGGACTATAGGTGTGGGCCACCATGACTGGCTAATTAAAAAAATTGTTTTTGTAGAGACAGTGTCTTGCTATGTTGCCAAGGCTGGTCTCAAACTCCTGGCCTCAAGTGATCCTCCCATGTCAGCCTCCCAAAGTGCTGGGATTACAGGTATAAGCCACTGTGCCCAGCCTCACCATGATATTTTATATTTAATCTGATATATGTTTAAATTATAAATTCTCTCCTACATCAGGCAAATAACAATAAGACTTACATTTTGGCAAGTTATCTTGAAGAAGATGAGACACTCTTTCTGGTCTTTGCTTTTGCATGATGTCCTGGAAGTTCTTCAGCAGTCCACTGGGGTCCCCTCCACCGGTTTTCACGCTAACCACACTGGGGCTCACTGAGGTTTGAGCAACCTCTGGAACAAAAGTAACAAGAAGCAAATGGGACCAACTTTCTGTTCTGAATTCACAATATTTTCCAGACATATTGTCAAAAATGGCTTACTGCCTATTTCACAAAGAAGGCCAAACATAACTAAAGTTAGTTGGAACTGAGTGTACAAAGCATCTCCTCTATTTTAGTTACTGCAATGGCAGACTCTTGGTGTTGTTTTCAGAGCTACAGGCCAGCTTTAATGAACAATGAAGTCCAAAGCTTTCTTGCTAGGTGGCATGTCTCATTTACTCCACTACATCCCCACCCCAATCCTAATCTCCATTTTCTGCTTTATTTTTGAGACAGAGTCTTGTTGTGGAGTGATCTTGACTCATTCCAACTTCTGCCTCCTGGGTTCAAACAATTTTCCTTCCTCAGCCTACTGAGTAGCTAGGACTACAGGCATGCACCACCATGCCCGGCTAATTTTTGTATGTTTGATCGGGATAGGGTTTCACCATGTTGGCCAGGGTTTCACCATGTTGGCCAGGCTGGTCTTAAACTCCTGGCCTCAAGTGATCCACCTGTCTCAGCCTCCCAAAGTGCTGGGATTGCAGGTGTGAGCCACTGTGCCTGGCCCTAATCTCAATTTTCTTCATAGAAAACAATTTTGGCCATATGCATAATTTCTGCTGGTAAGGTTTCGGGGGAGTCTTGGGTGCTCTGCAGATATAGTCACAGCTGGAGTTAAGGTTGTAATTCAATGTCCATCAGTAAGACACATAGCTTGGGAGCCCTGGGGCCAGCACTTACTACAGTAAAACCATTGTTTTCTATCTTTATCCCACCAGATGATGGGAAAGACCAAAGGGACAAAAGGCAGCTGATAGCAGCTCAAGACTGCAAATTATTTTCAGAAATTAAGCAGTTACTACAAAAGCTGGTCACATTCTACACACACAACAGAAAGAAAGTCTCACATTTCACAATACAGTCCCTTGACTGTCTATCTTGAGGTCCTTCCTCCCTGGCCCTAAAAGAGGAAGGTGTTCCCATAAATAATATGCTAATAAAAAATAAGCTAATAATAGCTCATATACAAATCTGAGGGCCCAAAAGAACTAAAAGGACCTCTTCACTACCCTAATGGTTCATAACTCATCTCTTACCTTTCCTCACAGCATTCATTTCCTGTACATCCTCCTGAAGCTCAAGACTGGCTTTGCAGAAGACACTGCTGCCTCTTTGGCTCATCTGTGCTGCCAGGAAAGGGCATTTGCTTGCAGTGCCCTGGCTCGTGGCAGGCAAGGGGTGTCCAGACGGAAGCTGCGTGCCATCTGGACTCTGCTGGGGTCCATCAGGAGCCTGCTGGACCTTGGCTTTGGCAGTTTTGTCTTCTGAGAGAGGAAATGGAAAAAATGAAGCATCATGTCTGGTTGCACAGTGTATAAGAAAACCATTTATTTCTCTTATTGCCTTGAAGATAAACTTAATACTCACTCTACCCCAACAAAGATAAACTTAATACTCTACCCCAGCATCCAGACACAAGCTTTTTTTTTTTTTGGGAGATAGAGTCTTGCTCTGTTCCCCAGGTTGGAGTGCAATGGCATAATCTCAGCTCACTACAACCTCCGCCTCCCAGGTTCAAGCAATTCTTGCACCTCAGCCTCCCAAGTAGCTGGGATTACAGGTGCCCGCCACCGCATCTGGCTAATGTTTGCATTTTAAGTAGAGACGGGGTTTCACCATGTTGACCAGGCTGGTCTCAAACTCCTGACCTCATGTGATCCATCTGCCTTGGCTTCCCAAAGTGCTGGGATTACAGGTGTGAGCCACTGTGCCCGGCCACAAGCTTATTTTTTATTAGGTTCTGCTAATCTGGCTAGTTTTTCATCTGCCTCACAGGAAACAATGCTCCTGTGAAGAGTTAATCGGCACATTCCAGTTACCTCTTAAACCCACAGTATTTCTACTCATAAATCCAAAAAAGTACCATTTTCTAGTTTTAGAAAATCTGGAATCCTTGAGTTGGATCATTTCCAGTAATTTTTACCCCAACTACACTCAGCTTACTTCATTAGAGGACACACTTTCTAAGGTAACTAGAAGTATTCACACACATTTTTTTCTCTGCTATTATTTTCTTTTCCTTTTTTTTGGAAACAGGATCTCACTCGGTCACCCAGGCTAGAGTGCAGTGGTGCAATCATAGCTAACTGTAGCTTTGATCTCCAGGCTCAAGTGATCCTCCCATTCACCCTTCCAAGTAGCTTGGACTGCAGGTTCTACTGGTTTTTGTAGAGACGCGGCCTTGTTATGTGCCCTTGGCTGCTATCAAACTCCTAGACTCAAGCAATCCTCCTGCCTCTGCCTCCCAAAATGCTGGAATTACAGGCAAGAGCCATCACATCTGGCCTCTGCTAGTATTTTTTAAACACATTCTTGACAAAGAGGGTGCGTGCTGCTTAACATAAAAGCTATTGGTTTTCTTCTAAACAAAAGAAATTAGACTAAAACTTAGGTCTTTAGATTGCTAATACAGTAAAAAAAATAGGGGCATATCACATTCACATACCTCATCTACTTTCTCATCTAAATTCATCAAACTGCTGACTTAATACAGTTGGTTGTTAATTATGCTTTTGTTAGAGTGACTTCCCTCTCCCCTTGAGCAAATTCATTCATCTTCTTTCTAGAAAAGTCTTTCTTCATCATTCTGGAATACTCTTGTGAGTCACTGGCTAGCCTTTCCTATAACTTGGGTAAGATGTCTCAATACAGTTTCCATTAAAATCTTCTATAAAGGAAAGCCAAAAAAATTATTTTGAAGTTAATTTCACTTATTATAAAAGTAATACATATCCATTAAACAAAGTGTAGGAAAAAAATCCTATTATTTAAAACATACTATTGCAAACATTTTGGTAAAAAATACACAACTAACTCTTGAAAATAAACCCTACAAAGGATCAAATCCTTTCTACTTAAAGAAAAAAAAATTCTTCTTACAATCCCACACCCAGAGAATACACCTAAGAAAAGCCTGTAAAATATTCTCTAGGATTCAGTGGAACCTGAAAAGCCTTGTTCTCTCCTAGCAGAACCAGAGCAAACTAAATTTAACTCCAGTCTCTTTGTTAAAACCAACAACAGTGGCCGGATGTGGTGGCTCACGCCTGTAATCCCAGCACTTTGGGAGGCCGAGGCGGGTGGATCACTCGAGGTCAGGAGTTTGAGACCAGCCTGGCCAACACAGTGAAACCCTGTCTCTAAAAATAAATAAAGTAAATAAATAAAAAATAAATCAAAGGCTGTAAAAAACAACAACAACAAATGTATATACAAATAAAGATATGGGGCACGATCTCAGCTCACTGCAACCACTGCTTCCTGGGTTCAAGCAAGCCTCACCCTCCCAAGTAGATGGGATTACAGGCATACACAACCATGCCCAGCTAATTTTTAAATTTTTTGTAGAGATGGGGTTTTGCCATGTGGCCAGGCTGGTCTTGAACTCCTGGCCTCAGTGATCCAAATGCCTCTGCCTGCCAAAGTGCTGGGGTGACAGGAGTGAGTCACTGCATCTGGCCAAAATAAATTTGTCCCACTAATAAATACTGTACAATTTCACTTATATAAAGTACCTAGAGTAGTCAAATTCATAGACACAGAAAGCAGAATGGTGGTTGTCAGAGGCTGGGGAGAGAGGAATGGAGAGTTACTGTTTGGTGGGTATAGTTTTAGTTTGGGAAGATGAAAAAAGTTCTGGAAATGGATGGTGGTGATGACTGCACAACAATGTGAATACCACTGAACTGTACATTTAAAAATGCTTAAAATGGTATTTTTTCTTGTGTATTTTACCACAATAAAACAAAACTTTTAAGGAAAAAAAAAAAATCACTATTTTAAAAAGCCAAAGGGGCTGGGCACGGTGGCTCACACCTGTAATCCCAACACTTTGGGAAGCCAAGGCAGGTGGATCATTTGAGATCAGGAGTTCAAGACCAGCCTGGCCAACATAATGAAACCCTACCAAAAGTACAAAAATTATCCAGGTGTGGTGGTGCATGCCTGCAGTCCCAGGTACTTGGGAGGCTGAGGCAGGAGAATCATTTGAACCCCAGGGAGGTGGAATTTGCAATGAGCCAAGATTGCATCACTGCACTCCAACCTGGGCGACAGAGCAAGACTCTGTCTCAAAAGAGAAAAACTAAATAAATAAAAAGCCAAAGGCCAAATGTTTAATGAAAGAAAGGTCAGAATAGAACATTCCAATTTAATATTTATGTGAACGAGGCACTGAGGAAATACTAAAACCCCAACTGAAACTAATATGCAATCCAAAAACCTATATGTGCAACACTGGCCGCTGTTTCACTTTTAAAGATGGAGAAACTAAAAGTGCCTACTCTTGGGTGACAATCATATGAAATAATCCGTGCACAGAGCAGCCCTCTGTGAGTGAGTGTGGCCCTCACCACCACTGTGGACTGCTTTTAGTCTACCAATGAGCACAAACACCCCTATCTGCTCCTTCATTGCCAATGACACTTACTCTCACTGGCCGGAGGGGTTTCTTTAATCTGTTGGTAGTGTACTGCTGCAGTGGACAGTGCCCGAGGGGCTGGCTTGGCCCCAACTTCCATCATTTTGGGGCAGTTTTGGGCATAGAACAACAGAGATTTGCCTGCTTTCTGCAGAAAGGCCTGGGGGACTCGGGATAAGAATGGGCATCGTCGAACAACAGTCTCCATGTTCAAGAAGTATGCTGGCTCCTGTGGAAAGACTGATGATGAGTGACATCAACACTTGTTAATAATCAGGCAAATATCACCACGAACTCACTGGATTCAGGTGTCACCGGCAGTTTATATAAAGGGTACCCTGGAATACTAACATTTCTCCCTCAAAAATTCCTAAGGACAGCACGGTTGTGAGACTCAGCTAAGGAATGGTGACCACACTCTAGCCAGGTCATCAACTTCTTCATTCCCCAGCTCTACACAAAGGCACCTGCAAAGCAACTTCACCAAACGAAGTAGGTACTGACAGTAAATAACCAAGAGCGTGGAAGGATGAGGGACAAGTCAAGAGCAGGTTTGGGAGCCCAGAGGTTTCTTAGGGAGATGCACAGTGCAGATAAGACATCTTGGCTTACACCAAGGTAGAGAAGGGATACTATGGAAGAAGCCACTCATTCATTCAGGAAGGGAAGACTCTTAAGAATCCTGACTTTCTCTTTGTTCCCACATACCCGAAACCACCCCTAAACCCCAGCAGGGCTCCAAGTCCCAGAGGCAAGGATTCCTCCGGGGTCGTGTCCCCACAGCGGGAATAACTGGGCGTAACTGAGAAAGGAGGGGCACAAACTAAGGTAGGGGTATAAGGGCCAGCGCCTTGGGACTCACTGGGAGCGTGCAGGGGCTAGAAAGTCGAGGGAGTTGAATTTGGAGAAAGAAGGCAGTCCTCGGGCACTGGAGGTCAGAGGTGACCCGAGGTCGAGGTCTCGACAATGAGGAATGGGATATGAGGAGAGGGATATGAGAAGAGAATTCTAAAGCGGCGGGTTCAACCGGGAATAGCCCGAGGGGGCCGAAAGGGGGAAATTGAGGCGGCCGTCTAGGCAAAAGATCTGGAGGATAAACGCTGACCCCCCCGCAGGCGGCGGGAGACTGGGACAGTGGGGGATGGGGTTCCAGTGCCCGGCAAGAGGTGCTCCAACTAGCAAGACACGCGAGGGCTTCCCCGGCCGGCGCCGCACCCACAACGCTGGCCCTCACCTGCGCGGGGGACTCTGCGGAGGCGGCGGAGGGCACGCAAGCCAGCAAGTCCAAACGAACCGTTCGTCGCCCTTGTCCAGGAGCAGCCTCAGGCCGCGACCGCCGGCGCCTTAATATACAGCGGGAGTGACTGCTGCGCATGCGCGGTGGCCGCAGCCTTCTTCCGCGCAGGCGCGCAGCGTCGCTCTCGGCGGGGTGGGTGGCGGGGACCCGGCTGAGAGGCCCACTTCTTGGGCTCTGCGGGTAATTACGGCTCGCTTGTCGGGAGGAGGAGCAACCAGGAGGTGGGCGGACGAGGTCTCTTTTCCCGACCTCGTCCTGCACACTCGTGCTGCCTCCCCACCAACTACCCTGGGCTTCAGAACCCTACGTCCCGACTGTGGGGTATAAAATGGCAAGGCCGAGGCGAAGCGCCGCTGGGGCCAAGTGGGGTGCTACAGGGTTGTCAAGATGGGTGTCTTGGACATGGAGGAAGAAGGAGATCTAAGGAATTCTGGGCCGGGGTCTTAAGCAGGATCTACTCCACCTGCGGCTTCCTTTGAAACCTGTGAATGAGGGCTTCCCAAAGGAGGTGGGGAAGATCGCCCACAGATGAAGTGGTCCTGGAGGGATGCAGAAGAAGCGGGACACTCAACTGTGTCACTTTCTGGTCTAAGATGATCCAGAGAGGGGCAGAGGAATCGGGCTGGATGGAACCCATCTATTCCACTGTTCTGAGCGCTTGGGGAGGAGGGAGAGGCACAGGGTCTGACAATAGTTATCGTGTAACAAATATTTGGCCACTATTTTTATTTTTCCATCCAGGGTTGTCCGAAGCCCCTTGCTGGCCACCCTGGGCAAGCAGGGTGGCTTAGGCCTCCATTCCAGAGGTCATCGTTGGGCCATACCTCCCTTGAGTTTCCCTGGCACAACACATGAATTGTAGGGCTTGGCAAACCCCTCTCAGGAATGCCAGTCTGCCTTCCTTGCTCCACACCCTTCCCAGCTTGGCTTAGGCTGGGTTGGGCTGGGCCTGTGCCTGGCTCAGAGGTACTCTCCTCCAGTCTTGAGGAAAGGGCCATTGAGGGTATTCCTTTCCCAGCTGGGGATTAACAAGAGGGACAAAGTCCAGAATGACGGTTACCAGGGTGTGTCCAGGTACTTTCCATTTCCCTCTGAGCATCCAGCTGGCTGCAAGGCAGGTGAGGCGAGTCTCCACCTTCGGAGGAGGCACCTGGGTTCAAGAGTGGCAGTAGGACCAGTCCAGGATGAGGGCTCTGGTCTGAGAGCTTGAGTTCTGTGCCATCCTGTCGAGGGATCCTGGGCAGTTCCTGTCACCCAGAGAGGATGAGAGAGAAAGGTCAGCACTTGTGCTCGGACCCAAGTGCAGCTGGAAGTGGAAGCTCAATCAGAATGATATTGAGTCCTTTGCTCATCTTTGGGCCTTGCTTTCCTCATCTGGTCAATAGGATCATAACCCCTGACGTGCCTGCCTCACAGGGTTTTTCGTTGTTGTTTTTTGTTTGTTTTTATTTGTTTGTTTGTTTTGAGACAGAGTCTTCCTTTGTTGCCCAGGCTGGAGTGCAGTGGTGCAATCTTGGCTCACTGGAACCTCTGTCTCCCAGGTTCAAGCAATTCTCCTGCCTCAGCCTCCCAAGTAACTGGATTATAGGCGTACACCACCATGCCCAGCTAATTTTTGTATATTTAGTAGAGATGGGGTTTCACCATGTTGGCCAGGCTGGTCTTAAACTCCTGACCTCAAGTGATCCACCCTCAGCTTCCCAAAGTGCTAGGATTACAGGCATGAGCCACTGTTCCCAGCCCTCACAGGGTTTTTTTCGGGGGTGATCAGAGGCAAAGCCGAAGCAAAAAGAACTGGATAGTGGAGTTGGGCATGGCTTCCAAATCTAGCTCTGAATCTTACTTGGTTATGGATTCGGGCAGGCCACAACCTCTTCAAGGCTTGGTTTCCTGATTTGTAAAGCTTTCCCAACCCTGCCACTTGTGGCTGGTGGGAGGGTCAGATTAAGTCATGTATTTCAGAGGCTTATTGTTTAAAACGGCAAGTCCCCAGCCCTCTGGGAATTTCCTGTTTAATATAGAGAAAGGTTGGGAAACAAGGCCAACTCACACGGAAAGTGAAATAGTGTTGTAAGCACCTCCAGATGGAGAAGGAGGAGGCTATTACTCCCACAGGTGCTGAAAGAGGAGGATCCCAACCATGAAGAAGGCTTCCAGAAGAGAAGCGGGTGCTAACTGGAAGGGTGGATCTACATGCGACTGGGAGAATGTGGGTGAAATCTTGAGTGGAAAAGGCCCAGCCCTGTGGGGGTGGTTGGGGGTCAGTGTGAGTACAGGACGTGGCACTAAGAAACGCCCGAAATGAGCCACACTGTTTCTCAGTGTCAGGACCCAAAGAACCACCACGAGGGTACTGGTCAAAATGCAGATTCCTGGGCCACACTCCTTTGATTTTGACCCAGAAATCTGCATTTTAACCAGCACACCTTTCTGGTGAGGTAAGGTGAAGTGTCTTGGGATATGCTGCTTGAGTGGTTCAAGGTTTGATGCCTTGAAGGACTAGGCGTAAGCCATGAGTTCTAGTCCTATGAGATCTTGAGCAAGTGACCTCATGTCCTAAGTCTTAGTTATGGTGTCTGTGAAGTGGGCCCTATTCGGGTCCCGTTGTGATCCTTATGGGCCGCTTCTTCCCCATTCTGTCCTCTCCTCTTCCTCTTTCTTTTCTTTTCCTTCTCCTTTTTTTTTTTTTTTTTT
>NW_016107315.1:2000491-2002360 GCF_001604975.1 Cebus imitator
TGAGATGGAGTCTCCCTCTGTCACCCAGGCTGGAGTGCAGTGTCACGATCTCGGCTCACTACAACCTCTACCTCCTGGGTTCAAGTGATTCTCCTGCCTCAGCCTCCTGAGTATCTGGGGACTCCAGGTGTGTGCCACCATGCCCAGCTAACTTTTTGTATTTTTAGTAGAGATGGGGTTTCACCATGTTGGCCAGGATGGTCTTGATCTTGACCTCATGATCTGCCTGCCTCGGCCTCCCAAAGTGCTGGGATAACAGGCATGAGCCACCCCACCTGGCCCATTTCCTTCTCCTTCTTCCCCTCTTGCTCCTCCCTTGTCCTTCCCTCCTTCCCCATCTTCTTTTCCCTTTCTCTCTCTCCTTCTCTCTCCCTTACCCCTCCTTCCCTTAACCCTTCCTCCTTACCCCTCCTTCCCTTTTCCCTCCCTCCCTCCCTCCTCAGAGCTACAGTACAAACTCATCTTATCCCTCGCCGTGGCCCTGAGCAGCCGGAGTTGAGGCAAGGTCAGGCCCCATCTCAGGGATGACGCTGGGGCCTTGTTTCCCTCCCACCGAGTCCACATCACCGTCATCGTCACCACCACTATCACGGTCAGGGACTGCTGGGCGGAGTATCCACCCAATGGTCAAGGCAAATGGAAAATGTCAACCCCAGCCCCCAGAATTCACTCTTTTTATTCTGTGCCCCAGGAAATATTTTTATTTTTATATTTTATTATTATTGTTTTTGAGATGGAGTCTCTCTCTGTTGCACAGGCTGGAGTGCAGTGGCGCGATCTGGGCTCACTGTAACCTCTGCCTCCCAGTTCAAGCAATTCCCTGCCTCAGCCTCCTGAGTAGCTGGGATTACAGGCACCCACTACCATGCCTGGCCAATTTTTGTATTTTTAGTGGGAACGGGGTTCAGCATCTTGCCCAGGCTGGTCTTGAACTCCTGACCTCATGATCCACCTACCTCAGCCTCCCAAAATGTTAGGATTACAGGCGTGAGCCACTGCACCTGGCTTTTATTTTTATTTTATTTTTTCCCCCTTAAATAGATGTTTATTAGCAGCGTGCTGGCAAGGGTGATGGAGTTAGCCATTCACCGACAACACTGCACACCACTGTCAAGAGGGAGGCAGGAGCATGGGCAAGCCAGCCTGGAGCTCGAAGGAGGAGGCCCCCTCTTCAAGAGAGTCTGGGAGGGGGCGGGGCCTGGAGTGCTGAGTGGCAGCCTGGGAACATGTCTGCTTACCAGGTGTGATTAAAGACGAAGAGGGACTCACTGGCAGCAGCCCTGGCCTGAATGCTTGGAGTGTACTTTCTTTGTCAGGTGTGGCTGTTGGCCAGGGCTCACTTGACATACTGCCCTGTGCAGCCTTCAGTTTCTCCTTCCTCCTGCCCCAGGCCTTCAGGGCAGAGGTCTGCAGGTCTTGGCCATAGGAGAAGTTCAGGGCCCAGGGCTTCAGGAGGGGGGACTTGTTAATGGCATTGAGGTTGATGGACACCTCCTCTTCTCTCTGGCCTCCAGACAAGAAGGTGATCCCAGGGACCAGGGGTGGGTGGGGGGCCCCTGTGCAGTGCAGCGCTGTGATGGTTGCTATGACAGTCTCCTGTGAGAAAACTTCTGCACCCAAGTGCAGGCGTGGCCTTGGGTGACCATATTGGACTTCAGCAAGGTGCCTTCCAGGTGGATGAGGTGGTCGCTCAGAGCCTTGTACACAGGACCAGCACTTTCCAGTTACATGCTGGTACTGCTTCAAGTCATGGTCCCCACTGGTGAGGAACTCAGGCTCCTCAATGAGCATAATGCCATTCTGCTGGCAGATGCTGGCATAACGGGCCACGAGTTGGCATTTTCTTTTCTTTTCTTTTTTTTTTTTTTT
>NW_016107315.1:2002380-2010361 GCF_001604975.1 Cebus imitator
TGGAGTCTTGTTTTGTCATCCAGGCTGGAGTGCAGTAGCGCAATCTCAGCTCACTGCAAACTCCTCCTCCCGGTGTTCAAGCGATTCTCCTGCCTCAGCCTCCCGAGTAGCTGGGATTAAAGGCACCCATAACCATGCCTGCCTAATTTTTGTATTTTTAGTAGAGACAGGATTTCACCATGTTGGCCAGGCTGGTCTTGAACTCCTGACCTCGTGATCAGCCCGCCTTCGCCTCCCAAAGTGCTGCGATTACAGGCATGAGCTACTGCACCCCACATCATTTTCAATGATGGCGAGGGCTGAGAGGGTGTGTTATCCAATCTTCAGCACACAATGCCACTTGGCAAAGTCGGCTCCATCCGTCTTGTACTGGGCACAGTGCTGAGCACCCATCCAGCTCATGAATGGTGGTCTCACCATTTGTCCCTGCCAGGGGTACCACACTCTTGTCTACCTTGATGCCCACAACACCATCCTTGGATTTGATAACTTGGGGGGCGGGATGCCCATCATCTGCCTTCTGGTAGAGCATCTCATGGAAGAGGATGGCACACCCAATGCAGGGATTCACGCAGTTGTCAGCTATCAGTCGCAGCTGGTGGTAGAAGCGTCAGTTCTCCTTGGTGTTCTCAGTGCCAGTGGACTGCAGCCCTTGGCAATGCTCCCAGTGGACTCACCTGCAGCCGGGACACCCTTGCCTGGAGCCGCGATGTGGCGAGTGATGTCAGACAGCTTCTTCTGCTTCCAGATCAGTGCTGGATACTGTTAGGGAATGGTGCTGATGGTAGCAAGTTCCTGGCACAGGAGACGGGTGAGTTTGCAGGGTGTGGCGGTGGAGGGCGGCAGGCCAGCGAGTGGACTTGGAGAGGACATGGCACTCGTCACTGGGACCCCTTCTCCCAGGAATTATTTTTAGCAGCACCCCTCCAGGAAGATGAGGTAGCTCAGTCTGGGCAAACCTGCTGCTTTCTTCTTGGCCTCAGTTTCCACATCTGTCAGCCAAGCAAGAAATCCTGCGTCCTTCTCAAGGAGACCCCTGGTGGACATAGGACACCTCCAACCTGTGCTGCTTCTGCTCCTTGGAGTGTCAGTGCCCTTCTGTGTAGTGGTAGGTGGACGCCAGCCTCACACAGTGGGTAGAGGATCTGGAAACAGCTCAGCTCTGCCCTGAAGGGCTGGAGGCGTGAGCTCCAGGGTTTACAGTGATGGGGCCCAGGAGCCGCCACGTGAGATGAAATTTCAGGGTTGGCAGAGCAGAGGGGTTCTGAGGTCTCTGGCATCAGCCTCATCCTAACCCTGCCTTTGGAATCCCCTCAGACTATGGCTGCAGAGCAAGGGGTGAGCTCTGGTTTGTGAGAGGAGAGCGAGGGGCTGGAGTGGGGCAAAGCCAATAAATGCTTCAGGAGGCAGATCTGGAGTTGGGGGGCCGTGTAGGGACCAGCAGCCCCCATCCTAGAGAGCAGAAAATGCCCAGAGAGCCCCAGGGCACCCCTTAACTGAGCCCTCTAGCCTGGCACCCACAAACTGTGACCCAGATAAGTTCTGTGTGGCCCACATAGTGCTTGTTTTGTAATAAAATATGAATTTGTTGTCAACATTTAACCAACAGGAGATTTCTCATCAAACCTCAGATGTTTAGCTTCTTTTGAGAAATCAGCAGACCTGGAGCCCCTGGGTTGGCCCAGGCAGGGTCTGCTCTCTCTAATTCTCTATCAGCCCTCCCTTCAGTGAGTCCTCAACCCTGAGGAATGTAATGTCCAAGCAGCGACACCTCCCTGACCTTGTAGGCATCAGTGTGTGTCCCCAGCCCTAAGCCATTTATAGCCAGGGAGACTAAGACTCAGAGAGGGGAGAGGACTTGCTCGAGGTCACACAGAACGTGATGTTTGGGTTGCAGGGGGACCCAGGTGTCCTGCTTTCTATGTGTCCCACACCACACTCACAGCCTCTGGAGGAGGGTCTGGGGTCAGGGGTAGGGGAAGGATCTGGCTAGTTATGAGGGGCTCTCTGGAAGGGACTGGTCCAGAGGTGGATTCCTCCGTGCTTGTTCTCATCCCCCCAAACCCCCAGAGGTGGATCAGGCAGATCAGGGCCCCTTGAAGGTAGTGGGGCAGAGGCAGGGCCAGGCTGAGCCCTCTCCTGTGGCTGGCTGTGCCTGCCTCTGCCCCATCACCTTCAAGGGGCCTTGGTCTACCTGATTCACATGCAGGGGCTTAGGGGGATGAGGATGCGCAGTGTGGGGAAGCCTCCCTCCCTGTCCTCCTGAGCTGCTGGGCAGACAGACATCAGCAAAGAAGCCGTGGCAGGCTGTGACCAGGGTGACAAGGGTGCTGGGATAGAGAACGGTGGGATGGGAAGGGGGACCCACCTCAGGGCTGCACCCTGGCGTCAAGGAGATGCCATCTGGGAAGGGTGACCAGGCTGAGGGGCCCCAGTGAAGGCTTGAGGGAGCCTAATGTGGAGGAGGAGCATGGAGGAAGACAGGGAGGCTGGAGTCAAGAGAGCAGGGGAGAGGGAGGAGTGTGTGGCAGAGGCAGGCCAGGAGACATTAGAATCTCGCCATCATCAACAGTGCAATTATCCACCAATTCAGGGACCTTATTTCTCTCTGGTCCTGTTGGCATTTAAAGGCCTACCCAGGACCCCATCTACCCAGACATGAGGGAGCTGGAACAAAGGGGAGGAGGAATGAGGAGAGAGTAAATGTGGAGAAGTGTGCTGGCTGGGCAGGGCCAGTAAGGAGAAGGCCAGGGAGCATGAGAATCTGCTGAGCAAAGATGGCAGCAGCAGCCACCGTGTGCAAATGTTTGACCTGGCTCTGTGATTATGTGCACGACCTCAGGCCCCCCGAACAGCTACCCTACAGATGTCTGTGCAATTATTAACCCATACGAGGGACAGAAGCTCAGAATGGTTAAGTTGCCCAAAGTCGTACAGCTAGCAAGTGGGGAGCATGGTGACATCCTGGCCTTCTGCCTTCTGGTCCAGCATTCCACCCCGTGGGGGCGGGTGAAGAAGCTGGGAGGATTGAGGCTGGGGCAGCTTCAAGGGCCTCAGGTCTCAGGTGAGTCATTTCTCTATTTCTGGGTGACAGAACCAGTTTGGGCAGGCAGATGGGAGCATCTAGCCAAGGATGCTGGCCAAGGCTCTGGCTAGCCGCCGGCCACCCAACTCAGGAGAGGTTGTCCACTTCCGGGAACTTCTGGGCAGCCAGCCACAGCCTCAGAAGGCAGGACTCCTTCCAGACCCCACACACTGGTAGACACTGCTCACTGTCTCTCCCCTGCACCTGGCCAGCAGCTCTGGGCCCAGTTGCACAGCATTCAGGACCCACAGCCTGGCAGAGGCCTCCCGCCCTCCTTGGCTCCCTTCTTGGAGGTTCCTAGAAGGAGGAAAGGGGCTCTTTTGCAAAGAGGAAAGAGTTTTCTGTCACCCTAAGACCCATCTCCAATGGTGGGTACCAGCAGCCCTCTCCTCTCTGTCTCCTCTCCCTGCTCCCACAGCCACCCCCTTATTGAATGATCTGTGTTAATAGTAGTAGTAATAACAGTCACTAGCAAATTGAATTGTGTCTCTACCGTAGTGTGGTACCAGGGATTGTGTGTTTCAACTCTCACAGGCCCCTCTGAAGCAGCCACCTGTGGCTCTATTCTCAGAGAGTGGAGGCAGCGAGGTGCCTAAGTTCAACTTCCCGCTCCATCCTGTATGCTCTATGTCCTTAAGCAGTTGGTACAGCCTCTCTGAGCTTCAATTTCCTCATGCACAGAAAGGGAGTGATATTTTCTGTACTGGATAAATGCTGTGTGTCAACTTGGCAAGGCTATGGTGCCCATTGTTTGGTTAAATACTAGCCTAGGCTGGGCGTGGTGGTTCACGTTTGTAATCCCAGCACTTTGGGAGGCCAAGGCAGGAAGATCACCAGAGGTTGGGAGTTGAAGACCAGCCTGGCCAACATGGTGAAACCCTGTCTCTAGTAAAAATACAAAAATTAGCTGGGCGTGGTGGTGGGTGCCTGTAGTCCCAGCTACTCGGGAGGCTGAGGCAGGAGAATCTCTTGAACCCGGGAGGCAGAGGTTGCAGTGAGCCCGAGATCATACCACTGCACTCCAGCCTCGGTGACAGTGAGACTCCATCTCAAAAAAAAAAAAAAACAATACTAGTCGAGATGTTCCTGGGAAGATATTTTGTACATGTAATTAATATCTACAACCAGTCGACTTTAAGTAAAGGAGATTATCAACAATGTGGGCCTCAATCAATCAACCAAAGGCCTTCAGACCAAAAACCAAGGTTTCCTAGAAAAGGAGAACTGCTGCCGCAAGATGTAACGTAGAAATATTGCCTGAGTTTCCAGCCAGCCAGCCTGCCCTACCAAGTTCTGACTTACCAGAACTTGGCTTACAGTCATGTAAGCCAATTCCTTAAAATCCATCTCTCTCTCTCTTTCCTGTTGGTTCTGTTTATCTGGAGAACCCTGACATACTTTCCACACAAGGTCAATGAGATACTGCTGCTGTGATTGGTGGAGGAAACTCTTCCTGGAAACAGCATGCAGGTAATATTAGCTGTGGGCTACAGATGAGGCCTCGGGAAGGTGACTTGTCCAAAGTTTCAGAGCTGGAGTCAGGATGTAAGCTGGGCCTGCCTACCAGCAGCTGCACCTCAATCACTGGGTCCTTACCTTGTCACCCACTATGTCAAGACCCTCGGACCAAGCTGCCTAAAGGGCTACTGGTAGCACCCTCTCTCCAGGACTTGCCTTTGAATTTAATTAAAACCCTCAGTCCTTGGTGTGGGAAGTGAAACCAGAGGCCATTGAGTCCCCCATTGACACTGAGTTAACAGATTCTTGTGCAAGACTAGCAGGCTTGTGATGCCAACACCAACGTTCACCTGCCTTAGAATTGTCACGGCCTTGCTGGGGCCTTTGGAGTTGAGAGTGAAATCAGCAAAGGAAAGCTAAGTAACAACCCCTTACCTTGGGGAAGCCTTCTTAGCCCCGCCCCTCACTCTGCAGACCTAGTAAGCCTTAGCTTTGCAGCATAAACCTGGGATCTGCAGTGCAGAAGCCTGTGGGGTCCAGATAGGTGAGGACAGTGGGTACCCTGGACCCCTGGGCTGAAGGACAGACACATTTCAGCTCTGGCCATTGTTATCCCTAGAAACAGAGCCTGGTGTGTCCAGGCCTTCTTCCTGTATTTCTAGAAGAGATTCATATCCAGATTTTTTTTTAAGAGACATGGGGGCTGAGTACAGTGGCTCATACCTGTAATCCCAGCACTTTGAGAGGCCAAGGTGGGTGACGAGGTCAGGAGTTGGAGCCAGGCCCAGCCATATGGTGAAATGGATATCCAAATGGATAAATAGGCTTTTTTGATTCAGCAAATGCTTACTGTGTACCTACTGTTTGCCTGGTGTTGAACTAGGTTCTGGGATGGCAGCTATGAACAAGGCAGATGTAGTCCCTGTTCTCGCAGAGTGGGCACTCTGGCGGGGGAGACAGATGTCCAGAAGAACATGCCATCCAGACACACAATCATGTTAGGGTGAGAGCTCACGTGGTGCTCTGAGTGTCAAGGACAGAGCCTGCTCCATTTGGAGGCTTGGAGAGGCCTCTCTGAGGAGGGGACGTTCAGGGTGAGCTCTGAAGGAGAAAGAGCCAACTGGGCAATGACTGGGGGTGGAGCAGGCCAGGAGCTGACCAGGGTCCCAGGCTGGGGGATCTAGTGCCACACTCTTGGCCACCTCCAGCTCTGGCCACTATGCTTTGGAATATGAGAGGGTTGGAAATATCACCCATTCATGCCCAGTGCCAAGGAGGTGTTGGATAGATCTAATTATGATTACTATTATCATGACTGAAATGTCAGCAAGGAGACATGGCAGAGAAGTTGGGAGGTTGTGGGCAGCCTGGGAAGCTGGGCTCCAGGCCCCCTTGGGAAGGGACAGTATAGAGGAGCTGGAAGGCCATAGTCGTCCAAGGCCTCAGGGAAGTTGCAAAATCTGGTGTAGCTGGTGGGAAGGGGGCATGGGGGCAGCTAAGGCAATCTGGGCCCAACTGAAGGGACCCTGAGAACCACCCCAAGGGATGGGTCATATTCTGTGGGCTTTGGGATTAGAGGACAGCTCTGAAGCCTTGGGGCTCAACTCCGGCTCATTAGGGTGATGGTGCCAGACCCAGCCTGGGGTTGGGGGAAGGCAGCCACAGTGTTTACCCAACCTCCAGAGCCCATCCGGCTTGATGCAGTGGCATGGTTGTGACACCCCTGAGTGCTTCCCTCAGCTAACGGCCATCAGCCCACCCAGCCTCCAGGTTCCTCTTTGCTGAGCCGCCCACACCGAGGTCCACTGGGACTGTGCCTTCATTTCTCTGACCCAGGGAGTTGGAGAAGTTTAGCAGGGTTGGTGGCTCACAAGAGGTATCTAGTGGGTGAGCATTTGTTGAATGAATGAACATATGAATAAACACATGAATGAGTAGAGTGGGCAAATAAACGAGGATTATCCGTGAACTATGTGCAAGTGAGTATGTGTGGGTGAGTCGTTAGGCCCCAAAGATAGGGCCATTTGTGGGCCCAGAGATGGGGCCATTCGTGGGCAGGTTGTGTCAGCAGAGAGGCGAGTGTGGAAAGCTAGGGGCAGACGGCTGGTCAGCAGATGGCCTGGAGAGAGCCAGGGGAAACGGAGTGAGGCCATTTACTAGGTACCCAGTTGAGCCAGACGGGCATCTTCGGGAGCCTTCCTGGTGTGTAAGTGCTCATGTCCCGACACTGTGCCACTCCACTGCCACCCACGCATATGCAAGCTCCCATGGGCCCTCCCCAATGGCTTTTTCTAAGCTCACCCTGGGACAGGCCACCTCCGATCTCAGGCTGGTCTGTGGACTGTGTGGTCAGGAGTCAGCTGAAGCCCCTTGAAGCTGAGCTGGGTAGAGCCTGCAGGACAGACCCCTATTCCCCCTCCTGATTCCTCTCCCACTCTCTTCCCTGGCCACCACATCAGAAGATGACCAGAGCTGTGCAGCAGAAGGGCTGTCACTCTACATTTCTGTAACCACATTTAGAAAATCATTTTCCACAACCTGCCTGGTCTTAGCAGACAGAAAACTGCTGGCCACTCTGAAGTGACATTTCAAGTTTGGAAGTTCTTAGGACCTAGTGTCTCTCAGCGCAGCCTGTTGGTCACATTCCTAGGTGTACACCCTACATATCTCTCAAACAGATGCATAATCCCAGGCCCACAGGTGCCCAGAGTCACGAACACCCTTTGGACATGGCCACATGCTCAACTGCTCTGGTCAGAGGAGCAGCAGCACCTTGTTACAGGTAGATACATGGTGTAGTCACAGTGTGGCCCGGGGCTGTGACATTGTCACAGAGGCACACATGTGCAGCCATGGTGTGCCATGATTGGGATGTCATCATACACGGGGTCACACACATGGGCTGAGCTGTGCAGGGCCACAGGGTTGCTCTGCTTCACCCCTCACCTCCACCTCCCTACCACAAGTATGGCCTGGCTCCCTGGGATCATGATCCCTTCCCCTGCACTCATTCCCGATGAAGTCAGGTCCATCACGAGCCCCTGACTGGCTCTCCCTCTGCCTGCCTCCTCTGTGGCCATCTTGCTCATCCTGTGGTCTGTCCCAATGGCTCTGTACACCCCTGAGAACTATTAAACTGACCAGAGCATGGACTAGGGAGAACCTGAGGGCATGAGAGCCAAGCTGTGTGACCATAACAGTCCTGTCTGCTTTCGGACCTCAGATTCTCCACTTGTTTTTTAAAAAAAGTCATTGATATATAATAGTTGTACATGTTCTCCACCTGTTAATAGAAGCATAGACCTGGTGATTCCAAGTCTCTTCTGGCACCCCTGATGGGGAAAGCTGTGGTTCTGTGGCCCCTCTGCCATTTCCTGGACCATCTGGCTTCTGCTTCACTTGAACTTTATGGGCCAGATGCCTCTTGCTAATGAATGG
>NW_016107315.1:2011581-2013863 GCF_001604975.1 Cebus imitator
CCAGGGCTTGCCGTCACTCAAAGTAGTAACCAAGTTCTCACAGGAGTCCACAAGGCCCACCGACCTCATTAACATTCACCCACAACTCACTTTTCCCACCCTGCAAATCCCCACCTCAGGCCTTTGCTCTTGCTGTCCTTTCTGCCCATAATGTTCCTGCCCCAGATGATGGTGGGGCAACCTCTTCTCATCCCCCAATTCCTCCACCCCTACTCTTGTACCTTTGCCTGCCCTGGCAGGGCAGCTGCTGGTCACATTCAAAGGTGCACACCCTGAATAGCTCTCAAATAAACACATAATCCCAGGCCCACAGGTGCCCAGAGTCACAAACACCTAAGTAGCTGGGCTCTCACCTAGGAGCACACAGAGGGGGGCTTTCTGGTCCCATGTATATCTAGCACCTTGGTAAGGGTGAGAAGGAGCACAGGTGTCCAGGCTGGGGCACTGGGGAGTGACCCTGTGGGCAGCTGTGTGCTCTATCACTGGTTCCATGAACCTTTTCAGCACTTCCTTTGTCCTAACCCTGGAGCACTCTGTGTTCCTGATGCATCTGCACAGAGGTCATGGCAGTACAGATGAACTTAGCTCACCTAGCTGCCCACAGTGATCCTGATAAGCTTGCAAGGTGTCCTGCGGCAGAAACCAGAAGGTTCTGAGTTGGGCAGGAACTCGGGCCAAGCCTGTCTTTTCCACCCCAACCTCCATTGGCCCTGGCCTGGCTTGGGGGTGACCCCCGGTGGGTAGCTGGGGGGAAATGGTTTATCTTAGGCCTGTCTGACTGCCAGATGCATACGTGTTATGGAAAGGGGATGGGGGAATGGCAGACCCCGCTCTGACCTACTCCTCTGTTGAGTGGGGAGTGGCTGCCTATAATCTTCAATGGGGTCCCCGTGGCCTGTCTGATTCTATGTCCTGACCCCTCTGTCCTGTGGGTGGGTGTGCTGGTGGCACACACAGTCTGCCACCCCATCGAGCCAAGGCTGTGGGTCTGAGTAGCCTTGGGTGTGGGGGCACAGATTCATCATCTGTGCATTTGCACATGGTGGTGGTGGCCTTGCTCAATATTCTCAAGGAATTTTCTGACTTTGGCAGCCCTCTGCCCAGGAAGCTGATGCCCTGAGCTTGGCTCTGCTGAGCAGGTGAGTGCAGGCTGAGGCTCCTGAGTCCCCTGTCCTGGCCCTCCTGGCTGCATTCCATGGGTGGTGCTTTGCCTCCTGTGCGTGTGTGAGGATGTGGACATGTGCAGGGAAAGTCTGCCAGCCTGAGCTCCCTCAGCCTTCCCTAGCCTGCCCTTCTTTTTAAAGCTATCATTTTTTGGGAGTTTACTATGGTCTAGGCCTGTGGTTAAATCCTTACAGCAACCTTATGGCCTAGGGTGGTTATAAAGATATATTCAAATCCTAACACCCAGTACCTGTGAATATGACCTTATTTGAAAATAGGTACTTTGCAGATGTTGCTAAGTTAAAAAGAGTTCAGGCTGGGAGCAGTGGCTCATGCCTGTAATCCCAGCAGTTTGGGAGACCGAGGCAGGTGGATCACTTGAGGTCAGGAGTTCAAGACCAGCCTGGCCAACATGGTGAAACCCTGTCTCTACTAAAAATACAAAAATTAGCCAGGCATGGTGGTGGGCACCTGTAGTCCCAGCTACTTGGGAGACTGAGGCAGGAGAATTGCTTGAACCTGGGAGGCGGAGGTTGCAGTGAGCCAAGATTGAGCCACTGCACTTTAGCCTGGGCGACAGACTCTGTCTCAAAACAAAAAACAAAAAACAGAGTTCAAGCCAGGGATCGTGGCTCACACCTGTAATCCTAGCACTTTGGGAGGCTAAAGTGGGAGGATTACTTGAGGCCTGGAGTTTGAGACCAGCCTGGGCAACATGGGGAGACCCCATCTCTACAAAAATAAAAATAAAAAATTGGTCAGGTGTGGTGGTGTGCACCTGTGGTCCCAGCTACTCGGGAGGCTGAGTTGGGAGGATTGCTTGAGCCCCAGAAATGGAGACTGGTGTCCTTAGAAGAGAAAAATTTGGACACAGAGCCACATAGAGAAGACAGCCATGGCTGGGCATGATGGCTCATGACTACAATCCCAGCACTTTGGGAGGCCAAGGTGGGCAGATCACTTGAGGTCAGGAGTTCGAGACCAGCCTGGTCAACAAAGTGAAACCCTTTCTCTACTAAAAAATACAAAAATTGGCCGGGCGCAGTGGCTCAAGCCTGTAATCCCAGCACTGTGGGAGGCCGAGGCGGGTGGATCACGAGGTCAAGAGATCGAGACCA
>NW_016107315.1:2014195-2019737 GCF_001604975.1 Cebus imitator
AAAAAAAAAAAAAAGCCAGCCATGTGAAGAAGGAGGCAGAGATTGGAGTGATGCTGCCACAATCCCAGCAGTTCCTAGGGCTACCAGAAGCTGGAAGAGGCAAGGAAGAGCCCCCACCAGGGCCTTTGGAAGGAGGATGAGCCTGCCAACACCTGATTTCTGACTTTCGGTCTCCAGAATTTTCACAGAATCCATTTCTGTTGTTTTGAGCCACCCAGTTCTCGGAAAATAATACACCTGGCTTCAGTTACAATCTTCATTCACCTGAGGCAGCTGCCGCTCAGAGTTCACGATCTTGCCTGGGGTTACACAGCAGGCAAACGTTGCACCTGGGATTAGAGTCAATCTGCGCAACTCTAAGCCCGTGAGCCCAGCTCTGCCCTACAGACCCCCTTGACCTGTCACCTTCTCTCTTGACCCCATCCCCAACCCTCTGTAGCACCCCACCCCTGTAAGCCCCAAGGGAGACCCCATTCCTTCCCTGCTAGCTCCTAAAGACTCCCCCAGGGTCCTGGCTTCCCCAAGCTCCAGCCCCAGCTCCCTCCTGCTCTGCCCCAGTAGGCATCAGGGGTACCTCTCTCTGTCCCCCTAGACCCCACAGCTGCCTCAATCCTTGATACTGCTCCCAACTGTGCATTTGGGAATTCTGGTGCCTCACAGCCTGGCACTGCCCAGTGCTCCTGCTACATCTCTGTACTGCCACCATCTCCCTAGGGCCGTGCCCCTTCCACCTGCTGCTCCTCAGGTCTCCAGGCCTAAGGGCCTCCATGCTCCCTCTTTGTCCAGGGTGTTCAAGCTCCTCCACATGGTCCATGCTGCTCCTTGACACCCTCCCCAATTTATTCTCACTCTTCCTCCATAGCCCCTTCTACTCCCCCTGGCCCAATAACCATTAGACCCTTCCAGTGAGACTTGGCAGCTCCCCCTTGCCACATTCTTTGGCCCCTTGTCATTGGCTCTGTCCCACAGCTCCTGAATTTCTAAACCTTGCTGAGACAGTGGTAACTGGCCACTACCCCTCCCTGAAGAAGAGTACTAACCCCCTGCCAGTGTCACCCCACGCACACCCCTTTCAGTCCTGAGCTAGTCACTGTCACACTTAGGGCTTTGTGCAATCTGCCCAGCTCTGCTCCTTTTTTTTTTTTTAAGATAGAGTCACGCTCTGTTGTCCAGGCTGGAGTGCAGTGGCTTGATCTCGGCTCACTGGAACCTCCGTCTCTCCAGTTCAAGTTATTCTGCCTCAGCCTCCTGAGTATCTGGGACTACAGGTGCACACTACTATGCCTGGCTAATTTTTGTATTTTTAGTAGAGATGGGGTTTCACCATGTTGATCAGCCTGGTCTTGAACTCCTGACCTTAAGCGATCTGCCTGTCTTGGACTCCCAAAGTACTGGGATTACAGGTGTGAGCCACCATGCCCAGCTGCTCTGTTCCTCTTAAAAGCCTCCTCTAGGTGTTCCAGCTTCTAGTTTCCCTCCCACAGCTCGACGTCCAGCCCTGCTCACAGCATTGACTGTGCTCCTCACAGGAATGTCCAGCTTCCAGCACTTCCCACTGCCTGCAGGGCAGAGGCCAAGCTCACCTCTGTGGCATTCGAGACTTCCCTGGCCACTGTCCAGGCTCCTGTGGGCAGCAAGCTTCAGATAAAGGAGGCCTGGGTTCTGGTCCTGGTGCCTTCTCGACTCTAGGGCCTTCCTCATCTCCCTATCCCTGCCCCCACCACTCCTTTTTTTTCTTGAGACAGGGTTTCGCTCTCTCACCCAGGCTGGAATGCAGTGATGCAATCATAACTGTAACCTTGAACTCCTGGGCTCAAGCGATCCTGCTGCCTTAGCCCCCACCACACTTTGACTCTTGGCCTCTACTCTAGCCCAAGGGGTTAGGCTGCTCTGGCACTGCTTAAAGTGGGTGCAGATCCATTTGCTGGCACAGGCCTGGCATGATTCTGCAGATCCTGAGCCAGCCTGGTTCTGGGAGGGAAGAAAGGCAAGGCTAGAGCTTTGCTGATGTGCCGATCTTTCCCAAACCAGCAGAGGCTTGTGCAAGGAGAGGTCTCTGGAGAATGCCTGTGTCCAGGTGGCATGACAGGGCACAGCACATACACATGAATGTGGACACACAGTGCAGCGGCTTGTGTTGACTTGCTACCCAGGCCCCTCCCACTCACCATTTTTTTGTCAGACAAAAAAAATGTGTCACCATTGATTTGTCAGACAAATCTGGGTGACACAGCCTGACTTCCAGCTGCCAGTACTGCAGACCCTGTGCCTGAGGGCTTTCTTTGCCCAGGGGCCTTGAGGCCTGTGTGTAGGGCAGACAGGAAATGCCACGGCTGCCAAGAGTGGGTGGAGAAGCCCCTCAACTCCCTCATGCCTCAGCTGGGGTGACCCTGGGCATGTTCGGCAGCCCGCCCCACTGCTCAGCTCTCCAGCAGGACTGGGCCCTGCTTTCCCACAGAGGTAACTTACTTCCTAATGCCCCTCTGGGTGTTTCCTAGAATCACTTCCCAGATCAATGAATTGTAATTCTTTTTTTTTTTTTTTTTTGAGACGGGATTTCTCTCTTGTCGCCTAGGCTAGAGTGCAATGGCGCGATCTCGGTGCAATCTCAGCCTCCTGTGTTCAAGCGAATCTCCTGCTTAGCCCCACAAGTAGCTGGGATTACATGCACTCACCACCACGCCCAGGTAATTTTTGTATTTTTTGGTAGAGATGGGGTTTTGCCATGTTGGCCAGGCTGGTCTTGAACTCCTCTGGTGATCCACCCGCCTCAGCCTCTCAAAGTGCTGAGATACAGGCGTGAGCCACCACACCTGGTGTGTAATTAATCTGAAATCCTTTCTAGGGTTGGCTTCTAGAGGAACCCAAACCAAGATACACAGTCACAGGAGCATGTGCAGAGTCTCACATCAGCACACACAACATGAACCACGCAGAGCACTCAGAGACATAGCCATGCACACAGATGCACACACAGACACAGCCAAACACACACACACACACACACACACACACATGCACACAGAGGTGCAGGCACAGACACACAGACCCAGCTGTACCCACACTCGCATACCTGTGCATGCACACAGACACTCACATACGCAGACACGCACACCTTCTCAGCCATGCATGCAGACATGGTGCACACACCTTTATCCACCCCATACAATCAAGAGGGCAGCAGAGGGAACTGACAGACCCCTCCCTCCAGGGGCACAGAGATCCTCAGCTAGATTAAGATCTGGCTCCTGTGGCCATAGTGGAGGAGGAGCCAGCCTGAGGGAGGCTGAGCAGCCAGAGCCTCCCTCAGTCTAGGGGTGGGGGGCGGGGGGCAGCGGCCCAGAGGATAGGAGAGGCGGCACGTGGGAGGTTGGGATATCTGAACCAATGTTGGAGGCAGGGTTTTCCCTAAAGAGCCGAGACACAGGAGTCTCCCTGGTAGAGCGAACAGCTTAGAGCAGGCAATGGGCTGGAAAGGTCTGACCACCGGGGTGATCCTGTTGGGGTGGGGTGCAAGGTGAGGCTGAAGAGGTGGTGGGGCAGGTGAGCAATGGGGAGTCTGACCTCATGCCAAGGGCTCGGGGAACCACAGAGGGGCTTTGCGTGAGGAAGCACACAGGGAGCCCCAGGCTGACAAGTGCAATCACCCCACATCTGTTGGAGCCCATTTTGTCTCTTCCAGGACCCGAAGACAAGGCCCCTTCTTTCTGGGGCTCAGTCTGGCCACTGCACAGGGTGGTTGCTCTGGCACTGACTGTGTGACTGACTTGTGGGGGTTGAGCCTACCTGGGACCCAAGGATGACTCATCAGAGGGAGGCCTTTGTTACCTGAATGAGCCCCTTGGCTCCTTGCAGCTGAGCTGGGTTGTGGGGGGCAGGACAGTCCCTGAGAGGCAAGGGAGCTGATGGGTAGGAGGCTGCAGAAGTGAGTCTACAGCAGACAGGTCTCTTCTGTCCCACACCTTGTCCCTCCATGTTCCGGGCACCCATGTCACTGTGGAATACCTGCTTGTCTTTCTTTCAACACCCCCTCAACACACCAAATGCTTTCTCCTCCTCTTCTCAGAAACCCCTGATACTGCCACCCGAGGGGCACCCCTGGTGCTGAGCTTGAACCCCCGCGAGGACACTCCCTGGCTCAACCTGCTTGGTGGCCCTTTTCCTCTCTGGCTTCCTTGGAGCAAGGATTCTGGTGCTAGTCACCTGCTTCTCCTGCTGAGGCAGGCTCAGGGGCTGGTATACACCTGCCACTCCATTGGAGCCTGGTGACCCCAGCACAGGCCCCGGCACAGCTGGCATTCCCCAAACGCCTGTGGAATTGAATCCCCCGTTCTCCACCCTACAGAAAGTCCCTGAGTGGAAGCATAGCTGGAGATGGTGGGAGGGATTCCCTGGTGCTCTCAGGCTCACTGATTCTGGGGACTGATTGGTCAGACAAATCTGGGTGACCCTTCTTTGTGCCGGTCCAGGGCCAAGTGTTCCACATTTACCCATGACCAGAAGGGTGTGGTCCTTGCCTTCAGGGAGCTCATAGTCACAGGGTGGCGGCGAGGGGGAGGGGAATGAATAATAAACTCACGATATGTCAGGAGTGAAGAAGACAGAGGCATGAGAGGGTGCTGGGGTGGTATCAGAGGACTCGGCTCTCAGGTGATGCTCAGGCTAAGGCCTGAATCACCATTAGCCAGCAGAATGTTGACCTAGCAGATGAACAGGGCAAACAGAGGGAACAGCTGTGCAAAGACCCTGAAGAGGGCCTGAGTTTGGCTTGTGGGAGGGCAGTGAGGAGGCCAGCGTGCCATGATGGGGAAGGGGAGGCAAAGGAGGCCTCCAGCTGCTTCCTCCAGGGAAACCCCTAACCACATCCATCCGTTAAGACTAGAAGGGCCCTAGCAAGCTGGGGTCAGAGCTGGGACTTGTCTAGTCTTATGTCCCTGGCCAGGGCATCATAGCCAGGTGACAGTACCCTTGCTCCTTGAGGGCAAGGCAGGCCTGTTTTTTCATAGTGAGGTCCCAGGACTACCACATCAGAATCATTGAACGGGCATGTTACAAATACAGGCTCCTGGACCCACCCAGACCCACCAAATCAGACTCTGACAGACCTGGCAATGGGCATTTATACCAGCTCTTCCCTGGATTCTGGAAACCCTGTGCTTGAAGCCCCCTGTGGACCTCGCCCTGACTGGCTTGCCCAATTTAATGACTGGCTGAGTGACTCTTCTGTGACCCTCCTTCTCAAACGCATGGAGAGGAGGAAATGAAACCACAAATCATAAATGGGGCATGTTCCTGAGTATCAGCCTAACTTGGAGTTAACTAGTCCATAACTAAAATACTAACTTGATATTAAAAAGAGGCTGTTATGTCTGGTGCGATGGCATATACCTGTAGTCCCAGATACTTGGGAGGTTGAAGCCAGAGGATCACTTGAGCCCAGGAATTTGAGGCTGTAGTGTACTATGATCACACCTGTGAATAGACACAGAACTCCTGCCTAGGCAACACAGTGAGACCCTTTCTCTTAAAAAAAAAAAAAAAA
>NW_016107315.1:2020512-2021720 GCF_001604975.1 Cebus imitator
TACAGGTATGTGCCACCACACTCAGCTAATTTTGTATTTTTAGTAAAGACGGGGTTTCTCCATGTTGGTCAGGCTGGTCTCCAACTCCCAACCTCAGGTGATTCATCCGCCTTGGCCTTCTAAAGTGCTGGGATTACAGGCATGAGCCACCATGCTCGGCCCACAATTTATCTATATGAAAGAAGGGTAGAGGAAATAGTCTGCCTTAGTCTGGCTTAGTGAAACAATAGTGCAGAGGAAGCAATTAGATCTGCATTTGTCTCATGTGAGTCTCAGGGATGACTTTGAGTTCTATCTGTGCCATGTCACAAGGCCTTCTCTTGTGGGCACTGTGGGGGAGGTATGTGGCTTCTATCTTTGTAGCTGTCTTATTTAGGAATAAAATGGGAGGCAGGTTTTCCTGGCACAGTTCCTAGCTTGACTTTTTCCTTGGTGTAGTCATTTTGGGGTCCCAAGATTTATCTTCCTTTCACATTTCCTTCCTTTTATTTTTAAAATCTTTCAGAGAAAGCATTTTAGAAGAAAATGAGACTCTGGGCTGGGCATGGTGGCTCCCGCCTGTAATCTCAGCACTTTGGGAGGCCAAAGCAGGCGGATCACCTGAGGTCAGGAGTTTGAGACCAGCCTGGCCAACATGGTGAAACCCCGTCTCTACTAAAAATACAAAAAATTAGCTGGGCATGGTGGCGGGTGCCTGTAATCCTGGCTACTCAGGAGGCTGAGGCAGGAGAATAGCTTGAACCCGGGAGATGGAGGTTGCAGTGAGCTGAGATTATGCCATAGCACTCAAAAAAGAAAACGAAAGAACGTTTATTTTGCCAAGGTTAAGAACACACCTGTGACCCAGTCTCAGGAGGTCCTGAGGACAAGTGCCCAGGGTGGTTGGGGCACAGCTTGGTTTTATACATTTTAGGGAGACATGAGATATTAATCAATATGTGTAAGACTCACATTGATTTGGTCCAGAAAGGTGAGACGACTCAAAGCAGGGAGGAGGCTTCCAGGTCCTAGGTAGATCAGAGACAAATGAGTGCATTCCTTTGAGTTTCTGATTAGCCTTTCACTAAATATACTATTTATTTATTTATTTGACGGAGTTTCACTCTTGTCGCCCAGGCGGGAGTGCAGTGGCACTATCTCGGCTCACCACAACTTTCACCTCCCAGGTTCAAGTGATTCTCTTCCCTCAGCCTCCTGAGTAGCTGGGA
>NW_016107315.1:2023381-2025498 GCF_001604975.1 Cebus imitator
AAAAAAAAAGAAAAAGAAAATGAGACTCTGGTCCTATGTTATTAGGAAAGATCGTTTTTAGCAGGCTGCGAAGGCTCATGTCCCACAAATAGACAATATGGGGAGGAAGGAGAAAAACAACAACAAATGAACAACGACAAAGAAGAACAATTCTGGAAAATTGATATAGGCCATATTACTTTGAAGTCCATACACTGGTAGGCAGGTATGAAAGTGGATTATATATGTAAATAGGTTGCTGTTATTTTCCTCTGAAGTTTAAGTTGTCTAGCTTCAGTTCACAGGGCTTTAAGAAAGCACAGCTTAAGTTTTAGTGATTTCAAATCAGAGAAAATAAGGAAAAAAGGAAAAGGAAGAAGGAAAAAAAAAAAAGAAAACATTTTGGAGACTTGTAGCCAGGAAAAATTTTAGAATTCAGTCCAAACTGTAGCAAATAATAAAAATTGAAAAACATTAGGCAAGACTAGAATCTACTAACAAGTATAGTATAGTTTATCTTGAAACATAATTTCTGTCTCTCCAGTCCCCATTTGCACAAAAGACAAATCATGGTAGGACTGATTTGTTTGCAAAAATAAGCTTTAGTCTTATGCTTGGCCTGATTATTTGTATAAAGTGCAGTAAGTATAACTATTTATCACATAGGCTCTTTTTATAATTGGCTTTTATAGAACTTTGTTTTATAAGGAATCTCAGATAAGACTTTTTAAAAGCCTTGAGCCCAGCCCTGGGTTTGTGCTGTCAAATACTAATACCAATGTGAGTTTGGGTAAATTTGTCTCCTCTTGAGATCCCAAGATAACCTGGGGCTCCTGAGCCTGTCAGAAAGTGACATTCTTTACTTACCACAGGTCAGGAACCCTGTACAGGCACTGTGTAGACAGGTATGGGCCCAGTTTTACCCAGGGGCTTTTACTGGCTCTATAAGTCAAATTTGATTCTTTAAAGGAGTCTGTTTGTATCTGAAAGCATGCCATTCCAGTCAAAGCCTTGATAGAATAACCAGTGTCTCCAATTGTGTCCTGTTACAAAAGAAAACAGATTCTTATTGCACTTATGCAAATAAATATATTGCCATAAGTTAAGAATACTCGCAAATAGTTTCCAAATTTGGAAAAATCAGGTAAAGAAAAATCAAAATTTAGATTATAGCAGTACACTTTACTCAATTGTTTCAATTAGCAATAATTGTGCCTCAGATAAACCTCTTTGTCTACGATATTGCTGCTGCACAAAGCTGCAAATGGCTCAAAACAGGGCCTGGGGGGTGGCTCATGCCTGGAATCCCAGTACTTTGGGAGACTGAGGCAGACAGATCACTTGAGGCCAGGAGTTTGAGACCAGCCTGGCCAACACAGCAAAATCCCATCTCTAATAAAAATACAAAAATTAGCCAAGTGTAGTGGTTCACCTTGTACTCCCAGCTACTTGGGAGGCTGAGGCATGAGAGTTGCTTGAACCTGCTAGGTGGAGGTTGCAGTGAGCCAAGATCATACCACTGAATTCCAGCCTGGGAGACAAAGACTGTCTCGAAAAAAAAAAAGTTTTCTTGGCTGTGAAAGACAAAACAAAAGATAAGTAATGTTTTAAGCAAAAAGTCATAAAAGGATTTCTTCAGTCTTCCAATAGTTCAGTCCATACAGTTAACTCCTGTTCTGTTTGATATTCACGAACACTTCAGCTCTCCATCGGAGTCTTGAAAGATTTTCCTCTATTCTATTGTCACAGTCTCCAAAGTTATCAGAAACCTGCATTCAAGAGCACCTGTCAGAGTCCTATAGCTGAGTATAAAAAAAACATCTTTTGAAAGGATAAAAATAAAACAACTGGGCTGGGCGTGGTGGCTCATGCCTGTAATCCTAGCATTTTGGGAGGTCCAGGTGGGTGGATCACCTGAGGTCAGGAGTTTGAGACTAGCCTGGCCAACATGGTGAAACCCCATCTCTACTAAAAATACAAAAATTAGCGGGGCGTGGTGCTGGATGCCTGCAATCCCAGCTATTCGGGAGGCTGAGGCAGGAGAATTGCTTGAACTGAGAGGCAGAGGTTGCAGTGAGCCAAGATTGTACCATTGCATGCCACCCTGGGCAACAAGAGTGAAACTCTGTCTCCAAAAA
>NW_016107315.1:2026038-2027736 GCF_001604975.1 Cebus imitator
AGTTTAGCTCTTGTCACCCAGGCTGGAGTGCAATGGCACAATCGAAGCTTACCGCAACCTCTGCCTCCTGGGTTTAAGCATTTCTCCTGCCTCAGCCTCCCAAGTAGCTGGGATTAAAGGTGCCCACCATCACACCCAGGTAATTTTTGTATTTTTAGTAGAGTCGGGTTTAGTAGAGTCGGCCAACCATATTGGCCTGGCTGGTCTCGAACTCCTGACTCCAGTTGATACACCTTCCTTGGCCTCCCAAAGTGCTGGGTTATAGGCGTGAGCCACCGAGCTTAGCCCATAATTACTTCTGATCATATATGCTAAGACATATCAGAATCATACTAATTTCACACAACTCTGGAACACATAATAACACATTCATATAAATATAATCCAAAGAAGGTTAAACAACATTTCGTATTTGACAATACTTCCTGTATGATTTTATTACTTATCTCAAGTCTAATATATCTCTTCTGGACTTCAGGGGAGTAATATAAAAAAATGCAGACTGAAGTTATAATTTGCGTTTGGAATGTTTGTTTGTCAAATATATGAAGCTTAAAACACTTGATATTGATGGCAGCGGCTATGCCATCAGGCTGGCTGCAGCAGGGAAGCATGGATCGAGCTGCACACACCATGGAGCTGGTGGGAGCCCTGGGAGCCCCACTCCTTCTGAGTTGGGGTGGGAGTTTCCGGGGTGCCACTGCAGCTGCCCAAACTGCAGCTGCAGACCCAGAGGCTCCAGCTCTAAGAAGCAGGCAGGAGTCCCACCCTCCTGGGCGGGGCTACAGCCGCCCAAACTGCAGCTGTGGATCCCAGCCTCCTTGTGCTCTTTCGGGAGGGCCAGGAGCAAGCAGGATGTGCCTCCCTGGGTGCGGCTGTGGCCACCGTCCTAGGCGCAGGACCTGGGCGTCTTTGCAGCCTGCACCCTCAGGAGCCCCAAGACGGACACCCCTGCTGCCCTCATCCCTGCAGGCGTGGGGGTGTCTGCTCCCACTACCTGGCCTCTCTCCACTTCTGGCACCTGCTCCAATCTCGGAGCAGGGTTGGGGCTGAGCCCTGGAGCCTTGAATGGCAGTGGGAGGCAGACAGAGTCCTGGATGGAAGGGGAAAGGTCCCCAGTAAGGCTCCATCTTCAGGCCAGAGAAGGCCTGAGGGCTGGGGGCCAGGCTGCCAGTCCCACGGGGTGGGGAGTGGGGACTCATGGTGTCTCTCCTGGGCCCACCCATGGCTGCCCATGGACCAATCGGCACACACTTCCTTTCCTCTGAGGTCCATAAAAGTCCTGGATTCAGCCAGAGTAGAACAGAGGATGGCCAGAGGATGAAGAGGGCAGAGACGTCGGGACAGGATGACCGGCTGCAGAGAGGAGTACCCTCTCTGCTGAGAGCTTCAGAGGTGACCTGCAGCAGAGAGGAGCTACCCTATCTGCTGAGAGCTTCAGAGACCTGCAGAGATGTCCGAATGACTTGCCTTCGGACAGGCGCCACCCTCTCCAGGGTCTCCTCTCTGTTGAGAGCTGAGCACTTAACAGGATGACCTGCCTACGGAGAGGGGCTACCCCCGCTCTGAGCTGTTCTAACACTAAGTAAAACTATTCAGGAGAATCACTTGAGCCCAGGAAGCGGAGTTTACAGTGAGCCTAGATCATGCCACTGTACTCCAGGCTAGGTGACAGAGCAAGACTCTGTCTCAAAAAAA
>NW_016107315.1:2028789-2170736 GCF_001604975.1 Cebus imitator
ACCATGTTGACCAGGATGGTCTGGATCTCTTGACCTTGTGATCCACCCGCCTCGGCCTCCCAAAGTGCTGGGATTACAGGCGTGAGCCACCGCGCCCGGCCCTTCTTCTTTTAAAGACTGGATTTCTAACAGCTTCTCAAGCCTGAAGGGTCTCATTTCAAGAGATTCCTTTGAACGGGCCTGGTCCTCTGGCTGACTGGAGAGTCAGGGAGGCTGGGTGGCAGCCTGTGATACCCTGAGGCACTTGAGGACTTGGACGGAGGATCCTGTCCTGACAGGGCCAGACTGCACCACACTCCCTAGTATTACAAATGGGTAAACTGGTGGACAGAGGAGAGGCGTTTTTCCTGAGATCACACAGCCAATCAGGGCGACAACTGGGAATCGAACCTAGATCTCTCCACTCCATGGTTGTGATTCCAAGTAACTTATGTTCTTTAAAATCGACACTTGTCTTAAGAACGTTCGGACGGGCGAACCATTGAGAGTTCCCGAAAGGCGAATACTCAGTTATCAACAGGTTCCTGCGGGAAAACCTGGCTGCGCCGGCGCGCCCGGGTGCTTTAAGGCAACCTGATCACAGCAACCCACTTGTCTTCCGCTTCCCAGATCCTTAAGACCGTTGCTTCGGGCGGTAAAACCCGCCCCACTCTCACGTCATCTTGGGAAGTGTAGTTCCAACTTCCTCCAGACATAGGGGCGCGGGCAGCTTGGAACTGCATTTCCCAGAAGGCTGCGCTCGCCGTTAGAGGAGCCGGAAGACTGGCGGGTGGGGTGAACCCCTCATCCTGGGTCTCTTAATTTCTCAGGCGGAATGAGTGGCGGCGGACAGACGCCTTTGGCGGCGCTGTCTGTGGGTTGTCTGGGTGTACGGAACTGGGCACAGAGACTGTGGCGCCGGTCATACAGCTCTGCCTCCAGTAGTGAGGCAAAAAGCTGAGGCGCTTCTCCTTTAATTGAGGTGGGCGTGGCGTGGCGAAGCGGCCCGCGTTGCTATTGGTGGTCGTTGGGGGCGCGGAAACTGAACCGACTGCAACGGCCACCGCTTTAGCCTCCGGTGCAGCCAGACCCGCCATGGCTGCGCCCTGCGCGGTAAGCCCCGCTGACTGCAGCTCCCCAGACCTCAGTCTCCCCGTTGGGACATTGGGCGCCTAGTGGCCAGAGCGATGGCTGCGAGGGGCGGGTGAGGTGCCGGGTTCCAGGGTGGTCCTCTTCAGGTCCAGTTTACCGTCTGTGCAGGGGGCGCTGGGTCGGGCACTTTCTGAGCACTTCCTGCGTGCCAGGCCCTGCGCCGGGTTTCTGGAGCGAACAAACAGGCTTCTGCCTCCATAGTTTGCATCCTAGCGAGGGATACACGACCACGTCCTGACTCACTTGTGACCTGGGGCCGGTATCGTGCATCTCTAGCTTTTCTCCCGGTTCTTAGCAGTGGGTGGCTGCATGGGGTCTTGTTGCGGGTACACCAAGCTCCCCAGACCTCAGTGCTCCAGCACGTGGATACAGCAGGACACTGGGATGCCCGGGCCTGCAGTGTGAGCCGGGCAGAGCCGCCCTCTCTGAGTCCACGCTCCTCCAGAGGTCCTCATTTCGAGAGATTCCTTTGAACGGGCCTGGCCCTCTGGCTGATTGGAGAGTCGGGGAGGCTGGGTGGTAGCCTGTGATGCCCTGAAGTACTTGAGGACTTGGACGGAGGGTTTAGGCTAGGAGCCAGACCTTTTGACTCCTAATCTGGTACTCTACCTCCCTTCATGTCCCCGCAAGTACAAACCACTGTTGAGGGAGATGAGGCCCACATGCAGGGAACTACAGAGGGGAGGTGATGTTGAGAGGTATCACGGGACCTACCGGTCAGGGGTGGACTTGGACTTGCCCCTTCCCACTGAGCCTAGAGGCGGGCACTCTCTTACCCATGTTCTTTCCAGAAGCTCAGGTGAGAGCAGAAGGCTCTGTTGGGGGCCGTCCCCCAGCTGCTACTCCCTTTGTTGTTGAAAGGAGACTCTGATAGGTGTGTTTGGGGTGGAGCTGGGCACAAGGCCATAGGGCCTTTGTTCTAGTTACTGCTCCGTAGGGTGGCAGTGGCTTTGCTGTGCCCCAACGATATCCTTTCCCAGGAGGAGGCTTTGGGCTCCCTGGAGCACCCAAAATGTTCCCTTGATGTTTCTGATAGTTAGAGTAGGGGGAGATGTTTGGATGGCTGAATTATAACCTTCAAGCATTGAGATACAAGCTGCTATTGGATGGAGATAGTCTCTGGAATACTCTTTCTGCTGTTTTCCTAAGCAATGTCCTGAATGGCCTTGCTCTTTCTTTGATGATGGGTAGAGTGGAGGTGGTGGTGATGCCATGGGGACCTGTCCAGGGCTGACCTTTCGGGTTCACTGGCCAGTCTGTGGTGGCATTGAGGTGATAGGTTCTGATTCCTGAGATGGGGTGAGGGATTGCTGTAAGGTCCCTATTTTCTCTCTCTAGGCTTTTAAAAAATTATTAAGATATTCACATACCATAGAATTCACCTCTTAAAGTGTACAGTTCAGTAGTTTTTAGTACATTCACAGTGTTGTGCAACTATAGTCACTAATTCTAGAATATTTTCATCATCCCAAAAAGAAACCCCATGCTCAATGACAGTCACCCTTGCTGCTTCTTCCCTTTCCCTATTTTTTCCCAACCCTTGGCAATCATTAGTATATTAATACTTTCTATAGATTTGACTATTCTGAACTTTTCATATGAATGGAATTAGACAAAATGTGGCCTTTCGTGTTTGATTTCTTTCACTTAGCAAGTTTTCAAGGTTCATCCATGTTGCAGCAAGCATCAGCACTCAGTCCTTCTTTTTTTAATTTATTTTATTTATTTATTTATTTATTTATTTATTTTGAGACGGAGTTTCGCTCTTGTTACCCAGGCTGGAGTGCAATGGTGCGATCTCGGCTCACCGCAACCTCCACCTCCTGGGTTCAGGCAATTCTCCTGCCTCAGCCTCCTGAGTAGCTGGGATTACAGGCACACGCCACCATGCCTAGCTGAATTTTTGTATTTTTAGTAGAGGCGGGGTTTCACCATGTTGACCAGGTTGGTCTCGATCTCTTGACCTCGTGATCCACCCGCCTCGGCCTCCCAAAGTGCTGGGATTACAGGCGTGAGCCACCGCGCCCAGCCACTCAGTCCTTCTTAATGACTGTATACTATTCTGTAGTATGGATATGCTGCATTTGGTTTATTCACTTATGTGTGGATGGACATTTGGGTTCATTCACTTGTTGGCTATTAAGAAAAATGCTGCTCTGAACATTTTTGTACAAGTTCTTGCATAAACCATGTTTTCAACACTTTTGAGTATTTACCTAGAATTGCTGGGTCATTTGCTAACCATGTTTAACTATATATATATATTCATTTATTTATTTTTTGAGACAGAGTCTAACTCCATTGGCCAGGCTGAAGTGCAGTAGTTTGATCTTGGCTCACTGCAACCTCCTCCTCCCAGGTTCAAGCAGTTCTCCTGCCTCAGCCTCCCAGATAGCTGGGACTACAGGCACCTGCCACCATACCCAGCTAATTTTTTTATTTTTAGTAGGGGGGCGGTTTCGCCATGTTTGCCAGGCTGGTCTTGAACTCCTGACCTCAGGTGATCCGCCTGCCTTTGCCTCCCGAGGTGCTGGAATTATAGGCGTGAGCCACTGTGCCAGGTTAACTACTTTTTTTTTTTTTTTTTTGAGTCTTGCTCTGTTGTTCAGGCTGGAGTACAGTGGTGTGATCAGAGCTCACTGTAACCTTGAATTCCTGTGCTCAAGCAGTCCTCCCACCTCAGCCTCCTGAGTATCTGGGACTACAGACACAAGCCAATCTACCTGGCTAATTCTTTAATTTTTTTGTAGGGACAGGATTTTGCTGTGTTACCCAGGTTGGTGTTGAATTCCTGGCTTCAAGTGCAAGTGATCCTCTTGCCTCAGCCTCCCAAAGTGTGGGGATTAGAAGTGTGAGCCGTTGTACCTGACCGATGTTTAACTTTTTGAGGAACTGCCAAATTGCTTTCCACAGTGTTTTTTTTTTTTAAGATCGTTTTGTTTTATTCTGGGTATCTTGTATTTTCATGTGAATTTTGGGATCAGCTTGACAGTTTCTGCAAAAAAGACACCTGGGATTTTGATAGGAATTATGTGGAATCTGTAGCTCAATCTAAGGAGTATTGTATCTTAATAATAGTATGTCTTCCTGTTCATGAACATGGAATGTCTTTCCATTATTTAAGTGTTCTTTCATTTCTCTCAGTGTCATTGTCACTGTTCAAGTCCTGCACTTCTTTTGTTAAATTATTCCTATTTCATTTTTTATATATCAAATTAAATAGTTCTATTTTTTGGATTGTTCACTGCTAGTGTACAGAAAGACAATTGATTTTTGTGTCCTGATTTTTGTATCCTGCCACCTTGCTGAACTCATTTGTTCTTTTTTTTGTTTTTGTTGAAGCTTTTCCACAGCTGATGTATTAATTTGAATAGTTTTTAGTGGATTCCTTAGGATTTTCTTAATATAAGATCATGCCTTGAGCATTTTTAACCCTCCCTGGCTGTTGTAGGAAGAGTGCTGGCCCTGGGGAACCCCCTTCCTCACCCAGGCTTCACACATTTGACCCTGGCTCTCCCTCAGGAGGACCCCTCGCTGGAAAGGCATTTTAAGGGCCACCGAGATGCAGTTACCTGTGTGGACTTCAGTATCAAAACAAAGCAGCTGGGTAAGAAGAGGCATTTTGTCTAGGTGCTAGGTTATGAGCTGAAAAGGCCAGTTTTTACCTCTGAGGTGTGGTGGGCGGGGAGCAGAGCACAGCAAGGACCACACAGCCCTGTTGAGACCATCTCACGGTCCCGTTTGTGGATGCCGGGGAAGGTAGAGCTGGGCCAGTTGCCCACCCTGCCTCTCCAATGTCTTGGTGGAGGCTTGAAGCCTGTTAAAGCTTTGGGTCATAGCATCACTCACTGTCCTCACCCTCTGTGTGCCAGCTCTTTGGGCACTGGGCTTCATGAGCTCTGTTTTACATGCAGAGCCTGAGGGTCAGAGAGGTTAGGGGCCTTGCTGAGGCCACACAGCTCTTGAGGGTGGGACTGGGATCTGGGCCTTTTCCTGCACACCCTAGCCACTTTTTTGGTCTGTCTTTTGGAGTGGGCCCTAAAACAGACTCCTTTTCCTTGAAGCTTTATTGATTCTGTTGCCCACAGTAATAAGGCACACCTTCTTGTTGAAGAGCCTTGTCGGTGAGAAGGCTGTTGCGCAGGGCCAGGCACCCCCTCACCCCCACTGCCCTTATGCTGCAGCTGAGTGCCCCCTTTCCTTGGTTGCATGAGGTTTTGCACACAGCCTTTATGACTGCACTTTCTGCTTCCTGCAGAAGCTTGCCCCTTCATCCTGTCATCAAGGCCCCCTGCCAGAGGCTGCTGGTCTCTGGTGTTTTAAAGGTTAAGAGAGAACTGAGGTCATTTTTGGTCAGTTTTGGGGACCTCCATTAGGCTTCATACTGAGTTGGGCCCTCTTAATGGGAGGGGCTGGCTCCCTAGCCGGAGAGGACTTGCTATCTGGTGCTCTCAGGATGTGTCGATGGGGAGACTCTGGGCCCCATGGGGATGAGTTTTCCCAGATTGCAGTCCAGGGCTGGCATGGGAAGGACCTAGGTCTTGTTCCCATGTGGGTGTGCTCCTTGGAGAACTCTGGGCCACAGGCTCTCCACCTCCAGACCACACCTTGAGATGTGCCCTGCCCTATGGGAGACTCCTCACAGTCCTGTTTGTGGATGCTGGGGAACGTGGTGCTGGGCCAGTTGCTCCCCCTGCCTCTCCAACATCTTGGTGGAGGCTTGAAGCCCCTTAAAGCTGTGGGTCATAGCATCACCCACTGTCCTCAGCCAGCGGCTCCATGGACTCATGCCTCATGGTGTGGCACATGAAGCCCCAGTCACGTGCCTACCGCTTCACTGGCCACAAGGATGCTGTCACCTGTGTGAACTTCTCTCCTTCGGGACACCTGCTTGCCTCCGGCTCCAGAGACAAGACTGTTCGCCTCTGGGTACCCAATGTGTGAGTTGTAGACTTTGAGGAGGCTTGTCAAAGTCTGGGGCCCTGGTGCCAGAGCCATCCCCACCCAGGTCCCCTAGCTTGGCTCTGGACTGGTCACAGTGGGACTTCTCTGCTTTGTAAGAGGTGCCATCAGAGACTGGGGCTGCAATTGGAGCCCTCCCCTCAGGGTTGGGAGAGGAGTTCTTGGCTGACTCCATCTATCCCTAAAGAAATGCCGTCTGATGCTGTGTTCATTTGGGTGGCCTGGGGGTGGTGCTCTGCTCCTGTTGGAGAAGCTCTGGCCTTCCCTTGTGGAGCCTGTGGTACTCGGGCTTGGCTGACTTTGGGATGGTGCTTGAGGAGTAGGGAGAGCTTTGATGTGCTTGTGCGCTTTCATGTCACTGTGGGGTTCCTCACTCTTGGATGCCTGTCCTTTTAGCAAAGGTGAGTCAACCTCGTTTCGTGCACACACAGCCACCGTGAGGAGTGTCCACTTCTGCAGTGATGGCCAGTCCTTCGTGACAGCCTCTGACGACAAGACAGTCAAAGTGTGGTCAACTCATCGCCAGAAATTCCTGTTCTCCCTGAGCCAGCACATCAACTGGGTCCGCTGTGCCAAGTGAGCATTGTCCTGTCTGGATACCCTTGGAGGAACCCTGGGGGTTGGGGGCTGGCACAGGGACTGCTAGGCACCAACTTGTGATCTTGGGAAAGTTACTTAGGCATTGTTTAAGCTCCTCAGCCTTGGTTTCCTTATCTGCAAAATGGAACTATAGTAGCTCCTGCACTGTAGGTTGTTGAGAAGCTTCACAGAGCTGATGCATGACACATAAGTTAGTCCAAAATCAGCCATGATGACCCTCTGACATCTGTGTTGACAAACACAAACTGGGTCCACAGAGGCCATTTATTATCAAAAACAAGAATTAGGTACTTTCAGTACACTGTACATTTTCTTTTTGTTTCTTGAGACAGTTCTGCAAGCTAGGTGGCATCATTTCCATTTTGCAGATGAGGAAATGGGGGCTCAGAACAGTAGTGTCTTGTCTCAGAGCACACGGTGGGTCTGTGGCAGAGCTGGAGTGTGAACCCAGCTTTCTGACAGTAAGGCTTGCCTACTTTCCTCTGCGGTGTTTTCAGAGGATTATTTTGCTCCAGAGCTCCCAGACTGGGGCTCAGGCTTCTGAGGTGGGGGCTTCGCCTGGAGGCTGACCTTCCCTCTGGCTGGGGAGCCAGTGCTCTGCAGATGGGGGCCAGGTGACCCAAAGGACTTTCAAGGTCCAAGAATTGCAGACAGATATTCCGACTTCTAGCTTATTTGGTTTTTTTCAACAGAGCTTCCTCATGGGTCATATGTCTTTACTTCAGAGGAAGGGGTTGGGGTGCCAGGGGACACTAGGAAACCAGGAGTCAGAAGTTGGGGACTACTGAGATGTGTTCTTCTGAGGACCCCATACAACTTACTGTTCTCCAGGACACCCCCATTCCTTTGTCCTGGGAGACCCCTGATGGCTCTTAGAGGCTTTATGACTAGGGTCCTGGGATCAGGAGGGGCCAGGCCAGCAAACTGGGGTATGAAGTCTGTATTGGGCCTTTGGTGGCAGTCCCCAGGACCTCATGCCTTTTGTTGGCAGGTTGTGTCTTGCTGACCCACACATGAGTCAAATGTAGACTCAGAGGACCTGGGCCCAGAGTCATGACACTGATGGTGAGCTTTTGGCCACCTTCCTGCAAAAGTTGCTGGCAGGCAGTGCTGGCTGCATGTTGCCATGTGCCGTGTGCCACGGGCCGTGCTGGTGCTTTATGTGCATAAGGCTGCTCTGTGCTCAACATGAGGCAGACACTGTTTTTTTTTATTTTTCTTTTCTTTTTGTTTATTTAGTTTGGTTTTCCTCTAGGTCGAAAAGAAGTCTTTCTTCCTTTTGGTCAGAGTAAGCTGTTGGGATGGGAGGGGGCTGTTGTGCATGAAGTTAAGTAAGAAAACAAAAACAAGAGCAACAGGAAGGGTCAATAAGTTTCACAAATTCAGGAAGAAAAAAATACAAGAAACAATTTTATAACATTTACAATTAAGTCATAGGCTGAGCTTAAGGGCACATACCTGTAATCCTAGCACTTTGGGTGGAGGAATGGGAGGATCCTTTAAGTCCTGGATTTAGAGACCAGCCTGGGCAACATAGTGAGCCCCATCTCTAAAAAAATAAAATAAAATAAAATTAGCTGGGTGAGGTGGTGCACACCTGTAGTACCCGCTACTGGGGAGGCTGAAGTGAGAGGATTACTTGAGCCCAGGGGGTTGAGGCTGGAGTGAGCTGAGATAACACCACTGCACTCC
Organism: Cebus imitator; assembly: GCF_001604975.1. Lineage (NCBI taxonomy): Eukaryota > Metazoa > Chordata > Mammalia > Primates > Cebidae > Cebus > Cebus imitator. Next base: position 2,037,175 of record NW_016107315.1, read on the forward strand.
AGCCTGGGCGACAGAGCGATACCCTGTCTTAAAAAAACAAAACGCAACCAAAACCAAAATGTAGTCACAGGTTCCTGAAAAACTCTTTAGAAGGAAAAAAGAAAAATGATCAAGTGCTATAAGTTACGATTTTTAGTAACAAAGTATAATTTTAAGATAGAACCAAATAAACAGAAGTGACATTGCCTCCTAGGATGCGATGCATTTGTTCCTGAAAAGACATATTAGGGTACTCAAATTAAAAAAAAAATCACAGGACAGGTGCAGTGGCTCACGCCTGTAATCCCAGCATTTTGGGAGGCTGAGGTGGGCAGATCACGAGGTCAAGAGATCGAGACCATCCTGGTCAACATGGTGAAACCCCATCTCTATTAAAAATACAAAAACTAGCTGGGCGTGGTGGCGCGTGCCTGTAGTCACAGCTACTTGGGAGGCTGAGGCAGGAGAATCGCTTGAGCTCAGGAGGCAGAAGTTGTAGTGAGCCGAGGTTGCGCCACTGCACTCCAACCTGGTGACAGAGCGAGACTCCGTCTCAAAACAAGCAAACAAACAAACAAAAAATCACAGCAGGGAATGTAACCCCAGGTGGTTCCTGGAGGCAGATAGTAGGCACTTAAGGAAGAGTGGCTGTGGAAGAAGGTGTTGGTGCCCATGTCGTCTGTTAGTCCGTAGTGTGACTTGTGCCCCACCCGGTTCAGGTTCTCCCCCGACGGGCGGCTCATCGTGTCTGCCAGTGATGACAAGACTGTCAAGCTCTGGGACAAGAGCAGCCGGGAGTGCGTCCACTCATACTGTGAGCATGGCGGGTGAGTCCCTGGATGTTGTCCTCCACCTTGTAGGCGCTTAAGCACAGAGCACAGACCTGGGCTTGAGGAGGCCAGTGGCCTTCAGTGGCTGGAGCCATGGGACCAGCATCTTGTCACTGCTGCCCCTTGTCTGATGATTTTTTCGAGGTCTGGCAACCTAGCTCTGTATCTTTTCCTGGGTGGGTGGAAGCTTTAGCCCCATCCCACGAATAACAGGAGTGCTTAACCTCAAGCCTTGCAGTTCTTTGGAGCTGTGTAATTCTTTGGGCTTCTCTTTTTCCCCTTCACTTTCTGGTTCTTAGTATTACAACATGTCTTTCTGTGAGCAGTTGACACTCAGTCACCAAAACTACATTTTAAAAATGTGGTTTTAAACTTGGTATGTTACCCATGGTGATGGCTTTACAAACTTATTGTGTTCCTATAGCAGATGGTGGCTGTTCATATTGTGCCACATCATCAGGAGAGAGAGGAGCCCACATTTGAATAGGGACTCCAGCTTCTGCCCTCCTTTGGGCCTGGAGCCACAAGGTCTTCTCTTTGACAGCTGGACATGGTACCAGCCTGGGTATCACATATGGGTGTAGTGAGGGTCCTTGGCCTGTCTCCTAGAGAGAGATGGGCCAGTGGCCCTGTAGCCCTGATGGACCTTCTCACCTGTGCGTGAGCTGGGAGGATCTGCTCTGTAGCCACCCCTGGCAAGGGTACCAGCTCCAACTTTGAAAACCCCAGGACAGCCCGGCTGACTTTTGGGTTGGAAGATAGCTTTCTTACCTTGTATTTAAAGTTGGTGGTGGGATGTGCTCCCTGGTCAGTCCACCTTAGTTTGTTGCTGGCCACTGTTCTCACCTTCTACTTCTTGCTCTCCCTTGGCCATCTGGTAAACAAATGTGACAGAAAGGAGGTGTCTGCGTCTAGGGAACAGCATGGGCAGGACACAGGGATGGGAAAGCACTCAATGTTTTTGGGTCCATCCTGAACCAGGAAAGGCCTCCTGTAGTGCATGGTGGCCCCTGTCTTTCCAGCTTTGTCACCTACGTGGACTTCCACCCCAGTGGTACGTGTATTGCTGCTGCTGGCATGGACAACACAGTGAAGGTGTGGGATGTGCGGACTCACCGGCTGCTGCAACATTATCAGTGTAAGTGGTGAACAGTGTCCTGGGCCCTAGGACAGCCCTGGTGGGACTGTGCTGGTGTTGGTTCCGTGCTGCGGTGCTAAATGGGCCTGAGATGGCCTTGGGTGGGAAGGTGTCCTGGGTCTGTTGGGGTTCTAGTGGTGGGAGTCTGTGGCATGGCTGTCCTGGCCTGGAACTGTGGCCAGGAGATGGAGCTTGGTGCTACCTGGCTTCCACTGAATCCTTCAATGCCCACCTCCAAAGTGGCAGAGTCTCACGCACACTGCAGGCCAGATGATGAGTCCACTGGGGCTCTGGCCAGGGCTTCCCTTGAGGACCACTTCTCAGGGGCATGCCACTCACCTTTCCTGGTGATGGAGGCTCTGCCCTCCGGGGCCAAGGTGACAGCCCATGACCTATGGTAAAGGGAACAGGGCTATCAGTAGAGGCAGCATTGTGGCCACCTCTGGTCTTACAGTGTCCTCCACAGATGTAGAGCCGTGAGCCATAGGGAGGGTTGACTTAGCTAGAGGTCAGGCCCAGGATGGTAGCCCTTGAAAGGCAGGGTGGTGGGCAGTAAACATGGGCTCATGTCAGGCTCAGGTGGGAGTTGGAGGGCGAGGGCGGACTTAGACATGCCCAGGATAAGCTAGCTGAGAGTGTTGGGGTAGGGAACTGGCCTGATAGCAAGTATGAGTGGGCAGGGCCATGAGGCACCCCAGTTCCGGGGTTGGGCCCGGGGAAGGGAGCTGGTGAGGAGTCATTGGAGAAATTGGGAATTGTGCAGCTGGCAAAACAGAGATGAGCAAGACTGGACCAGGGCCGAGACCAGGAAGGAGGCAGAGCTGGAGTTGTTTGAAGAATCATGGTCATTGACCTGGGACTAAGCTTAAAGTTCTTGGGCTTGCTTCCATAAGCCACACCTGAAATGGGAAGGACATGGCTGGACACAGGTGTGGGGCTCCGAAACTCCCACACCCTTCCTAGCTGACTCTTGGTGTTCGAGGACAGCACTTTCTTGGGGGTAACTGAGGTGAGCAGACCTTCCCAGAATGGGAAGATCCTAGTCTTGAAAAGCACATGATGGCGAGCGGGCTCTGCAGCCAGTTTTTAAAACATTCTTGGCTGTGTGATGTTGGGCAGGTCATTTGACTCCATGGGGCTCCTGGGACAGTGATGGGGCCTGTCTCACAGGAGGTGTTGGGAGGGTTAATGAGTTGTCTGATATTAAGAATTGAGAGGGTGGCTGGCAGAAAAAGCAGGGAAGGAGGTACAGTGTTAGTGATGATGACAATGACAGTGTCTCTCTCAGTCCTGTCTGGCCTGGTGAGGCCAGCCTGGTTGGTTAAGGCCTTTAGTACCCTACACCACCACCAGGTGGCAGGGGCCAGCCACAAAGAACATTTTTTCCCCCCCACACAGGAAGCCCTGGGGTTTGCCACCAATGCTCTTTCAGACAGAGGCTTCTGGAACAGAAGAGCAGTGGGGCTTGCCTCCACTTGGAGCCCATACCTCTCCCATCCCTCTTTCAGCTTTCTACCCTGGGCCAGGCCTGAGTGAAGGGCACATCTGCACAGTTGACAGGGGTATGTGGGCAGGTGCAGAGGAGGGAGGACTTGGACAGGGAGAGATGAGAGGGGAAGGCAACGAGGCAGGACAGTGGTCAGGAGCACATGCTCTGCTTCCTTTCTGTAAAGGGGGTGGCAGTAGGCCTTCCTCATGGCTTTGTGAGGCTCTGGTGGGAAAAGCCACTTAAGGACTATAACACAGGGCTGAGTATGTGGTTTGTGCTGTGTACGTCCTGACACTGGGAGGAGAGGATCTCTAGGTGACCCTGGGAGGGTCCAGGCCCATCTCTGATGGATCAGGAGTCTGGGCCTGTTAACGGGTATAGCTGCAGGTACCCCTTGGGAAGGGCCTCAGATGCCATCTCTGGCTCAGGGTCCCAAAGATGTGGCCTGATAGGCAGTGCTAGGACTGGCCTCATCATTTAAGGTGTGAAGGGAAGAAGGACATCTGAGAGGGCAGTGGTGTCCAGAGCCTGCTGGGGTTGGGGGGCTGGTATGCCCCAGTGATGGGTTAGTGGACCAGCTGTGCCTAGTATCAAAGTGGGGGCTGGCATCAGAGTGGGGAATGGGTTTCAGAGATTGAGTAGAAGCAGAGAAGCTGACCCAGTTGGCCCCAGGGATCTGGAATGTGAGAATGGCTGAGGCCACATTCTGAGTCCCTATAATTGAGGGGCCACAGAAGATAAAAGGTCCACAAAGTAAGCCAGAGGGAGGGATATGAGCCCCATCTCCCAGCATGGGAGAGCTGAGGAGGGCAGAGGCTGGGGAGTGAAGGAGAGTGGGGTCTTGTGAAGAGGGTGGTCAGGAGGTAGTGTGATGCAGAGCAGTCGAGGAGACTGGTGGGTGCTGGGGAGAGGGACCTGGGGTCCTTGAGGGAGCAGGCTTGGCGGTGGGTAGGAGTGGAGCTCCATGATGGCAGGTCAGGGAGGTGTGGGTGGACTCAGATGAGCCCTGGGGGCCAAGACCTGAGTGGAGCTGAGTGTGTGGGCTGACAGGCCCCGCTGGGAGATTGCAGTCTGCTTGTGCTTCTGGCCTTGCCTCTTATGACAGCCTCTGAGTGGGCCTGCAGTGTCTCATCCCTAAGCCACCCCTAGTGCAGATAGGAGGCTTAGTGGGATTTGGAGTGCCCCATAAACACAGCCGGTTCCCCCTGAACTCCCCATTCAAGGCCATGGCTAGTGGTAACTGTTCACAGGATAGTGGACTCATCCCATAGCCCCTAGGCTGACCCTCAGGCACAGTGAGCCAGGTTGATCTGAGCTCACCGGTAGGGGGAACATACCTCTCATCCTCTGCTGACGGGAGGACCTGGCCAGGTCTGCTCAGGTCTAGGGGCTCGCCAGGAAACCTCTAGCTGAAACTAGTGGGGAACCCTCTACCCAAGTGACTCCCCCACTCCCATAGGTGCAGTGGGATCTCTTTGGAGGCTCATTCCCCAGGAAGGGCTCCCAGTGGCTCCCAGTACCCTGGCAACGGATGCCCAATCTGCTTTCTTTCCCTGATCCCTAGGAAACCCAAGGGAAACCTAAGGACACAGTGACATCCAGTGTCTCCCATAATGACTCTGGATGGGCACCAGGCACTTCCAGAGTGGCCTTCTGATGTCAGAGGTTGATGGTCTCTTGTGAGAGGAGTTGGTTAATGTTATTGCAGTGTGTGGCTAGTAAGCCAACCTGCCTACGTCCAGCCGTTTATGTTGTGCTCTATGGAGGGCACTTCCTGTTCTGGCTAGGGTTGTTGGAGTTGAAGCCTGCTTGGGGCTTTGGGCTATTGGAGGCAGCTGGAGCCATTTTCCTTGTGCTGGCTGACTCTCTTCCCAGGCAAGGAGTTTCTTGGCTCTGGCCTATCACTGGAGGGAGCAGTTCTGATTTCCCAATTCAGCAAGGAGTTGATGGGCTTGTGGAGCCCTAGGAGTGCCAATCCCCATGGCGGTGGGTTAGCTCCATATGCTCTAAGCCCACGTTAAGACTGTTCAGGCATCTGAGCAGCAGCCCCCGTCCCAGAACCTGTAATGTGCTTCGTGGCTTACAGCACGTGCAGGTCCATTATCCAGTGACAGGCCTTGGTGGCCAGCAAAGTAGGGTTACTCTCCATTTCACAAATGTGGAGTGTGCAGCCCACGGTCACACAGCTGGAAAGCTGTGGGTCTGAGTCTCCACCTGAAGGCCTTTGAGCCTGGCATTCTGTCTACTGTCTCATGCTGGGTTCCTTGCACTTCGATGATTAGTCATTTAATTCCCAGGCTCCCTGGGAGAGGTGGTCTCTTTGGCTGGCTGTCAGCAGGGCTTAGAACTCAGAGTCCTACTGGTCCTTAGTGTACTCCTGCACCCCCGCCTGGCCTCCTACATGGTCATGGAGGGTTTTTTCTTTTTTTTCCTTTCAGAGGTGGGGTTGGGATCTCACTGTATTGCCCAGGCTGACCTTAAACTCCTGAACTCAAGCAGTCCTCTCACCTCAGCCTCCCAAAGTGCTAGGATTATAGGCATGAGCCAGCATGCCTAGCTGGAGGGTTTTAAGTAGTTGCAGCTAGCAGGGCAGGCCTGCACCCTGTACTTGGTGTTTTGAGACTAAAAGAGTTGATTGGGGTGCTGTGGTGCTGTCTCACCAGATCTAGCCAACCTACATTTCCACCATCTTGAAGGGAGCATTTACATGGCATTTGCGAAGAGGAGTATTTTGGGTGTCCTTTGCTGCAGGTATCAGAGCACCTTTGTGGTATGAATCCAAAGCCTCTTGTTAACCCAGAGCCACCATGTCACTGGTAATACCAGTTGCGCATTACAAGATACCACCCTGGAGAAAGTGAGTTGTCCTTTTGTGGAAGGATGTTGGGGTGGGGCTTGGCCCTGGCATGGTCTCCTCCAAAGAGGTACCTCCTGCATGGGCACCCAGGCTTTCTCTGGGCCCTCGGCTGGTTTGGAGCCTGTTAGGTAGTGGGCCTAGGTTTGCCCAGGCCTTTACATGCAGAGGGTTGTGGAGGGCAGGTATTTGGGTCTCTGCTTAGGCGACCTGCTGCCCACAATCCATGACTAGTTCCTGGTGTTTGGGAGCAGGGGTTGTGGTGGCCTCATCCCTGGGCCCCTGATGATCTGTAGAAGTTTGACGTTGGTGTATCTCTGACCTGGAGTCAGAGTTCTCTCTTTGGGATGGACAAGGGGAGATAAGAGCCATGAGCTCATAGCTGCCACCTAGGTGGCAGTGTGTGTCATTACTTATATCTGCCATGGAGCCAAGAAGAGGCCTGCGGCTTTGGACTTGACAAAAAGTGGGTCATTCTCAGACAGTTGGCGCTCAAGGCATCATGCCAGAAGGCTCATGCCCTCATGGAGCCTTCATGGTAGACTCCATGCAGGGATGGTTCTTATGATGAGGCCTCCCTAGATTACCCGCTCTCTACCACCTCCACAGAGGCAGGAGTGAGAATAGAGGCTGGTGCGGCCAGTGGATGAGGCAGAGAGCAAGTGGGGAAAGGCGGGTGGGTCCTGGTGTCTGGACATTCCCCAAAGCCTGGTGTGCCAGGCCAACCCCTCTTCTGGAGTAAATGGCTCTTGGTGTTTCCACCCAGCCTTGGGTATTCCTGGCATTTATGTGGAGTGGGGCTTCTGATACCCTTCCTCTGGGAGAGATTCTTTCTTGGATGGGCTTGACCAGGTGGAGGGCCATGGTGTGGCCATCCATACACTGACCCTACCACCCTGGTGGTGCTGGGAAGCCCTGAGCTCCCTGAGCGTGGCCTCCCTTCTGCACCCTCCTGCCACCGGCTGCTCCTCTGCCAGCTTCTGCTCATGGAGGGGTGGGGGTGGCCTTTATCCCAGTGCAGACTTTGTGTGTGTGTGGGGGGCTCTGAATTCTGCCTCTGAGAGCTGGCTTCAGAGACCCCACTGGTCCCTCTCCAGGCTGCCTCCTAGAGTTCCTGGCGCTTGGAGGGTGTTGTTCAGATATAAATATCATGTTACGTAAAGCCTTGGCTGTCTCCCCTTAAGTGTGCTTGGGAACATGTATCCAGACTCCCCAGCACATCAGCACATCAGCTGGGTTGGCATCTGAGGGGCTGCATGCACCCTGTGGGCTTTGTTGAGGACCGTTTCACAGTGGGCGTGTTTACCAGCCCAGCAGTGGTTCTTGCAGCCTCCCGGTGCTAAGATGACGGTTGGTTTTGAGTTTGCCTTTATGTTGGTGGCAATTCTGACTTGGCAGGGTTGCGGTTATTTTAGCCCCACTGGTTTTCCTCATTGGGCTTGTGGTAATGGGAAGGAAGACACTGGGGTTTTCCTCAGAAGTCACCCTAGGAGGCTGTGATACAGCTGATCCATGCATTGGCTGTGGAGTTGCTCTAGACTGCCCAGGTCTGCCCCTGGCTTCACCTGGAACATGCTATTGGCCTTGAGGAAGGGCTGTATAACCTGCTGGGGCTTCTGTATGCCCAGCTTAAGCACTTGCTCACCAACTACTTTCTGAGTCCTGCTTGGCGCCGGCACTGAGCTGGGAGCCAGGGACTCAGCACCACCCCTGCCTGCTGGAGTTCATGGTCTCGTGGGAGATCCAGATGCGAGTCAGATAGTTGCATGTAAACATGAAGAGTGAACTGATAGGAAGCTTGTGGTGCTTTGGAAAGACAAATGAAGGGGTAGCCCTAATTGGGAGGCCAGGGGAGGCTTCCTGGCGGAGGTGGTTTCCAGTACTGACCTTTAAGGTCAGGGACAGGGGAGGGCAAAGTCTCCCAGGCCCGTTGGAAACAAGGGGTAAAAAAAGCTCTGCGGCTGGGGGAATTGACAGAGCTGGTGGGGTGGCCGGATCTTGGAGAGTGAGGGATACCAGAAAAGATGATGGGGTTAGGCTGGGATGACAGGGAAAAGAGAGTCATGGACAGGCCCAAGCTGTTGAGTGGGTGAAATGGCAAGACCTGGAGTTGCATGGGATGCAGGGGGCAAAGGAGAGGAACATCTGTGTTGGCATTGGATGGCTCACTCTGCAAAGGCCTCATGTGCTTAACTTAGTAGCATCCCCACAGCACCCGCACAGATGGAGGAACTGAGGCTCAATGTGGTCAAGATGCTTGCTCAGGCCAGACGTGGTAGCTCACGACTACAATTCCAGTGGTTTGGGAGGCTCTGGCAGGTGGATCACATGAAGTCAGGCGTTTGAGACCAGCCTGGCCAACACAGTGAAACCCCATCTCTACTAAAAATACAAAAATTAGCCAGATGTGGTGGCGCACCTGTAGTCCCAGCTACTCAGGAGGCTGAGGCAAGAGAATCTCCTGAACCCATGAGATGGAGGCTGCAGTGAGCTGAGATTGTGCCACTGTTCTCCGGCCTGGCGACAGAGCAAGACTCCATCTCTTAAAAAAAAAAGATGCTTGCTCAAGGCCAGGGTGTGAGCTGACAGGAGGCTGGGGGTCCGAACGCGGGCCTGACTGGTTCCTAAGAATGTCTGAGCTTTCTGCTCGTCTGCCCCCATGCACGTCCTTCCTGTATGGCAGTGGCATTGTATTGACATTTCAGGTGTTTTATTTCCCATTTGGATTCTTGAAAGAAACCAAATGTATGTTGGACAGACCAAAGGCTATGTTTGTATGTCTGAGTGCTCTATTTTGTGCCAGCTTGACCACTCAGTGCCATGGGAGAGGATGGAGGAATTGTCTGCTGTCTCTGGCTTTTGCATCTGTTTCCATCTGCCTGTCTTCCACTGCCTGCCTTTGGCTTTGAATGGGCCTTTTCCTGTCCTTTGATTGTTTCCCTCTCCTGGGAAATCCCTACTGGGTTCTCCACAGCTCTTCTGAGCAATGACCATCCTGGCCCAGCCCCATCAGGCCTGTGACGAGCCTCGATTAGCCCTGATTGCCCGTCCTGGGCTTCAGCTTGCTCCCTGTGCCTCCCAGCCAGCACCTGACTGATGTCCTTCCCCCAGTGCACAGCGCAGCAGTAAACGCGCTCTCTTTCCACCCGTCGGGAAGCTACCTGATCACGGCCTCTAGCGACTCGACCCTGAAGATCCTGGACCTGATGGAGGGCCGGCTGCTCTACACACTACACGGGCATCAGGTGAGAGGTGTCGGCCAGGTTCTGAGTGGTGTGGAGTGGTGATACCGTCACAGTCTGGACGGTGGGTGAGATGCAGAAACAAGCTTGTCACTCACACAGCCTGCAGGGAGAGGGATAGAGGCCTTTCCCTGTGACCTGGACAGATTGCTGGGCCTGGGACTGGTACAGCTGAGAAGGGTATATGAGAGTTGAATTGGGCAGGGGTTGGGGGCTCCATCTGGGCATGGTTGGCAAGCTGCCCCCTAGGATCCTAAATGGAATCTGTCCCCTAACGGCCTCAGCCATCCCTGGGTCCAGAGGTTGAGTTGAGCCTTGGAACCCATGCTCTGAGCTGACATCAGGGTCTCCTAGAGGTCCTCAGACTGGCAGACATCGATGTGTCTAGAGACCAAGGCAACTTCAGGTGTCTTGCAGGGGCTGGGCCGAAGAAGGGAAATCCCCTTCATGTTTGTTTGAGAATTCCTAGAATGGAATCAAGGAAGCAGAGGCCTCCTTTCTGAATGAGCTTCAAAGCAGCTGGTGCCCTGGTCTCCCTGGGTGGGGAGTGGCCAGTGCGTGGGCCCCTGGGGTTTGGCTGTGGGGAGTAGGCCGCATGCAGCTCTCCCTAGCAGCTGGCCTGGGTCCAGGCCTTTCACACCTAGCACTCCCACTAGGAAGTAGTGTCCGAGCCCTCCTGACCAGAATAGTCATCAGAATGTCTCCTACTGGAGCAGTCATCAGAATGTCTCCTGCCCACTTGGGATGGGAGGTCTGGAGTCCAGCGATTTCAAGTTTGTCCCTCCTCAGCCTGCCAGGCTGAGGGAGGCCTTGGGGGTGCTTATATGGCTTGGGCCGTCAGCTAGGTGTGAGATGTCTAGCCTGGTGCTTTCTGAGCTGCTGTTTGGGTTTCCACTGCCATCTGAGTTAGGGGACCTGGGGGCCATTTGGCCATGGTTAGGGGATAGGGACATAGGCCTAGAGGCTGCTTGCTGCCTCCAGCCTTGTTGTGATCCCTTGCCTTCCCTGTCAGGGACATATCCAGTGCACAAGACCAGTGAGCCTGTTCTCCCTGGGCTGGCACTTGCAGAGTGGGTGGCTGCTGGGCCTGGTGTAAGCCTGTTCAGGAGCCACCTTTGCTAGCCTTTGGTAAGCCAATTATTCAGATTCATGTGTAACCGTTTGGGACCTTATGCCCATGAGGGCATTTGAAAATCATGTGAATGCTGTTACCTCTCCTGCCTCCCTCAAAAACAACAACAGCAGCAACTCAGAAACAGTTTGAAACAGATGCATATCAAGTGATCACCTCTTTTTGTGAGTGTTCTTTAAACAGCGAACTCACCACTTAGGCTGAGAACACTTGAATGTTGAATCTAAAATGTCATTCCTGGTGTTCTGGCATTGCATCCAGCACACAGATGAAAGCTGTTGACATTGTTCTCTCTGGGAAGTGAAGCAAGGACCGTGGTGCATCCCCTTGTGTGGTCGCTTATCTGCTGTTAAACCTAGAGATGTGGGAACCAGGCCGAGGGACAGCTAATGGTTTAGGGTGTGGATATGGCTGGGTCTTTTCTTCTTCAGGGCACCAGGCTCACAATGCCCAGAGGAAAGGAGAAGAGAAATGAACCGATCTCTGTTCCTTACTAATGATGTGGAAGCAGCAACATGATTGAAGAGGCAGGCTGAGGGCTGAGGTAGGGGTATTGAGTGTGTGAGCACGTATGGGGCAGGACTGCCCAAGAGAAGGCCTTATTTACTTCCAGCAAAGAACAGCTCACCTCCATGCCCCAGCCTGGCACCCCTGGGACCCAGGTCTGCCAGGGTTTGCTGTGGCTCTTTGTCATGTTTAGCTCTGCCCCTGGGTTTGGAGTGATTCAGAGTCAGCTAATGGGGCAGGCACGGTAGCTCACACCTGTCATCCTAGCACTTTGGGAGGCTGAGGTGGGAGGATTATTTGAGCCTGGGAGGTTGGGGCTGCAGTGATCCGTGATTGTGCCACTGTACTCCAGCCTGGGTGACAAAGCAAGACAATGTCTCAACAGAAACACCCCCAAAAAAGAGAGTCAGCTAATGTTCGTTTCCTAAGGGAGCGTAGTGCAGTCGAGCAGCCTTAATTTGGGCATTTGGTTAAGATACGGGGTCCACTGTCTGAACAAAATACCTCGCGTTTGTGGAGATCTGTGGCTCCTTTGCTCCAACCAAGGGGAGAAATCCGCAGGGACTGGGCCTATGTTGTCGCCCAACTGGTTCCTAGGATGTTCATGACCCATGAGGGCCTGGCTGGGGTGGGCCACATCACAGGGGCCTGCTGACAAAGGGGCCGGGTTCTGCCTGTGCACTCTGCAGCAGGTGTGTCGACCTCATAGGCTCCCACTCACCCAGACCTTCCAGTAAGATGTGCAGCTGGTTCTTTGGTGACTTCATCTTTCACATTCTGTTCCGGGAAGTGGCGATGTGATGGGGTCCTGGTGGCCAAGGGCCTTATGGAGTGCAGCTGCTATCAGCCACTTCCTGAATTGTGTGGCTGAGCAGCCCGGGGCTCCTGAGTAGGTCTCGGGTGCCTGGGGCTTCTGTCCTATGGATAAGGAGGATGGCAGATTGGAAAGCATTTTTTTTTTTTGAGTCCAGATGGTGAAACTGAGAGCTGTCTGGATTTATAGGGGTCTTATGACTCCTAGGGTGCCAGAGCTGGGACAAGTACTTGTGTCTGTGCAGTTTCTATCACATGTACATACGACTTTTAAAATTCCATTTGTGATTTCACTCTTATTTTGATCGATTTATTTATTTTTGAGACAGAGTCTCATTTTGTTGCCCAGGCTAGAGTACAGTGGCGCGATCTCAGCTGACTGCAACCTCCGCCTCCTGGGTTCAAGCGATTCTCCTGCCTCAGCCTCCCAAGTAGTTGGGATTACGGGCATTTGCCACGATGCCCGGCTAATTTTTGCATTGGGTTTCGCCATGTTGGCCAGGCTGGTCTCAAACTCCTGACCTCAGTTGATCCACCCGCCTCGGCCTTCCAAAGTGCTGGGATCACAGGCATGACCCACTGCATCTGGCCTTCTTGTTTTTATTTACTTATTTTTATTGGGGTAACATATATGTATATAATTCACCATGTTTACCATTTTAAGTGTACAGTTCAGTGGTAATAAATACATTTATATTCTCTTCTTTTTATGCCTTCATTCCCTGGTTCCCGTTCCCCATCCTAGCCCTGGTAACCACCAGTCTACTCTGTCTTCATGAGATCCATGTAACTCCCACAGATGTCACTTTTGTGTTTTGCTCACAGGTCTGTGTAGGGTACCAGCAGGCTTATGGCGGCTTGTGTCCTCATCTTGCTGCTACATGACCCCATTCTGATCCAGCAGGAAGCAACCCCATGAAACTTTGGTTTGGACACAGAGGACCTGCTGTGTCCTCAGAGTTGCCTAGGAAGAGCTGTGGGAGAGAGGGCCACTGAGTCTTTGGGCCGGTGGTGCAGCAACTCCCTTGTGCTTCCACTTCCGCATCTGAGAAGTGGACGATGCAGGCTGGGGGTGAGCAGCAGTGAGGTCAGCTGCAGGGAGCTGCTGTGGGGATGAGGCGGACCTTGACCAGGGGATGGGGACTCCACAGGTGCCAGGAGAAGGGCCCTAGCAAGCCCTCTGGGGGAACTGTGGGGAGGTTCAGGGTAGAGAAAGTAGGGTCAGGGCACAGTACTATTGGGCTTCAACTGTCTTGTCTGAGTTGAGACCAGACTCACCCCGATATACCTTTCAGTTGTCTCCTAAGGTACAGAAGCGCCAGGACAGGAAATTGCCAAGTGCCAGCTAAGATGAGGATCATCCAGGGCAGCCCTGGGTCTCCGGGGCTAGACCTGTGTGCTGGTGTTGAGGGCAGCTCGTCAGCCAGGAGTCGGCATGTGGGTGGCTTGGTGGTTCTCTGGCACATGAGTGGCACACGTCGGCCCATTTCGGGGGCCTTTTGTTTGGGCAGGCTCACTTCATGAGACTAGGGGGTTATCTTAGTCTGTTTTGTGCTGTTGTAGTAAAATACTTGAGACTGGGTAACTTATCAAGAACAGAAAGTTATTTTTCAGTTCCAGAGGCTGGAAGTCCCAGATCAAGGTACTAGAGTTTGGGGAAGGCTGCTCTCTGCTTCTGAGATGGGGCCTGAGTGCTGCATCATCTGAGGGGAGGAACACTGTCCTCACATGCAGAAAGTGGAATGGTGGAAAGGACCAAACTCCCTTTCTCAAGCCCTTTCATAAGTGAGCCTAATCCCCTTTGTGAGGGCAAAGCCCTTGTGACTTAGTCACTTCCAAAAGGCCACACTTACTTTGGAAATTCAGTTTCTTTTTTTTTTTTTAAGAGATGGAGTCTTACTCTGTTGCTCAGGCTAGCTGGAGTGCAGTGGCACAACCTCCGTCTCCCGGGCTCAAGCGATCCTCCCATTTTCCCATTTCAGGCTCCTGAGTAGCTGGAATTACAGGCGCATGCCACCACTCCTGGCTAATTGTTTGCATTTTTAGTAGAGACAGGGTTTTACCATGTTGACCATGCTGGTCTTGAACTCCTGACCTCAAGTGATCCGCCTGCCTCGGCCTCCCAAAATGCTGGGACTACAGGTGTGAGCCACCATCTCTGGCTGGGGATTCAATTTCAATATCAATTTTGGTGGGGACAAAAACATTCAAACCATAGCAGGGGTGGATGTTGGTTACCAGTTTATTGTGACCCTGAAGAATTCTGGTGCTTCTCTCCTGCAATCTTTGCTTGAGGACTCTGGGCGACAAAGGATCCTCTGCCTCTCAAAGCTGCCCACCCTGAGAGGAGAGTGGACAGATGGGGAAGTACTGCCTGTGGGGCATGGTGCATTGCCCTCTTTCCGCAGCCTTTGCCCTGGGAGCACCAGAGCCTGCACTGGTCACCTTTGCAAACATCTTTGACTGAGGCCAAGTGCTAGGAGGTGTTCAGCTGGGGAGGTTACACAGCCTTGTCTGGTGGGGAGTGATACTTAGCTTTCTCAGGAAAACCCCAGTATTTTTAGGAACAAGCAGTTTGTACCCACCCATTTCTGGTTTTGAAAAACCATGGGTCCTCTCCCATCTTGTTCATCTGAAACAGCCTGAGCTTCAGGAGGGGAGGAATGGGCTTGGGCACTGGGTCAGATGATTCCAGTGTTGCCTCTTTTTATGTGACATTGGGCAAGACCTTAACTTTGCAGAGCCTCTTTTCTTTTCTATGACATTGGCATCCCATTGTCTGCCTCATGGTAGGTGAGGATGTGCCTGAATTTCCCAGCACTGGACACAGTAGGTCCTCACAGATGTTAGTCCCTTTCCACCTGAGCTCATAGAAAATGACATGATGTCATTTTAGGTGAGAGCTCTTTAAAAGGGCATTCTGTTGTGGGCACGATTCTGGTGATGCTGAGTGGGTGGGCAGTCTGTTTGTTAGGGAAATGGGTGCATGGGATTGTCTGGTGCATTAGCAGCCCCATTCTCGGCATGCAGTTGTGGCGTGTTTCCCCTCCTCCTGCACACCCTCAGACTCTCTTGGGTTCATCTGGCTTTTAATTTTGCTTAGGTCGTTGTCTCCCCGGAACATTTTGCTTTGGCTTCTCTTGTCACGCAGCTCCTGGAATCTGTCCCCTGGTGGGTAGGCTGAGGAGACTCCCCAACCCAGACTCGGTGTCCCCACAACTGCCCTCAAGGGTTTGCTTTGCTGGGTGCCTTGGTGTACAGGTCCATGTGCACTGCCCTTTGTCAGGCCTGTCCTTCTCGAGGGTTCAAGCGATCCTCCCACCTCAGCCTCCCAAGTAGCTGGGATTACAGGCTCACGCCACCATGTCCGGCTAATTTTTGCATTTTTAGTAGAGACAGGGTTTTACCATGTTGACCAGGCTGGTCTGAACTCCTGACCTCAAGTGATCCACCTGCCTTGGCCTCCCAAAATGCTAGGAGGGCCTGACTCCTGGAGGATGGCTGGTGGATCAGGAAACCCATGTGGTGGCACTGGTGCCAGTGCCCTATTTGAGGCTCTGGAAAGTCTTGGTCAGGGAATGTGACACAACTGTGATGTTAAGCAGGAGGAAAGGGAGTCTGTGGCTCTCGCTGGATGTCATACCGATTGGGTTGTCAGAGCTGCAATAGAGCCTTATCATCCCGTATCACCCCCTCATATTACAGAAGGGAACACTGGTCAAGAGAGGGAAGGGCTTCCCTACCAACTACCATTGTCATTCGAAGCCTCATGCCCCATGCGAGGCCCTCACAGCCCTGTGTGTGGCAAGCGTGGGGGGAAGTGTGCTAGAAATACAGATTTATCTTTCTGTATTTTCTGAAACATAATCTTGAGCCACACTTACTTGGTTTAAGTTCCCTAGAGCTATTTGGGAGAGGATGGTGGGCGGGTTGTGGGTGGGGAGTTAAATCTGGTGTTTGTGGCTGTGCAGTTGGTGTGCGTGTCGCTGTAGAGTGACTGAGCTGCACGAGGTTCCACGCGTCCCCGCCACCCTACCCCCTACCCCATGGGGGTGAGCAGCCCCTGCCCTGGACCCAGATCTGCATAGGTGCTGCTGTCTGTGCTCAGGGCCATGCTTAGAGGCTTAGTTGGCAGGAACTCACAGGCTCAGGGTAGGGGACCCTCTAATGCTTACTGGATGCTTGTGCCATGCTGGGCCCTAGATTGAGGCTGGGAAAGCAGCAGCAAAGGGGACGCACCTTCAAGGAGGGGAGGCAGCCATGTGACAGTGGCCAGGCCAGTGGGTCATCCATCTGGCCACCCCAGGTGGAGGGCAGCTCTGGAAGTGGGCCGCCCCTCCCTTATTTCTGTGGGAGCTCTGTGGCTCCTGTCTAGGCATTTTATTTTTTTATTTTTATTTTTATTTTTATTTTTTGAGACGGAGTTTCGCTCTTGTTACCCAGGCTGGAGTGCAATGGCACGATCTTGGCTCACCGCAACCTCCGCCTCCCGGGTTCAGGCAATTCTCCTGCCTCAGCCTCCTGAGTAGCTGGGATTACAGGCACGTGACACCATGCCCAGCTAATTTTTTGTAGTTTTAGTAGAGACGGGGTTTCACCATGTTGACCAGGATGGTCTCGATCTTTTGACCTCGTGATCCACCCGCCTCGGCCTCCCAAAGTGCTGGGATTACAGGCTTGAGCCACTGTGCCCGGCTAGGCATTTTATTTTGGAGGACTGTTTTGATGCTTGGGAGGGTCACGCTTGGCTTGGGTGGTTGGGCATCTCCTGTGAGAGGTGAGAGGACATGCAGAGAGAGAACAGCTCATTTACTGCACTCTAAGAAACCAAGAGGTCAGCCTGGCCCTCTGTCCCCTGCCAGCAGCCCAGAGTTGAGGGCTGGGAGCAGGTGTCGTCGGCCAGGGTCAGGAGGCCACTCCCTATCCGTTGAGTTACCAGGCCCTACTCAGCCACTAGAGTCCGGCTCACAGCAGGTGCTGGTAAGTGAGTGCAGGAGCCTCCTGGTGGGGGTCTGGAAGAAGCATCCCAGAAATGGGCTGGATTGCCATTTCTCTGTCTGAGCACAGGGGTCGGAGACCAGAGCACTCACTCCAAAGGCCTGTTGGGCCTCCTTAGTTCCATTCTCTGTGCGATGGCTACTCTGCGTTTACCTCTGACTGAGGGCCATGTGGTGCGACAATCCTACTTGTTTGCTGGCAGACTGTGCATATGAGAGCCAACAAAAAATATTTTGCAACTTTTGCGAGGTAGTGGTGGGTTTGCCGGCATAGCTGTTGTGGGCATGCAGGGGCCTTCGAGAGTCAGGTGGGAGAGGGTGAGGAGGATGAGGAGAGCAACGACGTCAGCGTCAGCTGCCGGGGCAGCAGAGCGAGAGCCAGCATGGCTGTGAAATCTAATCACCACGGGCTCCTTTGTTTTACCTTAAAAAAAAACTTTGTCTCTTGATACTTTGTCATTTGAAGAAGTCAGGTGCTGTGGGTCCTTTAGGTCTGGAAATTGGCAAGGGAGAGTGACATGTGGTAAAATGACGGGTATGGGTCCAGCCAAGCTCCAGGGCCAGATGGGGCCCAGTCAGCAGGAAGCGTAGCAGGGAGGCCAGCCTGTGTCTGGGTTCATAACTGGTTAACCAGGACCATCTCCCTGAAGACTCTACTTGGTCTTTCAGGGAAGGGAGGGAGGGAGGCCCTTGTCGAGCCTGTGAGGCATCCCTGCTAGTGGACCTGGCCTGGAGTCAGAAGGAGACCAGGGCTTCCCACAGATGGGCACCTCTGGTGGCCGAGGGCAGGCTGGCATCCACACTGCTGAAGGCCCAGCGTGGAGCTGCTCCTCAGAGGAATCCTCAGGGGTGTGCAGAGGCACCCAGGGACAGGCCTTACCTGTGGACAGGATCCATTGGGCAACATCCCTACTCCAGGAGATACCTTGATGCATGAAGAGTGATTGATTAAATAAAAGGAATAAACCATCATGAAGGCAGAACAGTCTCCAAGAGCATGTATCATATCTGGCTGCTGGAAATGATAAGAAGAGACTCCTCCAAGTACCTATGGTTTGGAAACTTTATTTTATTTTATTTTATTTATTTTTTAGATAGAGTCTCGCTTTGTCTTCCAGGCTGTAGTGCAATGGTGTGATCCTGGCTTACTGCACCCTCCATCTCCTGGGTTCAAGCAATTCTGTCTCAATTTCCTGAGTAGCTGGGATTACAGGCACCTGCCACCATGCCCAGCTAGTTTTTGTATTTTTAATAGAGACAGGGTTTCACCATATTGGCTAGAGTGGTCTCTAACTCCTGACCTCAAATGATCCACCTGCCTCAGCCTCCTAAAGTGCTGGGATTACAGGTGTGAGCCACCATTGCCCAGCCTGGAAATTCTAGAATGTACTCCCAAACAACTGATGGGCTGAAGGGGAAATCACAGTGGAAACTAAACATATGGAAGTGAATGACTGAAAATGATGCATACTGGAAACTTCTGGGATCTATTGAAGGTGTCATCAGAGGCAAATTTGTAGCCTTAAATGAATTTATATAAAATCACAAAAGATTGAAAATACTTGAATTAAGAACTCAATGCAGGCAATGACAGAAAGAATATAGAGAATGAGAGGACCTTTTCTGTCTAGCTCATGCTGTTTGAGGAGCAGTAAGCAGTCTGGTGGGCCCAGAGCACTAGGGTGGAGAGAAGAGAGAGCCTGGAAGGTTGGCAAGGGCCGAAGTGGTCTAGGGCCTCCAATGCTAGACCCTGAAGCATGTTAGCAGTGGACGGTCTCTTCTACAGTACAGGTTGGCTTTGGTCCACAGCAGAGCCCAGGTGTTCTCTGTACTGTCCTCTGAGTGTCCTGGGCTGCTTATGTGAGCCCTAGGCAGAGGAACAGGAGCCTTTGTGGAAGCAACCTGGAGCAGGAGCTGTGTGGTTCTCTTGGTAAACAGGCAAATTTTATATAAATTAGGGAGGACTGCAGACCCACACAGCTTATCACTCACTTCATCCCCGGAGCTTCCTGGGGCTTGGTCTCTGGAAGGGGCACTAGCACTCATATGCAGGGCTCCAGCGCTTACTTTCTGGTCATGACCCCTGCTGAACTGAGGGCTTCGTTGGTTCTATTGCTGTTGCTGCTGCTCTGAATCCACCACATTTTCCCAGCTTGGCATTTGGTGGTTGAGCCATGACAGGAAGGGAGAGTGACCTGCAAGTATTTGTCCCTTAGCTGCTGTAACTTCTTGGAAACCTGCCATTACTCAGTGAGCTCTGGACAGGCAAAGGGCCCATCTTTTTTGACATTTCATGTACTGGTTTCCTTCTCTTTTCTCTGTTTCCTCTTTGTTTTTCCTCACAACAAAAGCAGTTTTGTTGTTTGGTGTTCGTATTAATATAGCAATGCCATATATTCATTGTTAAAAAATTCAAAGTTTGCCAGGTGCAGTGGCTCATGCCTGTAATCCCAGCACTTTGGGAGGCCTAGGCAGGTGGATCACTTGAGGCCAGGAGTTCGAGACCAGCCTGATCAGCAGTGTAAAACCTCATCTCTACTGAAAATACAAAAATTAGCTGGGTGTGGTGGCGGGCACCTATAATCCCAGCTACTAGCGAGGCTGAGGCAGGAGAATCGCTTGAACCTGGGAGGCAGAGGTTGGAGTGAGCCAAGATTATACCACTGCACTCCAGCCTGGGCGATAGAGCCAGACTTTGTCTCAAAAAAATAAAAATAAAAAGGTTCAAAGTAATGGAAGAATGACAAAATTTCTAAAAATCAAGTAAAAGTTACCTGAAATTACACTACCCCCCTCTGTTAACCCCTTGGCGACTGTCTACCTGAAAGGGTATCCGAGTGATGGATGCATTGTTCCCCTATTTGAGAAAATGGATCTATATTATCCTGGTTAATGGTGGCTTAGGGGTGTAATGGGAGATGGGGCGTAATGGGAGATATTTGGATCATGAGGCCATGCCCACATGTATGGATTAATGCCATTCTTGCAGGAGTGGGTTTATTACCGTGGGAGAGGGTTCCTTATGAAAGGATGAGTTTGGCCCCCTTTTCTTTCTCATCTTCTCTTTCCCCTTCTGCCATGAGATGACATAGCAAGAAGGCCCTTGCCAGTTGCTGGACCCCTGATCTTGGACTTTCAAGCATGCGGAACTGTGAGCCAATACACTTCTACTCATTACAAATTACTTAGTCTCAGATATTTCTTTATAGCAACACAAATGGACTAAGACAAGGGGTCACCCCACAGACCGTCCTCTGAGGATTAAGCAGGTTAATGCAGGTGCTGTGCTCTGAGCACCTGAGTGCTCGGTGTTCACCAGTGTTGTACTCGCTTTCTTCATCACCCCTGTAAGGAGCATCTCTGAGAGGAAGGGCCGAAGATGGACTCTGGAAGCAGGGGAGGGCATACTCACTGCTGTCCAGTGTGTCTGAGGCTGGATGGCACCTCTCAACCTGCCTGTCTTTCTGGGAGACAAACCTGCTTCCTCCACGGCCTTGAGGTCCCTTTTCCCTCCCACGACTTGGCTGGTCTTTTTTGGCATTGAGTGGAAGGTGCCTCTCAGTGTTCCTCTTGCTGATGGGTCAGCTGTAGATATGCTGCCAGAGTCCCTCTCATGGGAAGTTGGGGCTCTTGGCACTCCCTGTACTGGTCTGGAGGAACTGAGGTGGACTGGGTGACGGTGGCTGTGCTGTTCTCTACAAGGGAACCTCTTTTATCTGATTTTGCTTGGGAATGTCAGGTACTGGCCACAATAAAAGTTCAACTGGGAGGAGGAAATGGTGGTAGCTGTGGTCATGGTGTCATAGCTAAACAGATCCTTACTCTGTGCACCTTTCTGGGATAGGTTTTAGGCATATGGGGAAGAACCCACCTTTACCAGGAGATCATGCATCCTGCATTCCCCCGAGCCTGGACATGCTCTCTGGCCCTTGGAGTGTGACCTGGCACATGCCTGACATTCCCCTTCAGATGGTCACACAGACCTTCAGCATCTGGGAAGCCAGAGTGGGCACATCACTACCCATGGCCTGAACATAAGAAAAGTGAATGCATGTTAGAGATACGTGTCACGTTGCTCTGCTGCCCAAGCACCTTTGGTAACCTCCTTCCTCTTACCTGGGCCCTGAACTATGCCCCATCTGCTTGAGCCATTGGCTCTTTTAGATCCCTATTTCCCTGGTCAGCAGCTGGGTAGTGTTGGGGATATCTTGGGTGTTCGGGTTGGTCTGGGTCAGAGGGACCAAGTTCTGGTCTCAGTGCTGTAGCTGGGGTGCCTCAGTGCATCTCTCTGACTTGTGGTTTGTTATTGGGAAAGTGGGGACAATGAGGCCAGCCCTGGAGGGCTGCCAGCACAGACTGTCCCATTCACTCATCTCTGTCACCCACAGTCCCGTAGCATGGCCTTGTCCTGTTGCTCAGGAACCAAGGCCTGAGTGGTGGTGCTTGCACCTGGCTGTAGGCAGCCTCCTGGGCTACAGGCTACTAAGGATTGTGGGCCGAGTGGGCTCTCAGTCCTTTATCTTGCTGCTGCTTTCATTTGGGAACTTCTCATTTTCTTCCTGTGCATTTAGAATCGAGAGTGACCTTTGATGTGTGCCCTTTTTTTGTTTGTTCTGTTAGGGACCAGCCACCACTGTTGCCTTTTCAAGAACCGGGGAGTATTTTGCTTCTGGAGGCTCTGATGAACAAGTAAGTAAAGAATAGTCAAATGAAATGGTGAAGAAAGGAATCTGAGCTGATTTCTGCTCAGAACCAAATGGTGTTTGGGGGATGGGCTGGGTTTCACCAGCTTCCTTGGTGGCTTTCAGTGACTAAAAAGGCCCTAGTGGAGCTTGGGGTCCAGGGCCCTTGCCACCCCAGAATGGGTCTCCTGCAGGTGGTGACCTTATGGCCGCATCTCAGAATCCTCACTGCTCAGGCTAGCACTTAGTAGAAGGAGGCTGGGCTGTGGTTGTCGTGAAAAGTTGGTTTTTTGGTTCTTTTCCTGATGCTAAACAAATAGATAATGATGATTATTAATATGATCTTACTGCAGGCCTGGGAATATGACCAATGTGACAAGAGCTTCGTACCTCATCTAATTCTCATGACAACCCTGTGGGGCAGGCCCTCTCATCTCACCATGCTGTAGATGAGGAAACTAAGTTCCAGCAGATGGTAGGGCTGGGGCAGGCACCAGGACCTGTCTCACTTCAGAGCCATTCTCTTGCCCTGGGAGCCTCTGCTCTGTCATCTGCTGCCCTTTGCTCCCAATCCACTTGGGCACTATTTGAGGGGTCAGCATTTTCAGTATTTTTGGCTGCAGAGAGAGGTCATTGTGAAGAGGTCCTATCGTACCTTGTCACCCTCTGCTGTGAGGCTTCAGCCTGTTAGCCATGGTGCCTTGTGCCCTAACTGCTAACCACCTATGACCTGTCTCCTGGCGGGCACCCTGCTTCTGGGGTCTAGTCCAGACCCTGGCACTGGGGAGGACAGGAGCACTGAAGAGTCCACCTGCAGTCTTTCACCAGTGTCCATATGGTCCTCTTGTCCAGAGAACTATAGCCCCTGAGGCAAGGAGGAAAGAGTGGCTATTCTGTGTCACTGTTGACCTGATGGATGGTCGAGAATGTTTATTCCACTGCTGCCCAGCCTCTTAGCTCTGGCTGCTCAGCCTAGAAAAGTCCTGTTGGCCTATGTGAGTCCTGGCCTCAGCCAAATCTGCCAATTTTGGTTATGTCTCTTCTAGTAAGGCAGAGGGTAGTTGGATGCTCTTGACTATAGCCTGGATTAGAGATAGCAGACGTCTGCCCACACCAGCACCAGTCCTGCTGTAGCAGACGGGGAGGAGGAAGGCAAAAGCGACCCCTGAGCCTTCCCTGAGTGTGAGGCCTGGCTTGTTGCTTAGAAGACAGGGAGACTAGTAACTTAACACAGTAAATAGAGTCATGGTAGAATCAACTGACATAGTAGGAGAGGCAGCCTGGTGGAAAATAGGCTCCCACCCACTCTGGCCCCTCCTCAAGCAGCACTGCCATCTGCTCCCAGGCTGCCTGTTGAATATCTGATCTGAGCTCTTTCGGAGTGACATTTGGCATTGTCTGTTTGCACTCATGATAGCCACTCTACTCTTAGAAATTTATTCAGCAGTTAGATTTGCACAGTGACATGAAGACCCTGTAAACAAGGGTGTGTGTGTGCTAATATTTTGTTTGTAAGGTGACATGTGCACGACCCTAGGTGCCATCCATCTGGGAGAGTAAACAGTGGAGCTGCTCAGTGGTGAGGAAGCTCCCAAAGAGCGAGGCTCACAGCTGCGTCCTGACAGACAGGGATGGTGTCCAGAGCTCATGGAGTGTTCGTCTTGTGTGGATATGGTGGGTTTTCTGTGGCCTCAAGTGACCACTGGCCACACACTCCCCAGTTCTCTTGTGACGCCCAAGCCAGCCATACTGCAAGTGGCCCTGGAAGCACGCAGTCGTGCATGGCCAGCACCCTC
The DNA here is from genome assembly GCF_001604975.1 of Cebus imitator. Classification (NCBI taxonomy): domain Eukaryota; kingdom Metazoa; phylum Chordata; class Mammalia; order Primates; family Cebidae; genus Cebus; species Cebus imitator. The sequence goes on from NW_016107315.1 coordinate 2,060,634, forward strand.
CAGCAGGGAGCGCTCTTGCTTCCTAGCCAGACGCCTCCCTCATCTGTGCTCAAGGATGCGAGGGACATGGCCCTGCTGATAGGAGGACACTCGGAATAGGACGTGTTTTTCTTTTTTCTTTTCTTTTTTTTTTGAGATGTAGTTTCACTCTTGTTGCCCAGGCTGGAGTGCAATGGCATAATCTTGGCTCACAGAACCTCTGCCTCCTGGGTTCAAACGATTCTCCTACCTCAGCCTCCCAAGTAGCTGGGATTACAGGTGTGCGCCATCATGCCCAGCTAATTTTGTATTTTTAGTAAAGATGGGGTTTTCTGCATGTTGGTCAGGCTGGTCTTGGACTCCCGACCTCAGATGATCCACCCACCTCAGCCTCCCAAAGTGTTGGGATTACAGGCGTGAGCCACCGTGCCTGGCCTAGGACGTGCTTTTCATGGCTGAGTTAGCCTTGGGATGACGGGTGTTGCTGAGTACTTCCTGTGTGCCTGTGTCTGCCAGGCTGTCTCCTATGAGGCCCGTGAGCTGGGAATGAGGCTCATCCCCATCTCACAGATGCAGGAACTGAGTTATGAGGTTGAGACCCTTGCCTTGGGCCATTCGATAAGGAGGGGTCTGGCCAGGAGTCCATGTGTTAACCACTTCTCACAGTGTAACAGGCCAGACCACCGCCCTCAGGAGCTTCTATTTTAGTACAGAGGCTGGTGATAAACAAGGAAAAGGCACAACTGGATTAAATAACTACCTACTCTGATGCAATGAAGGAAATAAATAGAGGGCTATAATAAACATTCACAGAAGGCCTCTCTGAGAAGGTGGTGCTGCTGAAGCAGACACTTCAGCCTGCAAAGAAGCCAACCCCATAAAGCTTGGGCCTGTGACACCCTAGGGAGATGAACCAGCAAGTGTAAAGGCCTGGTGGTGTCACACTGCGGTGGTTCATCCAGGTCACATCCAGGTCCTCTTGAAGCCTGTGCAGAACGCCTACTCCCCAGTGGGGTGGGATAGGTCCCAGAATTGAGTTGGGGTGTCAGGTGGGGACCACTGTCCCACCATGGCTTAGAACTTTGGGCATGGGCCCTGAGCCCATTTTCTCAGTGAAGGACTGTCAAGGGGATTTTCTCCCCCTGACTTGGTGTGCCTGTTGGTTTGGCAGGTGATGGTCTGGAAGAGTAATTTTGATGCTGTTGATCATGGAGAAGTCATGAAAGTGCCAAGGCCCCCAGCCACACTGGCCAGCTCTGCAGGGAATCTGGTAAGTGGCTTGGCAGGTATGTCCTGAGCTCTGTGACTCTGGTGGGCTAGGTCATGGTGAACAGCTCTGGGCTTGGAGATGGTGAGGGTAGAGGTTTAGGCCCATCTCGGGAAAGGAACCCTGGTAAGATCTTGTCATTTACCAAATACTTTGGCATTTGTGGTGCTTTGTTTTCCGTCTAGAGTGAACGAATGAGACACAAAGAGGCTGATATAGCAAGCTACTGGGTACCCCGGGCCTGTGCCATTTGGTGGGGGTGTGTTTCCATGGCAAACGCTGCTGGTTGATTGAGGCCTTAGGGGACGAGGGACCTGTCCCATACTGAACCCTGGGCCACAGGATACAAATGTGGGGCTCCTAGAGGGTTCAGGGGCTGAAACCACAGCTGGGACAAATGGGAAAGGCCCAGCCCTGTTGCTTTCACTTCCCCCACTTTTTTTTCTAACCATGGAGAGGAAGTTCCTCAGCCACAAACCATTTTTAGTACCTTTGTTGGTAAAAGAATATTCAGTGTTCCTGAATTTGAATAGTTAATATTTTTGACAACTATTTGGGGGAAAAATTGATAACTGATACAGTCTCATTAAATAAGGTCGTATTCAGCGTGGGCTGAAATAAATGTTAAAGCCAAGGTTGTGGAACCCTCGGGGTTCCAAGCTCCTATGGCCACAGGCTGTTTAAATATCTCTCCACTGGTCCATAGAGGCAGTGTGGCCTCCCCAGCACGGATACTGGTCCAAACAACAGGAAGCGGCTCGCCCAAGGCCTCCAGCGAGTCAAGGCTGGGGCCCAGAATAGAACCAGGAAGCCTCTTGAGTCTATCCCAGGGCTTCTGTGGTTGCAGCAGATAGACCCCTCACCACCCCATTCCATCACACACACATGCCCCGTTTTGTGTCCTGGGCTGCCTTTAGGCATTGGCCCAGTTGGGTTTTACTTCTAGGGGTTGCCATCCTGGCTGGCCCCTTGGCTGTCCTCTGTACTTGCTAATCAGTGGCCAGTTTTCAGCTTTTGGGTTTGTTGGGGGATGACTGGGCTGCATGATGCACTGCCTGCTGCCAGTTCATCTTCCACCCAGAAAGGCATTTCACAACGCAGGGTTGGGGTCCCCTGGGACCCAGCAGACCTCTAGATCCTGCCCTCTTTCCTGTGACTCCCTATCTACTGGGCACTTCTGGTGAGCCACAGCCAAGGCCTTTTATGCTTGCCACCCTGTTTATTCCTTATCAGAATGAGTGGGTAAAGGTACTGCTCAGTTCACCGATGAGACACCTGGGACTTAGTCACCTTCCCCAGATGCCTGGACCAGGCTGACCCCTCTGAGCAAAGCTAGGAACTGCAGGTAGCAGAGGGCTGCTGGCTCTTTTTCCCCATTTTAGAGGAGGGCACTGCCATCTGCCTCTTGGGAATGGTTAATATCTACCAACTGCAGGATAATCCCATGTTCTTATAGTTATTAGGAAAATAAATAAGATGAACTGCCTTTTTGTTCCTTTAGTCCTGGCTCAGTGATGAGGTATGGGGCACCTTTGCTTCCCAGAGCTGTGGGTGGGGATCCCAGCATGGCAGGATGGGGCATGGTGGATGAGCAGCTTGGCAGGGCTCAGGGCAACCACGTGATCCCATACTATCTACAGGCTCACGTTGGAGTCGTAGTCACAGCTCTGCCTGCTGGCCCTTACTACATGGGCCTCAAATAGGGAAAGGCTGTGGGTCCTGGGGTCAGAGAACTGGGTCTAAATCCTGGATGTGTGGCCTCAGGCAAAACACGTGGTCTTCCCAAACCAATATTTTCCCAGTGGTACCTGAATATCCCCATAGGCAGGCTCTGCCGCAAGCTTTGAGACCCCACCAAGTGACTTGTTCATCCTAAAATCATCCTTGGTTGAGATCCGACCTCTTATTTGTTATAAGCCCCTCTGAGACCCTGAGTGGATGTTAAGTCCTCTTCCAGACACACTTTCACTGACGCACACCTGCCATATGGTATAAACCTTTAGGACTTCTCTGATCTCAGGACTCCCAGACCAAGAGGAGCGCTAGGTTTTTAGTTTGTTTTGCCTTGTTTTATTGTGATAATATATATATAACACAAAGTTTACCATTCTAACCATTTTTAAGTGTACAATTCTGTGGCATTAAATATATTCACAATGTTGTGCAACCATCACCGTCTATTTCCAGAAGATTTTCATCTTTCCAAACTGAGGAGAGCTACTTTTTATAACACTGTTCAGTGGTTCGGTTTTCTTCTGAGATAGGAAGGGAAGCTGATGGCACTGAGACAGTATCTGGGGACTGGTTCCATGGCTGGCCAGAGTGTCTTAGCACCACAGGGAGCCCAGGAGCACTGCAGGAGCTCCATGTCTCAGCAGCTTGAGAGTCTGATGAGCCCCTGCCCCTCTAGCTCTGTCTATGTACTTGCCTTCCGGTAACACAGGGTTTCTCACCCTCAGCACTGTTGATATTTTGGGCCAGATCATTCTTTGCTGTGGGCAGGGGGGAGAGGGAGCTATTTCATGCATTGTGGGATATTTAGCAGCATCCTTGGCCTTTATTCACTAGATGCCAGTAGCATCTTCACCCTCCCACCAACCCAAGTTATGACAACCAAAAGTATCTTCTAGGCTGGGCATGGTGGCCCAGCATGGTGCTATAATCTCAGCACTTTGAGAGGCTGAAACTAGAGGATCGCTTGTGACCAGGAGTTAAAGACCAGCCTGGGGAACACAGCAAGATCCTGTCTCTACAAAAATTTAAAAATTAGCTGAGTATGGTGGCACTCCCCTGTGGTCCTAGCCACTTGGGAAGCTGAGGCAGGAAGATGGCTTGAATCCAGGAGTTGGAGGCTATCGTGAACTCTGATCATACCACTACACTCCAGCTTGGATAACAGAGTGAGACTCTGTCTCTGGGGAAAAAGAAAGTCATCCAATACTGCCAAATGTCCCTCTGGTGGGCAGAATTGTCCCCAGTTGCAATAAGAGAATCACTGCAATAAGTCTTGCCTGAGCGGCGAGCCCAGAAAAGAAGCTGACCTAGCAGTGGGAGGAGTGTGGGAATGTGTCTGGAGATGGGGCTCTCTTAGCAGTGGGAGGAGCACAGGGATGAGGTGGGAGAGGCTGTGGGCATGTGGGTGAGGACTGCTATTCCAGCAGCCCTGAGTGTGAGGACTGTGCTCAGTTGGGCCAGATCTGGGTTCCCACCAGCAGCGGCAGTGGTGGCCCAGGTTTCTCAGCCTGGGCTTCTAACAGAAGCTCATTTTGTAGGAATCTTGTTTGGTCTCAGTCTTCTGCAGGTGATGGTAAACAATGGAAAAAAAAAAAAAGACGTTTTGCCTTTAGCAACTTGGTTTTCTTCACTTAAAAATTGGAAAGTGTTTTTGCCTTTCCTGCCTAGAGACTTCCCTGGCTCTGGGAGAATATCTGGTCAGTGGTTTAGTGGCTGACCAGTGTGGCTTGACTTCTCAAAGAGCCCATGGCACCACAGCCGTGCCCCAAGAACTCATGAATCTAACGACCCTCTGCCTATGTCAGCTCTGTCTACACCCTGGGCCTGAAGCCATGTGAAACATCCTGGGCATTTGAGGATTCTAGGAAGCCAACCGGGCAGGTGTAGGTGTTGAATTCCTCACCATGTCCCCATTCCAGTATAGCAGTCGAAAGCCAGAGGGACAGAGCCTGCATGGACCCCCTACTCTACTCACCCTCTAGTAGACCACGGCAGGGGCAGCCTTGTGAGCCTGTGATGGTCCTTCTGCCCTGGAAAACCCCCTGCCCATGACCCTTTCTCTGCCTGCAGCGCTTCAACTCTCAGATCTTGGAACGAAGGTTGTCCTTGAGCCCACTCTGAATAGAGCTCTGTTCACTGCAGAGCTATTTTCAACCTCTGGTTGAAATTCACAGCTTATTTTTAGGCACATTTCATGTTGAAAAGCAAAAGCCATTTCCCAGCCATTCAGAATGAGAATAATGGGTTCCATTTTCCCTCTATTCTTGGCTGAGTTGTGCATGAGGAGGGATTTCAGGGCCTGTGGCTGGGGAATTTTCTCTGATTAGAAGGTTGCAGAGGAAGGATTCCAGGCCATGCTCTGGGCTGAGGGTGGACAGAAGCTCCATGTTTTGCCTTGTGACATGCTACAAGGCTGGAGGAAGGATGGAAGAGCCACTTGCAGGCAAATGAGCACCTCCCAGAGGGCGTGAGTGTGGGCAAGGGATGGGAGCCCCTGGGAGTTGTCTACAGTGGGTGCTCGTGCTAGTGTTTTCAAGGATCTAGTGCTTAGCTCTGTTCCCTGTCATGGCCCTGCCCCTCTCTGCCCTTGTCCACCCTCTTGCTATCTGTCCTTTGGGGCCTGTCCCCAAGGCATAAAGACCCCTGTATCTTGTATGACCTTAAATTTAACACCTGCTCCCAAACACCCCACCACTATAGGACAGACAGAAGAAGCTCAACCTCAGAAGCATTTTTTAACCACTTTTTAAATAGCAGAGATGTATTTGCTTGGTTGACTTATTTTTGCCCTCCTTCCAAATGTCCGGGGGCCCATTATGCAATTGGGAAGAAAGGTTGTGCTGGGTGGGGTGGGAGGAGAACACAGAGTTCTAGGTAGTTCAACGAAACTGGGGGAAAAAAAACAAAACCCACTTCCTGAGTTCTAAGGATTGGCTGCTGTCCGGTTCACACATTAACCTTGAGTTTTAGGGCCGAGGGCTTTTCTCCTCTCACCTCTCAAGATCTCATTTTAAGGGGAAAAGCTCATCTGTGGTTAAGAGCTTGGGTTCTAGCTTCCAGGCAACCTGTGATGAAATCCTTTCTCTACCCTCCCTGGGGTATGACCCTAGGAAAGTGGCTAGACATCTGTGAGGCATGATTTTCTCTTCTGTCGTATGGGGAGAGACTGGGTCATCCTTTGTGGGATTTCATGCGTCGTGTATCTACCAGGCATATGGCAAGTGCTCATCAAGCTTTAGCTATTTTTTTTTTTGAGACAAGGTCTCACTGTCACCCAGGCTGAAGTATGGTGGCGTGATCGTGGCTCACTGCAGCTTCGACCTCCTAGGCCGAAGTGATCCTCCTGTCTTAGCCTCCTGAGTAGCTGGGACTATAGGTGTGTGCTCCCATGCCCAGCTAATTAAAAAAAAGTTTTTTTTGAGATAGTCTTGTGCTGTCACCCAGGCTGGCGTGCAATGGCGCCATCTCAGCTCATTGCAACCTCTGCCTCCCATGTTCAAGAGATTCTTGTACCTCAGCCTCCTGAGTAGCTGGGATTATGGGTGCCCCCGCCCCACCATGCCTGGCTAATTTTTGTATATATATATATATTTTTTTTTTTGAGATGGAGTTTTACTCTTGTTGCCCAGGCTGGAGTGCAATCGTGCGATCTCAGCTCACTGCAACTTCCACCTCCTAGGTTCAAGCGATTCTCCTGCCTCAGTCTCCCAAGTAGCTGGGATTACAGGCACCCACCATCATGCCTGGCTAATTTTTGTATTTTTAGCAGAGACAGGATTTCACCATGTTGGCCAGGCTGGTCTTGAACTCCTGACCTCAGGTGATCTGTCTGCCTCAGCCTCCCGAAGTGCTGGGATTACAGGCGTGAGCTACCGTGCCTGGCCCAATTTTTAAAATTTTTTGTAGAGAAAGGGTCTCTCTGTCTTTTCCAGGCTGGTGTCAAATTCCTGGGCTCAAGCAGACCTCCTGCTTCCACCTCCCAAAGCATTGGGATTATAGGTATGAACTACCATGCCTGGCCCACCAAGCTTTAGCTATTTTAAAAAGGTTCTTTTCCCCTCCCTGACTAAAAGCCAGTCTAAGAGATTATGTATTCAAAACTTGCTAGAGTGAGGGACAGCAGTCAAGAATGGGAGCACTTAAAATTTTCCATGTTGATCCCTCTCTGCAGGTCATTATAGTGAGGGCTAGTGAGATTTTAGACCCTTGGAGGCATCAAAATTGTGTTTCTTGATGGCAGACCCAAGTCCCCTGTGCTCTCAGATGAGAGAGCAGATCTGTGAGTGGGTGGAAACAGACTTTTCCTTCCACCCCAGGATTCCCCAGGACAAGATGCCCAGGACCCCCAGAGCCTCAATGCTTTAACTGTCCTCTGGAAGAGGGGGCTGAGTCAGTTGAGAACATCTGACCTGAACCTGAGGCCTCATGTGTGCCGAAGGATGGCCTGTTTCTTCTTCCTAGTTCCTCTGATTCTGAGGGTAAAGCATCAGCCCCTTCCTGTACCCATCCTTCAGCTTCCATGTTTCTGTTCTGGGGCACTGCCACAGGGGTGGGCTTCACTTAGGGGTTCTTGGGACCTCGATTCCTGGCCCAGAGAGTCTTCGCACTAGATCTTCCGCTGTGCTGTGGATCTGTGTGCCTCTGGATTTTTAAGATCTGGGTTCTCACTCCAGGTGCCTTGCCCAAGGAATTATAGGGTTGGAGAAGCAGGGAGAGGAGACCCATTTCCACGTGCCTCATAGATTTAAAAAAATTATTTGTATACATTTCAGAAGTACAAGTGCAGCTTTGTCACCTGATACATTGGTAGGGGTGAAGTCTGAGCTTTTAGTGTAACCGTCACCCAAATAATATGCAGTATACTGATTAAGTATTTTCTCATCCCTTGCTTTATAGATTGTGTGTTAGTCTGCTCAGGATGCTGTAACAAAATACCATAGGCTAGGTAGATTATAAACATTGAAATTTTAATTCTCACAGTTCTGGAGGCTGGGAGGTCAAAGCAAAGCACCAACCCGTTTGGTGTCTGGTGAGGGTTTTTTTTCTGCTTCATAGATGGCTCCTTCTCATTGTGTCCTCATGTGGTAGAAGGGGCTAGCTAGATCTCTGGGGTCTCTTTCATAAAGACAGTAATCCAAACATGATGGCTCTACCTGCATGACCTAATCACCTCCCAAAGGCCCCACCTCCTAATACACTCACCTTGGGGTTAGGATTTCAACACAGAAATTTTAGGGGACACAAACCTTGAGACCATGCAGCAGATTTGCTTCTCACTTGGGTGGACTTGCGACGCTTACTGACAACACAAATTTATGGTCTGGCATTTGCTTTCTGTAGAGGGGAGAAGTGTGGGTTCAAAGGATTCTTAGCAAGCACAGTCTTGTGGGTGTTTGGAGCAGGAGTGAACCCCAGATTTATACGTCTTAGGAGCCTCTTCCTTCTCCACTTGATCCGAATTCTGGCACCTAATTTTTTCAAGACCATTAAAGTATGTAGGATGCAGTGATTCACGCCTGTAATCTTAGCACTTTGGGAGGCTGAGGCAAGAGGCTGGCTTGAGCCCAGGAGTTCAAGACTAGCCTGGGTAACGTAGTGAGACCCCCTTCTCTTTAAAAAAAAAAGAAAGCAAGCAAGGAAAAAGACTATTAAAGGGAACTCATGGCCGGGCACGGTGGCTCATGCCTGTAATCCCAGCACTTTGGGAGGCTGAGGGGGGTGAATCACATGAGGTCAGGAGTTCAAGACCAGCCTGATCAATGGTGGTAAAACCCTGTCCCTACTAAAAATATAAAAATTGGCCGGATGTGGTAGCACACACCTGTAGTCCCAGCTACTCAGGAGGTTGAGGCAGGAGAATCGCTTGAGCCCAGGAGGCGGAGGTTGCAGTGAGCCAAGATCACACCACTATACTCCAGCCCGGGCAACAGAGTGAGACGCTGTCTCAAAAAAGTAAATAAAATAAAATAAAGGGAGCTCCTGGCTTTCCTCCTGGTGCAGGTGAGTCAGAAAATGCCCAGGTAAGTTACCCAACTTGGAAAAAGCTTGGCTTCAGGGGGCACAAACCCCCAATGCCTCACGCTGCCTGTGCCCTTGGACTCAGGGCATCTTTGAGGGGGCTCACACCCTTTGACTGAATAGCTGGCATTGCCCACAGTCCTTTTCATTGATGTGAATGAGAGCTTGGTGGAAATGGGAAAGCAGATCCTCTTCTGAGGGGCACCATTCCACCTCATGTGGCTGTTGTGGGGCTTTGTTGGGGCCAGGCTTTATGGGATGACTTGGGAACAGTGGGGACTTTCTTTTCATGTTTCCTAGGACTTACCAAGTGGCCCATCTCTGGCTTCTGGGAGAAAATTCATTCCTGCCCCCTATGCCACACAGAGGAAGAACTTTGAGCCCAGAGGTGACCTGCTGGTGCATAGCTTGGGCCCCAGCCAAGTCCTTGCCCCTGGAATTGAAGTGCAGGAACACTAAGAGCCCAGATTGGAAAAGAGCAAGGGGGAGTCTCCTCATTTCTCAATGGGAAAAAGGAGCCCAGCATCCTCACCTCTGGGACAGATAACCATGCATTCCCCTGTGTGTATGCACATGCATGCTCGTGTGTGGACCCCTGTCAGTGCTGCTTCAGGGTCTCCTGGTGTCTGCATTCCCACAGTGCTCAGTCAAGTGCACCTCCCTTGTAGCCATCCGTGTAATCCCCCCCACAGACCCTGCAGTTCCAGTTCTGTGGGGCATCTCCAGATTACATGGGATGTACTGGGTCAGGGCACAGCATGGGGGATGGCAGGGATCTGGCTAGGTACCTTCCTGAGTTGAGAACAGGCAGCTTACAAGCATGTCTTTCCTGGAAAGGATTTTCAGGTAGCCCCACTAGGAAGGTGGAAGGTGCATACTAGTATGGGAGCCACTTCAAGAATTTAGTTGGCAGTAAGAGCTGCGCTGCCTCAGCGTGCTGGTGTGAGCCGCTGGTTGGGGCCCAGCCTGAGGTGGCGTGTCTCCTGTAACTCAGACAGGTTGTCTCAATTCTCTGCACTCCTGTCTCTCCACCAGTCTGTATTGCATCCTTCGTGCATTTTTCACTTCATGGGCTCACTCTTTAGACTTTCCTGCAGAAGGAAGGTCACAGCAGCCTTTGCTTTGGGTGGCAGAGGCCTTCAGACAAGATGCCTGTTTCATGCTTGGGCTGCATTTTCCTCTACCTTTATCTGAGTAGAATTCATTGAAAGTGCTCTGGCTTTCTTAGTTTCAGTAGGAAGAGAGCAGATACTAGAAATAGAGAAGATTCAATATTTGTTACCGAATTACAGGGTTTGTTTTGTTTGTTTTTGTTTTTTGAAATGGAGTCTCTCTCTGTTGCCCAGGTTGGAGTGCAATGGCACTATTTCAGTTCACTGCAACCTCTGCCTCCCGGGTTCAAGTGATTCTCCTGCCTCAGCCTCCCGAGTAGCTGGGATTACAGGTGCCCCTCACCACACCTGGCAAACTTTTGTATTTTTAGTAGAGACAGTGTTTTACCAGGCTGGCCAGGCTGGTCTCGAACTTCTGACCTCAGGTGATCCACCCACCTCAGCCTCCTAAAATGCTGCTGGGATTGCAGGTATGAGCCACCACGCCCAGCCCCAAACTACAGATTTTGTAGAATGTTTCCTGCTTGAAACCGAGCACCCTTGGCTAGTGGCTGGCGAGTAATGTGGCATTTGCAAGATCCAGGAGCACCAAAGATGCCAGTGCTTCTGGAAGTGGGCCACCCAGACGCAGGGCAGGTTCCAGCTCCTTTTTCTTCCAGAGGCTACCACTGACTTTATTGCCAGGTACATGTTAAATAATTACTATATTTTCCGCAAGGGAGGAGTTGCCTTTGATAAGCATGAGGACAGCATTTGCAGAAATCCATTAGGAGATGCTAGTTGGGCTTTCCAGGCAGTGATAGTGAAGAGACAGGCCTTTTAACATTTGATGTTTATTGTAGTAAGCCTTTTGCAGTGGTTCTTGAACATTAGTGTGCCTCAGAATCACTCCAAGGGCTTATTAAAACATAGCTTGCTGGACTCCATACCCAGAGTATCTGATTTAATAGGGAATTCACATTTCTAACAGATTTCTAGGTGATGTTGATGCTGCTGGTCCAGGGACTCACTTGGAGAACGACTGGTCTTTTGGAAAACAGTCTAGCCTCCTGTGACCCTGGCATCCTGGGCAGGGGAATTGGAGGAAGATAACCATGCCTTCTCCTGTGTGTGTGCACGTGCATGCTTATGTGTGGACCCCCGTCAGGGCTGCTTCAGGGTCTCCTGGTGTCTATATTATTTTTATCTTTGAAGTTTCTAGGACTCGTGGGTACAGCTTAGGAAAGACAATCAGAAAATCAGTGTCCCTCGGAGCCTACCGTAGTGTGTTGCTTTCCAGAAGAGTGAAAAGGTATGACCTTGGTTCTTTGTTTGATTTTTTTTTTTTTTTTTTTTTAGACAGGGTCTTGCTCTGTCACCCAGGCTGGAGTGCAGTGGCACAATCTTGGCTCATTGCAACCTCCATCTCCCAGGTTCAAGCAATTCTCGTGTCTCAGCCTCCCGAGTAGCTGGGACTAAAGGCATACACCACACCTGGCTAATTTTTTGTGTTTTTTTTTTTAGTAGAGATGGGGTTTTGCCATGTTGACCAGGCTGGTCTTGAACTCCTGACCTCAGGTGACCCACCCATCTTGGCCACCTTGGCCTCCCAAAGTGCTGGGATTACAGGCATGAGCCACTGTGCCCGCCAATCTCAGTTCTAATTTCCATGCACTCAATTTTAAGAAAGCCCAGCCAGGCCTGGTGGCATGCACCTGTAGTCCCAGATATTTAGGGCTGAGGCCGGAGAATTGCATGAGCCCAGGAGTTCAAAGCTGCAGTGAACTATGACTGTATCACTGCACTTCAGCTTGGGTGATAGTATGAGACCCTGTCTCAAAAAGAAAGAAAGCTCAGTGATGCCCTGTGGGCCCTTTAAACCCAAAGGCATCTACCAAGGCTCGGTTTACAACCAGATAGGCAGGCATCACCAGCTGAGGATATCAGTAGTAAGGAAGGTAGAACTCACTGTGGCTCTGCTATGGGCCTCTGCCAGGCCTGTTGTTCTGTCCCAGCTCCTGTCCTGCTCCTTAACACTCCTGCCATTAGTTCAGTCACCTGTTCTTGGATCTGCATTCTCCAGGCCACTTGCCTCCTACATTACCCTTGTCGTCTCCCCTGCTGTGTTGGTGTCCCTGTCTCCTACTTCTTACCCTGAAAATGTGGATGCCTAGGCCAGCTTCCATCTCCAGAGAGCCTGCTAGGCTTTAGGGAAGCTGATGGGTGAGAGGCTCTACCTGAGCCGGAGATGGCCTGGGTGTATATGGCTTAACATTTGAACCCCCAGATGAAGGTCTTATTTGCAGAGCCTCTTGAAGAGGTGCCTCAAGGTAGCGAGAGCAGAGACAAGCCTTGAAACAGTGATTAAGGTAGAGGTGGCAAGGTTGGAACAGAAACCAGAACTCCCTTCTCTGAACTGCCCCTTTTAGGGGTTGATGGTGTTTCTTGTCACTAGAAAAATTGCCATCCATTCCACAAGCAAGCAGGTGCCTCTCCAGAGGACAGCTGCATGATGCTGAGGAAGGAAGGCCTATTTAATGACTTAAACCAATGGGCGGTGTGTTCTCAGACATCCAGGGAAAAGCAGATTAAGACAATCACAGTATCATGAAGACATAACAACCTGACAGGAATCCAGACAAAGCCTAGAGGCCCTTGGGCACAGCTCTGCGTGCATCAGTACACATTTGGCACATAAACCCAGGCACACACACACTCCTTTGAGAGCTTTGTTATCTCTTTCAAGAGTCCCAGAACTGTTTTGGATTTTCCTTTTCCCCTGGCAGCCAAAGCCTGGGTCCGGGGTTATTGGAGATTCCTCATGTACGTGTGGGGAAATGAACCTGAGTAACAAGACAGACAGTGGAGTCTCAACACTGTGATGCTTTCCTACAAGGCACACATGGCCCCAAGCAGAGCCCGGCTGTGTGCCTCGAAGGACCTTTTGCTTCAGACACTGGGGCCACTGCTATGACACTGCTGTTTTGCTGATGGTGGTGGCAGGCAATCTAGATCCCCATTGTCACCTCTCCACAGGAGGGCCCACAGAGGCCACAAGAAGAGTCTTGTAACAATTGTTGGCTGTAAAGTAGAGAGGGCGGGCAAGAACTGAGGGCTTTGGCATTTAAGGACCGTTCTTCCCCTTTATTTTGTTCTTTTGTTTTCATTATATTTTTTTAAGCCCAGAAACCTGAAAATGAAATAAATGAACCACAGGTAGAAATAAACCCATTGCTTAAGTCTGACTGTGATTCTTGGGGCCACCATCCACTGCTAGTGGGGTTGCTCTCATCCTTTTAGTTTCTTTCCAGATGGCACCTCTTCCATGCAGCCTTCCTTGGGAGGCCAGCAGCTGGTGAGTTCTTCCTGCTCCATCTGCCTAGAGCATTCTCCTTCCTGGAGCAGCCTTCCTCTCCTGTTGTCTGTTATTTACAAACCTAACTTTTCTCCCTGGAGGGCTGGGGGCTTCTCTTGCTGTGGTGCTCAGTATGTGCCTGGCACATAAAAAATGCTCAGGAAGTCAAAGCATTCTCATGTCTGTGGGCAGCATAAGTTGAGTGTGTGAGGCTAGAGGCGGGCTGTCTTTCCTTTTGGCATTTTTGATGGTCTTGGACTAAAAGAAGGAAGCCACCTTCTGTCCTTATTTGTCAGTTTGGGGGCAGATGACATGGGGTGGTGTGGGCAGTGACAGGGCAACAGAGGGTCGTAGAGTCTGCATGCCTGGACTAGAAGTTTCAGAACTTCTTTTCATTTTAAATGGAAAAAAATGCTTTGTGGTTTATATTTTCCAGATTGGACAGCAGCATTGCCATGTGGTGTAAGGGTGTTGGATAGTGCTTGTGTTTATGTTCTTATTGGTTGCCATGGAAAAAAAATCAGAATAGATGGTTTCCATGGAGATTATCTTACAATTAGTTTCTTTGAAGGTCCGGACATTGCTGCAGGATTCGCTGAGTACTCGTTGCCATCAGGGGCTTTCTCTGTAGCAGTGCCAAAGGCTGGTCAGAGCGTTCCATGGACTTAGACAAAGTCATCTGCTTCCTATGCGTGCAAATCCCCGGACACCAGAGTGGGGGTGATCCCACTCAGCTTCCTCTTGGAGTCCCACTTGCCTGGTCTCAGCTCCACAGCTCCTTTCAGTCACCAGGAAGCTTTTTTTTTTTTTTTTTTTTTAATTAAACAAAACAAAACAGAAAAACCTTTGTGTTGTGGAAATTTCAAGCTAGCACAAAAGAATAACGTAACAAACCTCATGTACTGCTCACCTAGCTTCAACATTCTGCTATCTCATTTCATCTGTTTCTCCCCACATTTTAAAGAAGAGTTTGAGTATTTTTTAAAATCCCAGAAATATGATTTTTTTACTCCAAATAAGGCCATTTCTTGGTTATATAATAGCAGTGGTCTTATCACATCTAACAAAATTGATAGTTTCTTCATATCAGATATCTAGTCTATATTCACATTTTCCCACATTGTGTCATTGCTCAAATAAGGATTCAGGAAGCTTTGGGAAAACCTATGTTCTCTGCTTCCCCCTCCTCCATCCATGGTTCTGGTAGACTGAGTAGCTGAGGGGTCTTTGGCCTGAAGCTGTCTTGGGCTTGCAGGAGGGGGTGCATCTGGGCTGACATCGCTCTCTCTATGTCCTCCAAGAGAGTTTGGTACTGTGAGCTCCTCGCTCCTTCCTGGAGGTGGGTCAGGTACAGGTGGGCCAGCTACTGCCAGCTGTCCTAGGGCAGGCATCTGCTGGGGTGCACTGGGCATCTTTGAAGCCTGCAGGGTGAGGGAAGGGGAGAGGTGATGTAACCTTGGTTCATAACAGCTGTCTGTGACTTCATTTTCCAGGAAAGGAGAGGCTGTTTGACCCCGTGGGACACAGCCTCCTGCAACTCCTCCCTGGGAATCGTGGGGCTGTTGGTGGAGGGCTCTGGCTGATCTGAGGCCCGTTGCTTCTGTGGGTTGGGCAGAGCCAGTCCTGTTTATCTGTCTTGGCAGGCTTTGCTCGTGTCCTGTGATGCTGCACAAAATATGAATTACGGAGCTTGAGTGATGCCTGGGGTGTGGTCGGTGGCTCTAACACTCTCCATTGAACTAAGTGCAAGGAGAGTTTAAAATAGCCAGCCTTTGTTCCGAGGTTTTAAAAATTCAACTCCAGTAGTTACAATGAGCTGTCTTCAAGTGGATCTATAAATAAACCGCTACTGTTCCTCTTTGTCACTGAGAGCTGCGGCGTCTCCCAGAGATGTCGGCTCTGCCGCTCGTCTTCATTAGATGCCTCATCTGTGGGGCAGCTGCAGGCAGGGCTGACACACAGAGTTTGTAACGACTGCAACACATTCCCTTTCAAAAATCCACAGTCCCCAAAAATTAACCACACAGGAAAGGTAGTAACTTTGCATTGGAGAAACCTGGCAGAGAGGTCAGTGTCACCATTGATGAAGGTCAACACTCCCTGTAATAAGCCCTTGCACATGAACCCTGTGATCGTGTGTACATCACTTTTCCGGTGGTGTCCAACGTTTATAACCTGAATCTAATGCTAAAACCCAAGTCAAGAAGCATTTGATAAAATAACTGGTCAGTATTCTTCAAAACTGTCAAGGTCATGAAAGACAAGGGAGTACTAAGGAACTGACACAGATGGGAGGCGGCTAAATACGTAATAAATGCATCCGTAGGATTCTGGAACATTGGGATCTAAGGACAGTAGTAGGAAAACTGGTGAAGTTCGAATGGGGTCCCTAGTTTGGTTAATGGTATTGTCACAGTGTTAGTTTCCAGGTCTGATCATTGTCCTGTGGTTATGTAAGACATTAACACTGGGAGAGGGATATATGGAAATTCTCTATACTATTTTTTGCAACTCTTCTCCAATTCTAAAATTAGTTCAAAGCAGTTTAATATAAAGCAGAATCTACAGTCAGTACTTGGGCTTTATCAGAATCCTTGATCTCCCTCCCAGGGTGCCTCGGTTCAGGTGTGTGCTGTGGGAAGGTAGGCATTTCTGTCTCCAGGTAGGGGGCAGGTCACCCTAAGATACTCAGTTCCAGCCCGGAATGAGCCCTTGGGAATGTTTGTGGAGCTGAACTGAACCAGAGCTGCCCTCAAGGTAGCACATGTGTGTTGAGATGGAATGTGCTCCCACAGGTGTTGGGCAGGGCGGGTTGCCTGCTTGCCTATGTGGTGGTTTCAGAGGATACTCCAGAGGTGCATCTGTTCCAGGAACTCCAGGACAGACTCAGCAGGCATATGGGCCTGGCCCAGGATGGACCTACTTCCTCCTGAGGCTTCCTCGCCTCCACCACCTGCCCCTCCTCTGTGTTCCTAAACCCACTGCCACCTTGCTGCCCTGACCCTCGTGTACATTTCTCACTGTAACAAGTGTGACAACCTGGAGGGTTCCGGCCCCTAAAGGCTAGGGTTGTCTTCCAGCCCTCTCTGAACCCCTCCAGGGGAGGAACCGCACTGTGCCAAGGCATGTTCTTGCTGCTTCCTCACAGCCTCCACTGGCTTGAAGTCTCTTAGCTGTCACCTCCCTGCTTCATCTCATTCTCTTCTCCCCGGCTTCCCTCACCTGTGTGTGTCACTTAGTAAGATAGACCTCCCAGATCAACTTCTTTCTGGGGGCATGTTGGACACCAAGTAACTTTCCATTTCTTGCCTATCAAGGCAATACTTTCACTGTTTTGAAAAGTCACCCCTCTTGTGTGTGGGGAAATTCTTGGAAACGCTTGCAGAGAGAGGCTGGGGAGTCAGCAGATTGATGGGGGTCGAGCCCAGGTGTGGCCATCACAGCCTTGGAGTGGGTCCTCCATCTTGCCATGGGCCTGGGTGAGGAGAGTGGAGTCTTGGTTTGTGCATATAGCATCTCCCACATGCTGAAGGCCAGGTGAAATAGGATGACAGGCACCTGTGGTCCCTGCCTCAAAGGGACCACTTTCTGAGGAGGGACTGTGAGATGACCTGTGGTCCTGGGAACTAGGTGGCCCTGGTTCGGTGTGTGACAAGGCCTGGAATCCAGGGGTTGGTCAGGCATGCAGATTCCCCGTCTTTCATTTTAGACCCATCTTTCAACCCCTTCACGATTTTTATTTTATTTATTTAGAACTAGGATCTTGCAATGTCACCCGGGCTGGATCGTGGCTCAGTGCAGCCTCCAACTCCTGGGCTCAAGTGATCCTCCCACCTCAGCCTCAGGAGTAGCTGGGACTATGGGGGCAAGCCACTGCACCTAGCCCCTTCACAAGCTTTAGTGCAAAGGACACCTATTGGTTTCCCATCAGCAGGGGCCTGAGGTCAAGGGGTGGCTCTGAGGCCTGACTGTGATCTGTGGTTGTGGAGCATCTGATTTGGTTTGAAGGTTGCTGTGTGGACTCCCAGGCCCTGTGTCTCTGAACTTTCAAAGATGACCCAGCACCTGCCCTCCTCACAGTCTGGCATGGGGAATGTGAAAAGGCACCCTGCATGTTCATACCCTCTAGATGAAAGCCAGCGGTGGGACCAAACCCCACCCTTATTCTCAGGCTACCTGGAAGAACAATGGCAGGACTGCCAAAAGTTAGATTGTTTTAAGAGACCAGAATTTCTCTTGGGTTCAGGGCTATGTTTGGAATCAGAAGTTTCTTCTCGTTGGATTCTAGGCCAGAACTCCAAATTACAGGGCAAATGAGCCTGCAGTGTATCTAGTCTGTAGATATGCATGGTGAATTCAGTACAGGCTTCTTTTGAGCTTTGATTTGAGAAAACACCCGTGCCTTTCACCTTGAGAAGATGGACGTGAGGCTGAGCCCAAGTGAGCTCTGTGCTTTTCCCTGCTTCCCTCCCCAGGGGCAGGTTTAGCAAACATGGAGGCAGACAGACATGGATGCCTGTCAACTTTTCATGAAGGCAAATTGTCAAAGTCAAAGGCCTGAGGCCAGGACTAAGAAACATCTGTGTCTGTGAGTCTCCCCATCCACACTCAGCAGGCTATACAATGAACAGTCCAATTGAAGATTAAGTTGAAAAGATTTAATCATAGGGGTGTGTTTATATCCATTTTTTCCAGTTTTGCACAGGGCAGCCCTGCTTTGGAAATGTAGTGACATGCTTTGGTTTTCAGTGAGCAGTAACCAGACATGCTGTTCACCTGGGTCTGTACAAGAAGGGTGCGTGAGATAGCCCAGCTCTTGGCCCCAGGTCACCTTCTCTCCCTTCTCTTGCCTAGAATCAAGCTTTTGACCAGTTCCTGGACACTTCCGTTTATTACAGAGTTTCAGTTTCAGAAGCAGGCTGGGCAAAGGGCATGGTCCAGTGTTAGAACTTAAAAGAAAAGAAGAAATTTCCATCTTGAGCAGATGTTAAGAATTGTCCATTTCACACACCCCCCCCCCCCAAGAGGGGTGTGTTCCATCTTTGCTCAAGCCTGCTGACCAGGTGTGTGCAGACCTTGCTCCTGACTGCCAAGCTGTGTACAGACTCCTAAGCAGCAGAGACCTGACACTCCATGGACTGGGCAGCTGCTGCTTGGGAGACCCTGTCTGGGAATGTCTGCTGCTCTCTCAAATCCCACTTGGAATTTGGGGGTTGGGGAATTGAACTGCATTGAGCTGTGACTCTCTGGCTTTGCATTTGGAAACTGTTAATTCCCAGACTGATGGTGGCCTTTGTGGGCCTCACCTGGAGTCTTCAGCCTTAGGTTTGGCCCATTGGTAATAACCAGCGGAGAGCTGGTGATTTTCACCTTGAGTGCAGAGTGGCAGTGATGGGTGGCGTCAACTGTGTCCTGTGATGGGTAGGCTAGTCTCCTAAGGACATTTCAGTTGTAACAACACGTTTTTTGTTTTCAGTTAGGCTTTCTAATTTACAAATAGTAACATTCACCATTTTAGAAAGCAAACAGTTCTCTGAGTTTTGACAGATACAGTCATGTAACCACCACCGCAATCAAGATACAGAATCTTTCTATCATCCCAAAATGTTCTCTTTTTGCTTCTTTGTAGTCAATCTACTCACTCCACCCCCAGTCCCAAGCAATTATTAATCTGCCTTCTGTCACTATAGATTAGTTTGTATGTTTTAGAATATGATATAAATGGAATTATCCAGTTATATATTTTTTTGGTCCGGTTTCTTTCACTCAGCCTAATTATTTTGAGATTGACCCACATTGTTAAATGTATCAGTAGTTCATTCCTTTTTATTTCATCAAATGGATATATCACAAATTTGGTAAGCAATTGGTAAGCATTTGGTCTATTTGCGATTTCTGGCTATTACAAATAAAGCTGCTGTGAATGTTCATGTACATATTTTTCTATGGAAATATGCTTCCATTTTTCTTGGGTAAATACCTAGGAGTGGAATGGCTGGGACATATAATAGGTGTATGTTAGCCTTTCAATAACTGTCAAAGTGTTTTCAAAAAATGATTGTGCCGTCTTACATTTGTGCCAGCAGTATATGAGAGTTCAAGTTACTCCAGCTCCTCTCTAACACTTGGCATAATCGGTTTTTTTTTTTTTTACCTTTAGGCTATTCTAATAGGCATATAGTTGTATATCACTGTGGTTTTAACTTGCATTCCCCTGATGATTAATAATATAGAGCATCTTTTTAACAGTGTCTTTCAAAGAGCAGAAGTTTTGAATTATGATGAAGTTCATTTTATCAATTTCTTCTTTTCTGGATCATACTTCAGATGTCATATCTGAGGAATATGTCTAACCCAAGGTCACAAAGATCTTCTATGTTTTACAGGAAATATGTATATCAGTTTTATAGTTTTAGGGTTTTTTTTTTTTTTTTTTTTTTTTGAGATTTTTTCTCGCTTTGTTGCCCAGGCTGGAGTGCAGTAGCGCAATCTTGGCTCACTACAACCTCTGCCTTCCAGGTTCAGACAATTCTCCTGCCTCAGCCTCCTGAGTAGCTGGGATTACAGGTGCCTGCCACCACACCTGGCTAATTTTTGCATTTTAGTAGAGATGGGGTTTCGCCATGTTGGCAGGGCTGGTCTTGAACTCGTGACCTCAGGTGATCCACCTGCCTCGGCCTCCCAAAGTGCTAGGATTACAGGCATGAGCCACTGCACCTGGATGTACAGTTTTAGATTTTGCACTTAGGTCTGTGATCCATTTTCAATTGGTTTTTGTATGCTGTGGAAGGTATGTACCAAAGTTCTTTTTTTTTTTTTTTTTTTGGTGTGTGGATATCCAGTTGTTTAATCAACTGTTGGAAATACTAACTTTTCCGTACTAAGTTGTTTGTGTGCCTTTGTTAAAAATTAATTGGCCAGATATTGGTCTAGAGTTTCTGGATTCTCTTTGTTTCATTAATCTATGTGTCCATTTACCAATACCACAGTGTCTTGGCTAATGTAGCTTTAGGCTAAGTCTTGAAATCATGTAATGTGACTCCTCTAATTTTGTTCTTTTTTTCAAAATTGTTTTGGCTTTTCTAGTTCGTTTACCTTTCCATGTAAATTTTAGAATCAACTTCTTGGTGCCTATAGGTGATTTGGGAGGATATTGGCATCTTAACAACATTGAGCCTTTAATACATGAACATGGTATGTTTCTTCATTGAGCCTTTAATACCTGAATACCATGTATCTCTTCATTGGTATAGGTCTTCGATTTTTCTCATTAGTGTTTTGTAGTTTTCAACATATACATTTTGCACATATGCTGTTAGATTTATCCCTAAGCATTTTGTAGTGTGTTGAATGGGAGCCTCCCTGAAAGATATGTCTATATCCTAACCTCCAGAAACTGTGAAGATGACTTTACTTGGGGGAAAACATCTTTATGGGTGTAATTAAGAATCTCAAGATGAGATAATCTTGGATTGGTGGTCCTAAATTAAATGACAAGTGTCCTTAGAAGAACCACACGTAAGAGAGACACACAGAGAAAGGAGAAGAATGCCATGTGAAGACGGAGGCAGAGACTGGAGTTATGTAGCCATAAACCAAGGAATTCTGGAGCCACCAGAAGCTGAAAGAGGCAAGGAAGGATTCTCTCTTAGTGCCTCCAGAAGAAGTACGGCCCTGCTGAACCTTGACTTTAGACTTCCAGAACTGTGAGAGAATTAATTTTGGTTGTTTTACGCCATCAAATGTGACAATTTGTTACAGCAGCCCTAGGAAACTGTTAATAATATATACTTAATGTCGTTTTGGTGCTATTGAAAAGATAATTGCCAAGAGTTTTTAAAAAAAACTAATGAAAGACATCAAACCATAGTTCCAAGAAGCTCAGAGAGCAAGCTGGAATTTAAAACAAACAAGCAAAACCCAACAAGGCCAGGTGCAGTGGCTCACACCTGTAATCTCAGCACTTTGGGAGGCCAAGGTGGGCGGATCACCTGAGGTCGGGGGTTCGGGACCAGCCTGACCAACATGAAGAAACCCTGTCTCTATTAAAAATACAAAATTAGCCAGGTGTGTTGGCGCATGCCTGTAATCCCAGCTACTCAGGAGGCTGAGGCAGGAGAATCACTTGAATTTGGGAGGTGGAAGTTGCAGTAAGCTGAGATCGTGCCATTGCACTATAGCCTAGGCAACAACAGCAAAACTCCGTCTCAAAAAATAAATAAACAAAACAAAATCCTAGATGAGTTATATTCAAACTTCTGAAAACCAAGGATTAAGAAAGAAATCTTAAAGGTAGCCAGAGAAAAAAAAGACATGCAGTGGATCAAAATGTAAGAATTATGAAGAATTCTCATCAGACTATACAAACTGAAAGAGTAACATCTTTAAAGTGTGAAAGAAAAACTGCTAATCCAAAGTTCTGTACTCAGCAAAAATATTTTAGAAATGATGGGGAAATAAAGACCTTTTTTTTGCCCCCAGACAAACCAAAGCTGACAATTTTTTTTACCAGCAAATTTGTATTATAAGAAATATCTAATTTCTCTCTCTTCTTTTTCTGGGATTCCAATTGCCCATGGGTTAGAAGCAATATTGTCCTATAGCATATGGAAGCTCTGTTCTGTTTTATCCCTCTGTGTTTCAGTTTGAGGAATTGATCTATCTTTAAGATCACTAATTTATTTTCCCATTGAGCCCATTACAGCCATTATTCTTTGTTAGTGGGTTCTTATTTCTGTCGTTTCTGTTTGACTCTTCTAATTTCTACCTTTCTGCTGAAATTCTCCATCTGATCATGTGTGTTGTTCAGTAGAGCCTTTACCATATTAATCATAGTTATTTTAAAGTTTGTATCTCATAGTTTCAACATCTAGGTCATCTGAATCTGCTTCTACTGATTGCTTTGTCTCTTGACAGTGTTTTGTTTTGTTTTGTTTTGTTTTGTTTCTTGCCTTTTTTTGTCTCATAGTCTTTTATTAAATGCCAGGCATCATGTTTAGGACAGTAAGGTCCTATTTACTGAGGTAAATAGTCTTGTCAGGAGTTGAGCTTAGTTTAGTGTTATCTAATGTACCTCAATCATCTTCTTCTCACCTTTCAGCCTGCCCTGTGGGTGTGCCCCTCAGAGGGGCATGCTTTTTTCCATGCTCTTGGCCCTCCTCCCTAGATAGGCTGCTATTGCTTATTGCTTGGTGCTTGCTAGTTTTTTTAGGGGGGATGACTCTGTTGTGTTGACCCAGCTTTCGTCTTAGGCAGACTCTGTCTCCCTGGATCTCAAAAGTGGGATATTCTTAGTGGTCCTGCTCCTCCCTTATTCAAAGGAGACCTTGATAACCTCAGCTCAGGATAGTTCCCTGCCTCTCCCTCAAGGGAGAAGGTATTTTTATCTTTGCTTTTCCCTAGTAGCTTAAGGATGCTGTTCTACAGGGGAGAGGTCCTGGCAGGGCTTCATACCTTTTCTTGCTCACTCCCCTCCTCTAGGCCTGCACCTCCAAGGATGGTTTTCTTCCATCTGCTGCCCTGCCCCATCTTTAGTCATGAAAGCCCAGTGGAGGTCTGTGGAGAAGAACCTGTGCATGGGTGCAAGCTCTGCTTGTGTCTATGGCACCTGGGGGTTCTGCACTCTTACCCTAGTCTACACTTGGTCTCCAGCAGTTTGTTAAAACTAACTTGCCCACTTGTATGGCACTTGTTATCTCTTCTCCACATGCTTTACCATAGGTGACCCACAGCTGATGCTTACTTTCCGTTTTCCTCAGAAGTGTCTGTCTTTCCTTAGAAAAGGAAAGACAATGTGGTATTTTCCCTTAGAAAATGGGAAAACATGTGGTATAGATGGGAAAACCAGTCTACTGGTTGCTTTGTGACTTCATCTCTCTGCTTTAAGAAAAGTTCTTTTAGATTGTCAGTCTTTTTCTTGTTAGGACGGAATTAACACTTTCCCCAGTTTTATATATCCTAGGCAGAATCTCCTTATCCATACTCGTATCTTGATGGAAGAGTGAGACCATGATCAATTCAGAGAACTGTCAAGAAGTCAACCCCAGATGGATTGATTTCTTGTCACAAGGAAGATCTACAAGCTGTTCCTTTTTGTTTTTACTGAAATGTTATGGCTTGGTTCCTCATGTATCTGGGTGGCTGAGCATCAGCCATATATATTTAGGCAATTCCTGTTGTGCGTGAAGTGCTGAGCTCCTGGTGGTGTATGAAAGGCAGGCAGCAGAAGAAAGAGGAACTGAGGGGTGGGCAACACATTAACCGACTGTGAGAGCCCAGAGTCCCACCCCAGGGTGGCATGAGAAGAGACATCTGCAGACCCCACATGATATTTCCCAAAGTTAGAGCCATCTCTTGAGAGTCACCTTTTTCTGTTTTGGTATTAAGATGTTTATATTTGGCAAAAGTGAAATGTTGTTGAATTGATGTAGATCTATACAGGTATATGTGTAAGTTAATCTTTGTTGTTATTTTAGTGAGAATTACTTTGTTGTTTTTGAAATGGAGTCTTCCTTTGTCACCCAGGCCAGAGTACAGTGGTGCAATCTCAGCTCACTGCAATCTCCGCCTCCTGGGTTCAAGTGATTCTCCTGCCTCAGCCTTCCAAGTAGCTGGGGATTACAGGTGCCCGTCACCACACCTGGCTAATTTTTGTATTTTTAATAGAGATGGGGTTTTATTATGTTGGCTAGGCTTGTCTCAAATGCCTGACCTCAACTGATCTGCCCACCTCGGCCTCCCAAAGTGGCGGGATTACAGGCATAAGCCACCATGCCTGGCCTATTTGTGTAATTGTATTCATGTTATACTTAACTGAGAACCACCAGGCAAAACCCCCAGGACCCTCTGATGTTGAACAGACAAAATACTGATGTGATTTTTGCATTTAAATGCTGCTTGGGTTACTCTACCACTGTCATTACTCATGGCTTTGGTATGACTGTCTCTTCCCACTCTTGCGTGTCATTTTCTTATCTCTGCTTTCTTGCTTATTTGCCAAGCTCTCACGAAATGCCACAGCTCCAGCATGCTAGCATGCAGGTGAGTGGCTACAGAGCCATGAGGGGCAGGGCGCTGGCCCTTTGCTGCAGTGCACACAGTGGGGAGTCTTCCCTACACAGGAATTTCACCTTGGTGGGCTCTGCTCTTTGAGGTGTCGAGTGTTTGTGGAGGGCCTGCTCTGAGTTCAGCTCTGTGCTGGGCAATCATTCCAGAGCAGCTGGGTTGGGGAAGTGATGCAAAAAGCATTAGACCCAGGATTCAGAGGCCTCCACAGGGACGTGGGAGAGGAGCTATGCACAGCGAAGCCCAGCTACAGCCAATGTCACCTGCCAGAGTCTGTCTGATGTCCAGGAAGAGCCTGCACTTTGGGTTCAGATTCTAATTCTGGCATTTTCTGGGTGACTTACAACAAGTTACTTAGCCTCTCTGAGCCCGTGTTCATATCTGAAAAGTAAGGTTAATAATGCCTATTGGGAAGGGCCATGATAAGGATGAAGTGAGGTGACATGTATTAAGTGAGGTAACATTAAATTAGGGCACACAGTGGAGGCCAAGTAAACCATGGCGATTGCTGGACTGGTGGAGTGTTAAGTGCTGTGATGTTTTCTGATGGGAGTGTGCAAGGAGACAGGGAAATGGCTCACGGCAGCCCTGGAGTGTGAGACTGGTTACCTTCGGACAGTCATTTTCTGACTGAGCCTCAGTTCTCTTTGTTGTAAAGTGGAGACAGCCTATGAAAGTGTGGTATAGATGGGAAGACATGGTGGCTGCTGCAACCCTCCATTGTAAAGGCCACCTCTCCAGCTTGGAGCGCCGTGGCTGCTGTCTAATACTCCCTTAGATCTGGCTCAGCTTTGGCTCATCCAGGAGGGTTTCTATTGCTAAAGTCAGTGGTACTCACCCTGCCTCCCTGCAGCATCCAGTGTGCTTCCAGAGGCTGAGCTCAGCGCTGTCCATTTCTGGGCCATTCTGCAGGAACACTCAGATTTTCCATTCCCTCCTTCCTAGGCAGCCAGCAGCACCAGTCTCTGGCCCATTCCATGACAGTGCTGGCTGTGGGACAGAAGAGCTGTCTGCTCACACCCTTCCTCCAGTGGAAGAGTGTGCGTGTCTACAAGTTAGGGGGTCCTCTGGAAGGAATGGGCACAGCACTGAACATTTCTCAAGAAAGGCCTGCTGGTGGCTTCCAGTGAGCGCCTCTTACAGGCCAGCCATTTGAAGGACTGGCCCAGTCATCATCCCCATTTAGTAGATGAAGAAGTGGAGGCCCAGAGCTGGTCAGTGACTATCTGAGTCACCAGCCTTCACCACTGAACTCTGCTGTGTCTCCTGACAGAACTGCCTTAGTCTGGGGGCCACTGTCTTGGGCTGAAGTCTATCCTGGCTGGGCTATTGGGCTTCTGAAATTTCCTTTTGGGATGGGATTCTTTTTTTCTTTTCTCTTCTTCTTNTGAGACAGTTTCACTCTTGTTGCTCAGGAAGGAGCGCAATGGCTCGATCTCGGCTCACTGCAACCTCCGCCTCCCGGATTCAAGCGATTCTCCTTCCTCAGACCCCGAGTAGCTGGGATTACAGGCATGTGCCACCACACCCTGCTAATTTTGTATTTTTAGTAGAGATGGGATTTCTCCATGTTGGCCAGGCTGGTCCCGAACTCCTGACCTCGGGTGATCCACCTGCTTCGGCCTCCCAAAGTGCTGGGATTACAGGCGTGAGCCACCACGCCTGGCCTGTATTTATACAGTGTTTTCTGTTTGCATCTGCTCACCTTAGCCTCCCAAAGTGCTGGGATTACAGGCGTGAGCCACCACGCCTGGCCTTGGGATGGGCTTCTTGGTAAGCATTGAGATCTGAAGCACGTTGATTCCTGAAGGACTGGAAGAGACCCAGCCCTGATGGCCAAAGTCTTATGAAATGGCCACAGAAGTGGCCGACATGCTGGCAATAGGCGTGTGGATATGGTGCTGCTCATGTTCTCAAGAACATCCCTCTGGCTCATGTCTCATTGAAGTTCTCCTGTAGCCACCATGAGGGCCTGCATTTTTCCAAGTTCAAATCAGCATGCCCTTGAAAATTTGTGGTCTATGAGAATAGAATGCTTACCTAATAAAGGAAAACATGCAGGTAGGGTCCACGTGCTGAGCTGCATTCCCACAGGGAGCAAGTCCACAGAGGACTTGCGGGTGCTAAGACCAGAACTGGGGCATCTGGCAGCCCTGCCCTTGGACACCCATGGCTCTAGGATCCTGCCCACTGAACATATGCACAGCACTTCCTAGGTCCACAGAAGCCTTTGTGCATAGAGCAAGGGGCTGACTTTTCTGAATTTGGGGGCTGAAGGGCCTTAGGCAGAAACACTAAGCTCCTCACCTCCTGGAGTACTATCTGAAGCAGCCCAGGGGTGCCTGTCCTGTGAGTTCTGATTCCTGCCAGCCTGGGACATGCACACAGAAATCTTTGTTTTTCTAGGGGATCTAGGCTGGGGTGGGGTTGGAACACCCCTCTCTCACTACCACCCACATTCCCACCAAGTTCTGGGCCATAGCTCCTGGGCCCTGGGAGAGGCATTTGTGAAGCCTGGCGCATCCCCATGGAGGGTGGGGAATTAGAGTTGAGCTGACCAGGAAGAGGAGGGACTTCAGGCCCAGGCCAGGCTTCAGCATCTCTGGACTCTCCTGGATGCCTGGTGGTGGGTGCCAGCTGCTTGTAGAGATGGTAGGTAGCCAGCCTCCCTGCAGGCCTCCAAGAACAGGCTGAGGCCACTCACTGGCCCACCTGACCACCTCCTCAGGCCCCTTCCTGCCTGGACCACTGGGCGTTCTGATTCTATACCTCACTTATGGCCTCTGCCTGGAAAGGTGGGCGTGTGGACTCAGATGTGGGAATGCCATCACACTGCCGTTTCTCCCTGACCCTTGGAGCTTACCTTTTCAAGTTTGCTGGTGGTTTTCCCTTTAATCCTTTGGAGGGGCTGTTCCTCTCAGTATTTCTCCAAGCATTGGATAGACTGAGGGACTTTTTTCTCTCTGTCTTTAGCCAGAAGTGGACTTCCCTGTCCCCTCAGGCAGAGGCAGGAGTGTGGAGTCTGTGCAGAGCCAGCCCCAGGAGCCCGTGAGCATGCCCCAGACGCTGACCAGCACTCTGGAGCACATCGTGGGCCAGCTGGATGTCCTCACTCAGGTAGGCCGCGCTGTGGGTTCTCCCGTCATCTATACTTGATCCCGCATTTGGACCCTTTGAAGTTGGCCAACAGGTGCTGGATTTTTAAAAAACATAATTATAATGGACCTGTTTTCCAGTTCAGATTAATGACATTGCAGCGCCTTCCTGGGGATCCTGGCTCTTGGAGCCATCCAAGCCCTGGCCAGGCCACTAGATTCCAAAATCCCCAATGCTAGGTCCTACTGGAGTGTGCTCACTCAGAGCTGACGTGGGCTGCTGCAGAGCTTTGAAATTAACACCGTGTTTATTTATTCCTCCCACTCTTTGCTAGATGGGCACTGTAGGGGCATACCAGGGAACTGAGTAGTGAGTCAGGGTTTCTGAGAGCCTAGGCTCTGAGTTTGAGCCTGGCCCTTTCTATATCCTCTGAGAAACCTTGGGGAAATCCCTTTAGTTCTCCAAGCCCTGGTATGTTTATCTGTAATGTGCTGGTGGTTGTGGGCTCTGGCTGCCATGTTCATGGTGAGAATTAAGGGAGATGAATCTGGGAAATGTTTGGCCCATCCCTGGCTCTAGGTAGTGGCTCAATAAATGTTAGCTGTGGCCCTGACCACCCTCATCACTGAGATGGATATGGGGCCTGCCCTCTGGAGCGTAGGTTGGCAGCCATAACACAAGCTCGTTGTGCAGCATTTTCAGTAAGGGCAGAATGTCCTGACAAGAGGTGGTGGCCAGCACTAGGGGCATGCCGGCAGGGCCATCTCACTCGAGGGAGGAAGAGTGGTCTTGGCAGAGGGAGTGGCCTGCTTACGGCTCTGGAAAGGCCATGGGCATGAGCGAATGAGCGAAGCTCCAGGTGGCTGGCATGTGGATATGTGGTGGTGGGGTTGGGGGCAAGGCAGGATTTAGCCTCGTGTCCTTGGCTCCTGAGGCCAGGCTGGGACTCTGCAGATCCTCCTCTGCCATGCCAGCACATGGATAGAGCGAGGCTATATGAGGGACACATGTGGCCCACGAGGAAAAGAGAAAGGGATGGGGGGTGTGGAGCCAGGAAGAGTGGCTTCCAGTCCAGCTCACATGGAGGACACGAAGGACCCTTGATGTCACTAACGGAAATGGAGCTGAGATGGCATGGTATCCTTTCCCCAGCTTGGGATAATGGGCTAAGTGAGAAAAGCTCTTGCAGGATGTGTCATCAGAGCCCAGCTAGGACAGCACACCTTGGGCCCACTGAAGAAAGCACTCTTGATGGGAAAGGCCAGCTGTCATGACTGGGGGCTGTGGGACTCCAGGGCACCGTGTATAGACCTTGCTGAGAGCCTGCTAAGCCGAGAAGAAGGCATGTGTTGAGAGAGATGTGAGCAGCATGCAAAGACTTAAAAAACCGCCCCACTTCAAACCCGTCAGCAACTGCCTAATGTTTTTCACAGCCTCGTCAAGTGAGAGATTAGGGGAGGTGGAATCAATTAGAACTTTATAGGGTAAAATTGGAAATTAAGTCTGAGAAGGTGGTTAAAAATAGCTTCGTTGGATCCAGAGGAGTATAACACTAAAAACATTTCCTGTCACTGTGTTTTAGGGGTGCACATGGAAGGTTTTGTTATGTGTTCACAGTTAGGAGTATGATAGTAACTTTTAAGAAACTTGCATCACAGAGAATAAGTGAAGGCTGGCCTGTGGCCTGTGGCATTTGGCCCATGTCGGGGTGTCTGGATGTCTCAATCCCTCTGTGACACCCTGGTCCTACCTCACACCATTCAGCCTGTTTGCAACTCCAAACAGCAGGCCACCCCCAACCAGATGCCAACAATATCAGCTAGTCACCTGCTTTGCGAAACTGACAATGTCTGTGTTTCTGGATGCTACAAAGTGAGGAATGTTCTTAATGGACTCAATGTGTCCCAAGGAAACTAGAGTTCCACAGATGAAGCGCCAGCTGAGGCCTTAAAGTTCAACCCATTTTCAGAACCGTGCATAGTGCCTTTGTGCGAATCCTGCCCAGTTCTCCTCGGGCTTGGCTATTGGTTGTCTTCCAGGCCCTCCTTTATCTCCTGGAGTTGGGGCTTTCTTTAGCTGAGGTGTTCCAGCCACAGCCAGAGCGATCTCCACCAGGGTCTGAAAATTTCCCTGTGCCTTTCCCTTGGCATTGGCCCAGCAGAGGCAGGCCCACAGCAGACCCCCTCTGTTGGTCCAGACTGACCCGGCCCTCCCCTGAAGCTTAGTGCCAGGCGTCCACCACCATCCATCTTCCCAAGCGGCTTGTTCAGCTGGGCTTCCTACTTGTTCTATGGATATTGGTCTCAGGTGCCACCCCATCAGCGAGCACTCCTCACCATTTGCCCAGTCCTGAAGAGCCTTTGTGTTCTAGAGGGGTGGGGTGCCCAGCCACCCCAACACTGATTCCTACTACAGAGTCATCCATGTGATTTGTGCTGTTCTCCTCCATCCCCGCCATTACCCCTTCCCTCCCCCACGAGGAAGTCTACTTTAGAGGGAAGCTGCCTTCCGGGTCCTTCAGGCCTCCATCCTGCAGAACATCCTTCCAGGGGAGAGCCATGGGGATGCAGTGGGCGGTGTCAGGGATGTTTTCTGAGTGAGTCACAGAGCCTCCAGCCCCTGGGTAGGACACCCTTTTACAGAGGCTCACAGTCTTCAAAGCCAGCCTTCCTGCTCAACAGGCTGGTATGGCCCCATGTGGCGAGGTCACCTCTGTGGATGTTTGTGGCCTGTCTGGCATCAGTCTGAGGGTCAGGGACTCAATCTCAGTCCTTCCTAGGGTGACTCCTTCAGCAGCTCCTCTGTAAAGGAAAGGCCTGGAAGCCAGGAAGCTGAGTGAGCCAGTAGAGAGGAGTGGCTTGAGCTTTGCCTGGCTTCCCCACTGCCTAGCTCAGCAGCCGTGGGCAGCATCAGAAACCCTTTAATTCCAGAAATGGGGTTGGTGTTTTACTTTTTTATGAATCCCTTTTTAATAAAATTTTTACATTATTTTTCAAAAGTGTATATGGGGAAAATAGACTTTGGGGTGACCTTGCAAGCTGAGCGGGTGCAGTCTTTAGGTCTCCCCACATAGTTGTTTTAGAAGGAAAGTCCTCAGAGTGTGGGGCTTATATCCTCATCATAGTTGCCATCCTCCTGGTTTTAGCTGAGGCTTGCCACTTTGCAGGGACTTCCCCACATGGCCCTCACTTTATCCTCCCACCTGGCGGCTGGCAGCAGCATCATGCCAGGTGCAGATAACATGTTAATAATGGGTTGTTGTGCCTGGGCCAGCCTCGGTGTCCACCCAGCCTGGGGCTTCTCCAGGAGGCCAGGTGATCCTGATCCCAACCACTGTGGGTCAGAGCCTCCCCAGCTTCCCTTGCCAGTTTTGGTGGAGTTAGGGATGTCTTCATCAAGAAAGTCTCTAAACTAAACTTGACCTTCCCGAAAGGTAAGGCCAGAAGTTCTTGCCGGGGGCTCTGTGAGCAGAGAACCCGCAGGCTGAGCCCCTTAGGTCATCAGCCAAAGAGCATACACACCCTTGCCCTGGCCTGCCCCTGTGTGGGGGTAACCCCTCCTTGCCCCAGCAAACAGTGAGCTTACTCTTTGGGGCATCACTGGTTTCTTCGCTAAGCTTCTCGGGACCCTGATCCCAGCTGATACCATGCTTTGAGCAGCTGGGGATTGTTCAGCTTTATATGTCCCCACCAGCTGTGGGGAACAACTGTTCCTCACTGGGTTTCAGGGCTGCTCTGTTCACCCAGTGAGCCACCTGCCCATCAGCCTGGGCACACCTCCACCACTCATCACCTGGGTGACCTTGGGCAGGTGATGTCAATCCCAGAGCCTCAGTGTCCTCCCTTGTAAAATAGGGAGAGATGCCTCATTGGGTCCTCTGAGCTCTGCTGTGCGGCCCTTGGTTAACTGGGTGTGCTAGACTGGTGCCAGCTGTTCTGTGAAGCACAGCAGTGGGTGATGTTTTCTGGGGAGCAGTATGGGAAAGGACCGGGACAGGCTGGTGGCACCGGAATGACAGGAGTGGGCATTCCATAGTCTCCATACCGCTGGACTAAAGTCCCAGGAAAGCTTTTGAGTTGCCAGTGAGACTCTAGTGCCTGGCTAGGCAGGAGGATAAGAGAGGTGAGAAATAAGTCATTCCCCAACCCCAGCAAGGAGGAGGACACAGGAGGTGACAGAGGCACTGGGGTGCACACAGACGCTGTTAAAAATCAGGCATGGGTCATAGGGCCCATTAGATTAGAGCTTTGAACCTGGACCTAGGCAACAGGGGCCAAGATGGAAGCTCTTCAAAGATGTGTATTGTACTTCCTGTGACAGCCGTTTTTTGAATGTAGTTATTGTAATGGTTTTTAGGGAACATGTATTTTCTAACAACGGAATTGAAGATTTTCTTAGGAGGACCTTTTGTTCCTCAAGCTCCCTATGGGAATTCTCAGGAGCTGCTAGGCCTGAGGTCAGGAGCGTGGGCATCATGTACTGTGAGCTTTCTGCCCCACTGAAAGATGGCACACTGGTCCCTCAAGGTTCAAGGCCCCTGCTGTGAACGTGTCCTGAGACCCACCCCTCCCCTGTCCCCTCTGGAGAGAGCACACGCCTGTCCTGTGGCTGCCCTGGGGTCACTCACCTGCTGGGCCTGCCTCAAGTCTTCTGAGAAAGTTGGCTTAAGCCCAGAGGCCCAAGGGGTCCAAAGGAAAACCCAGACCAGGAGTCAGAAGCTGCAGCTGTTCAGACCCAGCACTGCCTCTTTTTGACTTTCCACCGAGGGGAGATTTTAAGCACTGCCCCTCTGTCTGTCTATCCCATGGGGTGGGCAGCAGAGGTCAGCCTCTTGAGGGGTGGGGGGTGCAGTACTTCCCCAGGGACCTTGTTTCATCTGCCTGCCCCCAGGCCAGGCTGCTCGTTTCTGAGCACCCCTAGAGGACTCCAGGCTGGACCCCAAGGCTGCGAGGCCCACCTGCTCAGGAATGAGCGCTCAGTGTGTGTGCAGGCAGAGGCCCTGGCCCTGACCCTGGTGCTCTTGGGGGTGCTGCCAGGTGATCTAGTGGTCTTTTTCACAGATGTCGGAAAACTTGCCAGTGAGCAGGGAGAGGCTATTTCCACAAATAGCACTGCTGTGGAGCTCACCTCCATGCTGGCTCCGTGGCTTCCTTCATAGACCCTCAAGAGACCAGAGGGCTGCTGTACAGTGCTTGGCTGTCCTCAGGAGTAACAGAGGTTCCGGTGGTGTCTGGAAGTTGCAGAGCCCCTGGGTCTTCCATAGGGCAGGGGGGTGGAACTCGGAGGTGTGGACAGTGACCCAGGAGCTGGGGAGGCTGCTGTGAGGGGGCCCGGTGCAGGCCCGACACGTGGCTTGGTGGTTTTGCCTCAGAAGCCCACAGCAAAGTTATTTTTGACTCCAGTTTCACGTCTTGCTGCTTTTTAAAAATACCGAGCCATGAAATTCCTGCTCCAACTGTTTTTTTATGGCACCCAGTGTTTCAGGCTGGCCACAGCAATGCTGTGATGTCACGTTCCAGTTCCTGTGACTCATGGAGGCTGCTGGGCTCTGGGACTTGAAATGCATGCAGTGGGGAGCAGGCAGGGAGCAGGCCCGCCAGCCCTGCTGGTTTGGGTCTCTTTGGCGTTTGATTTTCTTAAATGTTCAAGTCATTGCGTTTTGCTGTCCTAACTCAGCAAGGCCAAGGAATTTTGCCTGTTTGCTTTGGGAATAGACAGTGGCCTTATTTGCTTCAAGATACCTTAAACCTGTTGTCCCCCACCCCATGGTGGTCCTGGAAGTTCCTGTTTGACGGGCTGCTCAGGTGAGGCATCTGGTGCCACACTGGCGGGGAAGGTGGCAGTACTTGGCCCTGATGTGGGCCAAGCTGCCTCACCACTCTCAGGGGTTGTCTCTATCCCTCTTTCCTGGGAGGGCCTGCTGTTGCTTATGGAAACAGACCCCCAGTTTTATAGTTTCACCCTTTTCCCTGGGGATCAGTCCTCCCACATGCGCCAGACAGAATTTGCTGGGAGAGTGTAGCGTGAAAGTCATCCGGTGCATCTTCCCATGATCCCAGAAAGGCATATGCAGCCCTCCTGACACTGCTCCCACTTGCAGGTAGGGCCATAAGGGTGGTGGTGGGTTGTTTCTGCAAGATGGGTCCCCTCTCTGCGTCAGCACCTCTAGCCAGCTCACCTACTTGGTCCAGAGTGGATGTGGCCACCCTCCTTGTTGTGGACCTGCATGGCTGCCCCTTGGGCCAGAGTCATACTCAGGACAGGCTGAACTTCTGTGTAGGGGTTGGGAAACAAGAGGCTTGTTCTCCTTCTGGTAAGAGGCTACTTCCTGGGGGACAAGGGACTCAAGACTGACTGGTGTGTGCCAGGGACACACTTGGTAGCAGAGGGACTGGGGGAAATGTCTGTCTGGGCCCCTGGCCTTTCCCCAGCCCTGTTACTATTTTTGGCATTTTGCCCAAAGGCACCTCTGGCTTTGCAAATATGGAAGGACGGGGAGCCTGCATCTTCCCCAAGTCGCCAGTCAGGGCCAGTACCCTGCCTCCCTCATGGCATGCAGCCTGTGAGCAGCACTCAAAAACGGGCAAGCTCATGTTTGTAGGGTGACTGGATGGCAACTCCCTTGGGAGTCTGGCAGAAAACTCTTGTTTTCCATCTTCTATCCCGTCTGCAGTTGCAGCAGAAAGCACCCCCTTCTCAAAGAGGATGCAGATTGAAGGCCCCTGCCTGCCAGATGGGCTCGGCAGTGGCTGTGGCTACCCCTGGGGCCTGGGAATGTTCATGGTTAGTTGTATGAGATTTCTTCTGTGAAGCTCTGAGCAGGCCTGGAGATGGGGGAGAGCTGGGAGATGGCGGGCAGGAATGGCTAGGGGAGAGCAGAGGCTGGGAGCAGGGAGAGAGGCCCATGCAGAAACATCTCATTCGGGCTGAATCTAGGCTTGCTCTGAGAGGAGGAAGGGAGGGGACTCCAGGTGATTTGCTCTTGCTCCTCTAGGACTTGAGGGCCCTCCAAGGAAAGGCCAAACACAGGCCGCAAGAAAGGGGCCTGTGAGTGTTATGACAGGAGCCCCAAACTGGCCTGCATGGCTCTGAGATTAAGCAAGCCACAGCCTTGTTCATCACAGCTGACCCCGTGGCCACTTGGTGCTTTCCTGAATGAAGCACCACCACAGCAGGGCCAGGAAGGGTTGCAGTTGGGCTTGCTGCTTCCTCCCTGGCACTCTGTAAAGGACTCTGATCCAGGCCTGTACTATGGGTACAGACCCTCATCATGCCCACAGTGGCCATGGCTGAAGAAGCAGAGGAAGCCATGAACTTAAGCACGGCATTTGGGAAGCAATCATGTGCCCCCTGCCCTTCTGATCTGGGCCCAGCCAGTGGCTCCAGAAAACCCGCCAAGATGATTGGCCAGGTTTCCCCACGTGGATCGGTGGATGCTTGGCAGGACGAGGGAGGCTTGAGACTCCATCCCTGGTGGCTTATGCCCTTCTTCCTCCCAGAGGTGGTCTTGCTGGGTAGTAGCTGCAGCCCAACTTGCCATGCTATACTGAGACTTCCAGGCCTCCAGCAAGCTATCAAGCTGTCTCTCTGGCTTAGAATGATCATGTTTTACTGAGTTTTGGGAAAGTAGTTGACTAACTATATGGATTGTTAGAAAAGTCAGTCTCTGAAGAAATGGGATGCAGAAGGCGGCCAAGGCCAAGGTCCACACCCCATGCTCAGCCCTGTTTGGACTCACCCTGAAGTCAGAGTCCAGCAGAGTCTATGGCCAAGCATGACTGCTGTCCTACACCTTGGGGCCTATCTCTGTCAGACACTTGGCTTCCCTGGTGGCCTGTACATGGCTGGCAGAGATGTGCTTGAACCCGCCCCAGTGTCAGTGGGGCTGTGGCTCAGGTCTTCCCTTCAGGTGTGAGCAGCACCCCCATGGGTCCCAGGAGCACCCAGTTTTATGAATGGTCTGAATGGACCCACTTTTTATAGCTTCTCCTTTTGGGGGAAACAGTGATATGGAAAAGAGAGCTGTGTTCACTTAAAAGAAGTTGCTGTAAAACCATGAGGAAGATAAATAGCTAAGATTCTTTAATCTGGTGGCTAATCCACTAGGAGAAAATAGTGTTTCATATACTTCCCGAAGAGAGCTAATCTTCACTAGAGGTGGGGGCTGGGGGACATAAAACCGTCAGAGAAATCCTATATCCCTGAGATAATGTGAAACAGAACCACGGATTGTAGGCTCAAGGGACCGAAAGCTCATTCTCTGCTGTTTGCAGCAGACTGTGGGGTTAGGGGGAGTTGCTGAACGCAGAGAGATTGGGAGGAATTTTTTAGAAATTGTTTTTTGTGAATTGGCTGTGTGTGATCCTGGGCCTGTTAGCACACCAGACATCAGCACGAGAGGGGAGCTCCATTCCTTCCCCTCTGAGGTCCAGGCTTTGGAACTTTTAGTCATCATCAGACCAGGACCGAACTGGGAAGGGGAGGGAACTGGGCTGCTTCCTTGACTCCCGCCCCGACTTCCTGCCAAAGCAATGAGGCTTCCTCCCTCCCAAGACTAGCTGTTGGGGGCTGGCCCCTCCTACCTGCTCGCCCCCCTCTCCCTCTCCCACTATCCCTTCAAGTCCACCAGGTCCAAGGCCCACGCTGGGGTGAGTGTTCCTCACAAGTTGGGCGGGCCCATCCTCAGATTAGGGCTGCCCTTTGGCCTGGAGGACCTGGGCTGGCAGGTCCTCAGTGTGCACCGACTGTGTGCCAGGTGCTGTCTAGGAGCAGGAAGACAGTCATGAGCAAGAATAGACAACAACTTCTGTCCTCGTGGCACTGGCACTCAGACTGACTGATGTCCACAGGCTGCTCCGGGGGCATTGTTTGTACCCTCTGACATGAAGGCCTCTGAGCTGCAGACCATTAGGTGCTGGGTGGTGGCTGGGGCCGGGAGGCAGAGCCTTGGGTGGTGCAAAGGGCTGGGCTTAGACCAGCAGGCCTTGTGCGCAGAGGGCTAGGCTGGCCACTCTGGCCCCCCAGTCACTGCTGACGTGGTAGCAGGCTGGCCAGGGCATCACTAGCAAGGCAGGGCCCTGAGTGTGCACACACGCAGGGGTACACCAAGTGACAAAGCTGGAGTTGGGAGGAGACAGCGCAGAGCGAGGGTAGGCACTGGGGCCCGGCAGCCCTGCTTTGTTTTGATAGCTCACGAGACCCCACAGCAAAGAGATTCCCTTTTTATTGCATCTGTTTTAGATCTTCAGAATCTGAGTGAAGTCAAAACCATGCTATAGTGGAGATTAATTCCATATTTTCCATCTTTGCAATGAAGCCAAAGGAAACTTAGACATTTAGTGCAGCACAGAGGAGACCAGGGGTGCTGAGTCAATGGCCAGCCCAGGACATTTGCCCGGCCTGCCGCAAGTGTCCTCAGTGGTGTGACTGGGTGACTGCACCCTCTCCCTGAGACTCAGAGCAGCTGGGGCCACCCTTCCTCTGGCCCAGTTATCTGGCTCCTGTGTTGGTGTGGAGGAGACTGGAGAACTCCAGCCCCACCAGGGAGGCCTCCTGGGGGACCCCAGATCAACCACAACCTGGGAAATGATTAAAAGGAGCTTTCCATCACAGGAGAGCTTTAAGAATCAGCCAGACCACCACTGAGGTGCATCAGTGGCTCAAATCTGACCACATCTGTGCCCATGGCTGCCCATGGCTCCCCAAACATCCCAGAGCTCAGCCAGGGCAATGGCTAGGGGAGTCATGTTCCTCATAGTGCATGCCTGTGCCCAGCCAGACAGAGCAGGTGCTACATGTGTATTAGTTATTAATGTGACCATTGCCATGACTATGAGAGAGGTGTTTTACAGACCAGGAAACCAAAGCCCTGAGTCAGATAACTTGCCCAAGGCTGCTCGGCGAGTTAGTGGTTAAGTTTACCTTTGAGCCCAGGCCATATAGCTAAGGAGTCTGCGTGCTTACCACGTGCGACAAAGGTTCCCCACTGGGAGTCCCTCAGTGGCATTTTCCAAGGGTCTACACCCATGAGGGGAGGAAGGCAGGTATCCGAGCACTGGGGCCAGGGCAAGGAGGCTCCTGGGGTAGGAGAGTGGGCAGGCCCTGAATAGGCGGGGTTGGGCAGGGAAGGCAGTATCGATGGTCAGCACAGGGCCTGGAGGGCCACAGAAATGCCATGCCTCGGTCTGGCCTTTATCCCTAAGCTCTTGGGTAGGAGAGGGGCACAGAGAAGCAATGAGGAGGCAGAGGGTAAAGGGTGTCCCAGGAGTAGGGCAAGGGGAGTCACCAGGAAGCCTAGGTCCAAGGATGGGGACTGAGGAGCAGGCAGGAGGGGCACCTGAGCCCTGCCTGGGAAGCCCTAGTGCAGAAGGAGCCCAGCTGGGATGGGGGAGGGGGGCCTGCCCGAGTCTGGCAAGGACAATTCTCTTACCATGGTACCCTGATCAGCCCAGTGTGGCTACCAGGGGGGCCTGGGACAGTGTGGCCCTGTGTGCTCACCCTCCTACAGCCTCTCCCAGGCTTCACCCAGCTACTGCCTCTACCTTCTCTCCATCAGTGCGGCTTCCCATCTTGTCCCATTAGCCGCTGATGCCCCATCTCCTGGCCCCCCTGCAAGCCTGCCAGCCCCGGACAGTTGCAGCTCCCCAGCCCAGGCAGAGAGTTTGGTGGGACACATTGCTGGATGTTGGCTCTGCCTCCATCCATCAGTCTGGCCCAACCACCCTGTCCACCTCCACACCACCTGTCTTCTAGCTCAGAGGAGGCTCCCATAGGAACCAGTACTACGCACCCAGGAAGGCCCCAGGTACCAGCACCCAGGGCTCTGCTAAGAGTAGGATGTGGACATGGGGAAGGGCCCTGGCCAGGGTGAGCAGGAGGCCCTGGGAAGACGGGCTGCCCCAGAGCTGGGGGGCAGGGGGATAGAGTGGGGAAACCTCAAGTGAGGCCTGCACTTGGGGAAGTATTTTTAAGGATCTGGCCACCCTTGTTCTTTCCTGCCCCCAAGATGTTCTTTGCTGTCAATAGTGGTGGAGTAGCTTTCCCCCAGCCTAGACGGGACTGTGGCTGCACCAGTGCTCGGAAGCCCCCAAGAGCTAGGGTCCCTTGTTTGCTGTCTGTGATGGGTGTTGACAGATGTGTGGGAGTGAATGATGTTGTTGGCTACCCTTGAGGAGGGTCGTGAGCGTCCCACAGCTCCTCAGTTTTGGAGGCACTTCCCCACCATGTTTGCACATGAGTGCATGAGGGAGGCCTTCAGCAAAGGTGGTGACGACCATGGCCCTGGGAGGAGGAGCAGCTGCTGGAAGGGACCTGTCCCTAAGGGTGTGCCCTTGGTTTGTGCTCTGAAGTACCAGTCCATTCCCTTCTGTTTCATGGCCTGTGGGACCACGTGGCTGTGGTCAGTTCCTAGGCCGAGCCTCCTCTCCCAGAGTTTATTCTGGAACCAGTGCTCTACAAACTGGCCGCAGGCACATGGGATCAGCATCCTCCCTGGCTGTGGCTGCTCAGACCCGTGAGCCTGGTGAGGCAGTGCGAGGGAGTGGAGGCTTCTCTGTTCCCTTTCGTT
Source organism: Cebus imitator (assembly GCF_001604975.1). Lineage (NCBI taxonomy): Eukaryota > Metazoa > Chordata > Mammalia > Primates > Cebidae > Cebus > Cebus imitator. The sequence goes on from NW_016107315.1 coordinate 2,099,804, forward strand.
TTGAGCTGAGGGCCCTTGGGCCCATATCTCTTCCCTGCTCAACCTCTTTAGGACAAGCACACTGGCCTCCTGACAGTTCCAAGAGTGTGTCTCAGGGCCTTAGCACCTGCTGCACCTAGTACTTGGAAAGCACTCGCACCAGCCCATCTGTTGTTTTCTCCCAGAGGCCTTCCTGTCAGAGCTGGTGCTCTCTTTCCCAGGCCAGGCAGCCCTGGCATCAGCCCCCTAGCAGGTGAACTGTGTCAGGGGCCTGACTCCACCTGGAGCTCAGTCCCAGGGGGGCAGACACACATTCTGCTCCCGTTCCCCTTGTCCTCTCACCAAACAGTGAAAAGGGAATGAAGAGGCCTTGAAAGGAAATAGAAAGAACTGGGAGAAAAGCACTAAGAAGAAAATGCAGGACAAGCCCACCTCAAGAGGAAACCAGGCCAGGGAGAAAAAGAGGCTGGGGCTGAAAGAGGGGGAGGTCACAGCAGGAGAAAGGAAGGACAAAGGAAAAGCCCGCACAGGCCAGGGAGAGTGCTGGGGTGTAACTAGACCTGGGGGGAGAAGGTGGGCGTGAGGAACTGTACGTCACTCCACAGGGGGTCGGGCACAGCCAGAGTTGCATCTGTCCTTGTTTGCTCTGTTTCACCATGTCCAAGGGTGGGGCGGACCCTCTCAGGGAGCACTAGACTATTGCCTCCTCTGTTCCTGTCCAGAGAAGAACTCTTCCTGCACTTCTGCAGAGCCCATGGGAGCGTCACACCGCCCATGCCCCTCACCAGCTGAGGGGTCATGCAGATGCCCCTCTGGCCTCTCTTGATGCTCCAGGTGCCCGAGTCCCCATCACACACCTCGGAGGAGCTAAGGCGCTCCCCTCCGCCACCTCGGAGGCTAGCAGAGCTACATAAACCCAGGCTCTGTCCCAGGCAGGAAACCTGAACTGGTCAGTTTGGGTCATCGGTGGGTGTGGAGGATGATGTGGCATCTGGCTCAACTGTTCCGATCTTGGAGCCCAGTGGGTCCCATAGCAGGCTTTCAGCAGACACCTAATAACTCCGTCAGTAGAGAATGATGTGTCTGAGGTAGTGAGGTGCAGAGTGGGGGTGTCTGTTGAAATGTCCCCAGTGTTCCTCTTCTCCTTGGAGTTGGGGGCGCAGGTGCCAGACATGTCTCTGAGGACTTGTATTTCAGTGCAACTGCTTTGGGCATCACTACAATTTTTAGGGGGCTAAAAATAAAAGCCTGTCACTTTAAAATCAGTTCTTTTTATACCACGCTCAGAAGGCCCTTTAAGGTGTTACATAAAACGTCTTACACGTCTCGAACTGTGAGGGAGAGAAGATACACTCGCCCTCTGAATGTTGCCCCAACGGGACAGATCACAGTGTCTTCTCTTCCCTGAGCAGGAAAATTAGGATTCAAATAGGATGCCATTGTTCAGCCTCTCCCAGGGGGATGATTTGCCTTGGAGAGCTCAGGCAGATGAATCATGGCTGGAAGCCCTACTGCCTGGCCTGAGCTTCTAGACCCAGTGTCCAGCCCAAGCTGGCTGGTCACCGTGTTCTTGATTTTGGTCCCCAGCATCTCAGCATCCTCCCTGTTGGGTCACCTAGGTTGGGCAGTCCCTCCTTCGTCCCCACTGAGGAGCTTTCCAGGGGGGTTCAACCCATCGCTGACATCACCCTGGGACTTGGCAGGGCCCTTGGCTCACCTGCACTGGACTCTGCTTTCCAGCCTGCAGGGGCCTTGAGGGTCCACTGCTCTCCTCAACCCCTCCTTCCCTCCCTGCCCACTGGCTGCCCCCCGTAGTGAGGATTCTCAGTAGTGCAAGTCTCAAAAATACAGAGCGACTCTGCTGCTGACTCAGGCCTCTCAGACCACCCCATGCCTGCCAGGCTCTCTCAGCTCTCTTGGGGGTCCTCACACTCAGGCTGTGCAGTCTGGAGCCCGTCTCTGCCTCTCCTGCAGGGCCGGTCCTTGTCTTGTGTTCTTGGCCTTGCAGCACATCTCCTCCTCTCTCAGACCCCTATCTAACTCATCACCAGGTGCAGGTGCTTTGTTCTTTGTGGCTATCTCTGGTTCTGTCCACTTTCCTTCTTGGCTTCCCCTGACCCCAGTCCAAGCCACTGTCATCCTCTCACGTTCTCTCTTGCCTGCACCTCACCTTCCCACAGTCATGCAGCCACTCCCAGACCGTCCCCAGCAGCAGCCAGAGGGGTCTCACATCCCTTCAGCCTAGTGGCTCCCAGCACCCTTCTACCTCTCTGAGGGTGAAGATGAAGCTGCCAGGCATGGCCTGCAGGGCCCAGCCCCATCTCCTGCCTCTCCTGAGGCCCCCTCTTCTCGCTCCAGCGCATGCGCCTCCTTTGATCCATCCCTCCCTTTCATTACCTTCGCAGCCAGCTCAGGGCCTTCGTGCACACTGTTCCTTGGGTCCTGATACTCTTCCTGCCCCTCTTGCCCTCTCCTCCCCAGTGCATCCCACTGTCTATGCGCCTGTGTAGCATCTGCCTCGTTGAACTGGGGTGTAGCCTGTGGGTCCAGCTGAGCCTGTGTGGCTAGGTGCAGGCCAGCATGGGGAGGTGCTTGGTGAGGGTCTGAGTGAGGGAAGAGCAAGGGCAAGGGTCAGCAGATTTAAACAGTAAAGATTCTAGGCTTTGTGGGCCAAACAACCTCTGTCACCACTACTCAGCCTGCCGTTGTACCCAGAAGGCAGCCAGAGACCATATGGAAGCCAGTGGGCATGTCCATAAAACCTTATTTGCAGCTGTAGTTTGCCAACCCTTGGTCTAGAGAAACAACAGAACATGACAACATTCGATGGCAAACAAGTGATATGAAAGTCAAGGTTTTTTGAGAAGGGTCATGGCTTCCCAGAAATTACCGGTAACAGAGTAGGAAAAGGTGGTTCAGAAATGAGCTCCCTGGTGAACCTCGGGCAGATGTGACTTCGAAGATAAAACTTCTGGAGCCCTGCTGGCCATACCCCATGAGGCTTCCTGACACTGGCCCTGAGGGCCTTGACCTGGGAGGTGGACAGTACTGGGTGAGGAGTGACAGTGCCCAGGCCATAGGGTGCTCACTCTGGCTTCCTGTCACTCCGATTTGGGAGGGAGGCACCTTGTTTACAAGTGAACCTTGTCTTTGAGGGATGGGGCACCCAGCAGTGACCCAGGTGAGTTCCACAGCATGTTTTGGGACTGCTCACTTAATGCTGCAGTGGCACAAAGCCCGCTGGAAGAAGGCGTTGACAGTGAAGCCACTGGGGCAGTTTCTTGTTGCGCGTCCAGTAGGAGGTTCCTGTCAGTGTGTCCTTTCGGTTCCTATAACATTGAGTTTTCATGACTCAGGTGAATTATTCTTATGACCTTTGTCATAATTTCAAACCCGAATGTTTAGCCAGGTAAGAGACTGCTTTTCAGGGGGAGGTGACATGTGAGGCCCGACAGTGTGAAGGGGTGAGTGACCCTGGGGGCTATCTATGGCCACTGTGGCTGAGGTAAGAACTTCTGCTCATTTAATTCAGAGCAGCTAGGCCCAGGCAGCCTAAACCAGGATAGCAGGTGCCACTGGGTAAGGACAGGGATCCCTGAGTCTCTCCTCAGGCTGCCTGGGTTTGGGCATCAGGGCTGGAAGTGGGGTGGGACACCAGCAGGCCTCTCCTTTGACATTCTTGACAGGGACAGAGCCAAGATGCACACTGCTCTGTGCCTTAGCGTGCACACTGCAGCCAGGCCACCTGGGTTCATCAGCCTAGGCTTGGCACTGATAAGCTGTGTGACTTTCGGCAAGTTACTTAATATCACTGTGCATCAGTTTCTTCATCTGCAAAATGGGGATAATGAAAGCTCCTACCCTGAAAGGTTGTTGAAGTTTTTAGCACAACACGAGTGCTCCGTGAAAGTCAGCTGCCAAGAGAAGCCTGTGGAGCAGAGGGTGTCAAGAATCATCAGGGAGAACCCCCCTGAGCCCAGTCCCAGGACCTCCTACTGGGTTCCCTTATGTCAAAGCCCCACACCCCAACTACACAGAGACTTATGAATCATTCCAGGGCAGCACCGGGTCCGGGCAGAGAGAATGAGCTGCCTGGTTCCTCGTTGGCAAATGAGGTTGGCAAACAGAAGGGACCGCATCGTAGGGGAGTTGGACTCCAGCATGAGGAAGTTTTGGGAGATGGGCCATCTTTCCTGGCCACTTTGCCCAGGCCGGCCACCCCCAGCAGTCAGAGCCCTGGACTCCTCAACCCCTTCTTCAGGTTCCCTTTACCCTGCCCCAAAGCCAGAAGCCATGGACACTTGTATCAGGCAAAGCAGTTTCCCTTGTTGACGCCTGGCACCCGACCCGGCCTGTACCTCTTTGGGGACTTTCTGAAGCTCTGGGACCAGACCTCTGGCTCCTGCTCCTCTGTACAGAGCAGGGTGAGAGGCAGGGTGATCAAGGAGCTGTTGGGAAGGTCAGTGCTCATTTGCCCTTGAAAGTCCTGGCTGCCAGGCTGTGGAGTGTGGACCCAAGGAGGCTGCAGAGCGCTCCTCCTCACCCTCCAGGGTAGGTGTGACCATGTCTCCAGCCTGGCGAGGACAGGTGCTGTGTAGGAGGAAAATTCCTGGGGTGGATAGAGCACGAGGCCAGGAGAGCAGCCTCCTTAGCTGGGCTTCGCTGGGGGTTGGGTCAGTGGGCAGCAGGAGGGAACAGCAGCGGCCTGTGCACACTGAGGTGGCATGTATTTTCTGAACCTTGGTATGGGGATGTCCTTACTTTTTGTTCTGAACCAACAGGTAAAGGTCACACATGTTCTGAACAAGGTCACGTGATGTGGCTCCAAACCAGTCCATGCCAGGGATGCCCCCCATGTACCCCTTCTGCTGTCTCAGATGCTCTGCCCTCCTCCCACAGCCCCAGTGCAGCTGGGGAAGCACAGTGGTACTGTGGTGGCCTGTCCTGGCTGCTGTGGGCCTGTGGTCCAGACAGACTCCCTGCAGGTGGCCTGCCAGCCCTCCTGCCTGTGTGTGCCACCAGCCCTGAATGTGTCTCCACTTTGCCACTTGGATGCCCATTGAGGCATTTCCATCACGGGGGAACCCCTTCCTTCCCCTTGTAGGGGGAAGGCACAGCAACAACATCTGAGAGCAGCAGTTCCATGTTGCACTTTCCATGAGGAGTCACCATTTTCTGTGAAAATGAGGCCCTATGCTTTATTAAGAAAATTTGAATTTTAAGAAAAATATAAAAATATTTAAGAAAGTAGGATTTTTTTTTAACTACGTGGAGCAGAGAATGCCAGACAGCATTCTAATGTACAGAAATCCAGAACGCATCCTGCTCTCCCAGGCCTCCTCCTGCTCAAAGTGGGCGTGGCTGGGATCACGTGCTGAGAAGGGCCTGGTAGACTTCTCCCTGATGGTGGCCACCACCCGGCACCTTGGCAGAGGAACAGGGGAAGCTGAGACCAAACACAGAGACGACAGGGCTCCTCTGAAGCTAGGCTGGAGGGGGAGAAGCGGGGGAGGTGCTGCCTTGAGGGGTGTCGGGGCTCGTAAAAGCCTGTTTGTCTACTGTGCTGTGAAGTGATCCTCAGAGCTCTGAGAGGAAGGCCTCAGCCGGGCCAGTACCCTTCATGCAGGGGCTGGTTGTGAAACAGGTGATGCTTCACTGTTGAAAGAATTTAATATAGACAGTCTAGTGGTCACATTGCTACTGAGCTGAAGTATGGGCCCCCTATGGAACTCAGTGGAGGCCCCGGTATTGATGTTGCCCAGCACCTCACCCACATTTTCTGGGCCCACTATCTCCACGATTGGAAATTGGGTTCCTGTGAAAAGTTTGAAAAAAAAATAAAGGCAGAAGAGGAAAAACAGGCTCTTCTGCTGTGGCCTTTAGTGTAGGGCCATCGGAAAAAGTCTGGATGAAGAATGCTTTTGGCTCTGCAAGTTTCACAGCAGCCAGTGGAAACTTCCAGGAATGCTGTCCCAGGCCAGCTGGGGGCCATTTCCGCCACCACTTTTACAAGCTGCACACACCCCCACTGCCCCCGGCTGGCTGGCCAGCACAGGGGGAATGTGAGGGTCTCTTTCAGCTTAGCTCTGCTTCTCAGGGTGCAGTTCGTGTTCCATGGGTAGCAATTTCTCCAGGCTCTGTCCAGTGACAGAGGGATCAGAGCCATCATAGCCCTGATTGGCTCATTTAGAAGGGGCCAGCCACCAGGCAGAGCACCCTTCATGGCAGCTGACATCCGTGCAGGACGCTGCAAGAGTTTATAGCAGGCTTAGAGAGGAAACTCCCTCCTGAAATGTTTCAGTGTTTTATTAAATGTATGAAGGAAAAGTTTCCTTTCCACTGGACCAAGGCATAGGCCTTCATGGAGCCTCAGGGAAGGGGGCGAAACCTCTTGGGGAAGCGCATGGGTGACATTAATCTGGCCCTCCTGATGCCTGTGGGCTGCATGGTGCAGGAGTTGAGGCAGCCATCCTCACAGTGGGCTCGTCCAGTGGCCAGTGGGGGCCTGGTATACAGTAGGCACTCAGCCAGCCCTAAAGAGGGAAGTGAAATGATGGCAGAGGCGTCCTGACCAGCATGGTCTAACCTACACAAGTGATGAGTGGGGCAAGCACGCAGGCTCCCAGACAGTGCTGTCCCTCTGCTGATACTCTGTCCAAAGCCAGAGGAGGAGAGCAGCTTTCCCCAGCCTGTCTGGGAGCTATGTCTGCAAGACGGGCCCTGGTCCATGAAGCACACACAGCTCCAGCGGCTGGGGGCTTTTGGCAGGCCAGGCAGCCAGGTCCACAGGTGAGCCATTGTGCTGGGTGTGTAAGAGAGGCCAGGAGAGCAAGGACCCCGCCTCAGGAAGGCAGCATGATGACAAGCATGGTCAGAGTGGCCAACAGGGTTGAGCTGAACAACTGCTGGGCTGCTGAGTTACCTCGGCCATTAGCTTGGCGTTGTCCTTTGCCCTGGGAGGAGAAAGTGGGCTCAGGGAGATGGAGTTGTCACTGACCTGTGATTGCCCTGGGCTGAACTCCCAGATGACATATCCTAAAGTAGCGTTGGTTGAACTTGAACAGTCAGAGACCCTCCTGGGGATCAGGGGACTCACCTCTCTGCCTTTGTCGCCTGCCAGCCTTGGAGGCTCTTCCAGGTGTGAGGGGAAGGACCCAAGTAGAGTGCTGTCATTTGTGGGTGCAGTTTTCTCACCTCTGGATTGGAGGTGGTTGATGGTCTCTAGTTGTTTATGGACAGAGCCTGGCTTAGACAAGAAGCTGGTTTTGGTCCAGAACTCCATTGTAAATGCCAGGCCACTAGTGCAGGGGATTACTGACCCCTTAGTTCTCTTGGGAAATAACCAAAGGCTGTGGGACCTGCCATCTAGTTTCCCTAACTGTGTCCCTACCCCCTGCCCACAAACATCAGAGATTAGCCATCCAGAGCCTGGAGGAGCAGACATAAAGGCAAGGGCTGTCCCAGTAGCACCAGAGACAAGGGGCCTGACAGAATCCCTAGGTGGAAAGAGCCAACTATTGGCATTTGGGCAGTGGCTGAGGCAGCCAAGTGGCAACTGGCCAAAGGGGTCCCTGGGGCAGCCTGGTGGCCCCTCTGTGTTCTGACCCAACCACTATTTATTTTGCAGACAGTCTCCATCCTGGAGCAGCGGTTGACACTGACAGAAGACAAGCTGAAGCAGTGTCTGGAGAACCAGCAGCTAATCATGCAGAGAACGACACCGTGATCAGGGGAGCAAGAATCAGGAGCTCGGTCGATTTGGGGGGTGGCAGGCCAGGGATTTGTACTGTGGGACTTGGGTAAATAAAGGGGACTGAACTCTGTGGGAATCACATCCATACTGGAGGCCTGGATTTTGCAGTTCTGCCCTCCACCTTGCCATCTGCACCAGGAGGCTCTCCACGTCGTGGTCCTGGCAGCCAGAGGTCCCCCATGGGTCGGGCTCACACACAAATGATGCTTCAGACCCGACTGAGAGGGCCACATTTTGCCTAATGTAAAGGAGCCACTTGAAAATGCCTGCTTCCTCAGGGTCCTGAGAATGTGGCTCCCCTCTGGAGGAGGCGGACCCACAATGCCTTGATTTTGACTCATCATTTGGACATGTGACTGGCTTTTTGCACACCTGGCATGGCATAGAAATTGATTGCACATTGGTTGGATAAGGCAGGGGTTTTCTCTAAATCTGACTAAAGGCCCAAAGTAGGCCCATCTGAGTCACGTGGTCCAGTAACAAGCCCTCTCAAGTGGGTGGTGGCTTTGCAGTGGCCCTGGTTTCTGTTTCACACGTGTTCACTGGAGCCAGGTGGCCTCCTCCTTGTGTGAGGGCAAAGGAATCTGAAAATTAAACCTGACTTCATTGCACTTGTTTCAGGAGTGGCTTATGCTGGGTGAGACTTAATCAATCTTCCCATCCCCAGGGCCCAAACAGAGAATGAGAATGGTGAGTTGGGAGAGCCTCCGCCAGGATCACCTCTGAGGCCAGGATACCCCTGTTTGCAGCTATTTGGGGTGTTAGGGCAGCCAGAGCCCCTGCATGCCACCCACCTCCCTCTGGCTGGCCCCCACTGGCTGCTTCTGTTGGGACTCAGGTACTCACGTGTCCATTGTCTCCTGAGGGCTTCCATAGGCTCCGACCTCTGCACCTGTGCTGAGGAAGCCAGGGCTAGTGTTTTCCCTGTGTCTGTGTGTCGTCCATGCCTTCTGTCTTCGGCTTCTTGGGGCTCAGCCAGCCAGGGAGGTCTTTCCTCAAACACACCTGCCCTGCCCTGGGGAATGGAGGATGGTATTAGATCTTCCCAGGAGCTGTCAGGACCACTTTCCTCTGAGAAAGCAGAGCCTGCATGTCTAAGAGCTTGGACTGACAAGGGGGCAGCTGTGATGAGACTTGATGAACAACAAGAACGGGGACGCTGCCTGTCTGGCCTACACTGGGAGCTGCCTGTTGCCAGCTGTGTGACCTCAGCATTGTGACCTAACTTCTCCAAATCTCAGGTTCTTACTGTGTGAAGTGGTGGTGATGCCCACTCCTCTGGTTACAAGGTATGTGATGCACTGTGCCCAGTGCAGAGAGGTGCTCAAGAGAAGCCCATCACTCCCCATCCCCACCAGTCCCACTGGATTGACCGGGCCTGCTGTCAATGCCATACTCCCCTGTGCTGTCGATGGGAAGATGCTGCTGGCTCAGGGTGCTCTGATGGCTGCTGGGACCCGCTGCTTTTCTCCCATGCGGCCCTGCCGGTGTGTGGAAGAGCCTGGCAAGCAAGTCTCTCAGCTACCTCAGGAGGCTTTGAAGGAGAGTCTGGGCAACTGGAGGTCAGTCTGCTCAGAGGAGGGGCAACTTGTGGGGCCAGTAGTGTTGGTTCCCTCCTGTGCCAGCCCTTCTACCACTGGACCAGTACTAGGCTGCCTGTTGTGGCTTCCAGACCTGGGCTGCACACGTGGAGACTCTGATGATTTGAGCAGCCAGCCCAGGGAAAGGTTATCTCCAAAGACAGATAATGGTCCCTCGCTGGGGGCAGCAGGACATGCGCAGGGTCTCCAGAGCATTGTGTGGCAGCTCTTGCTCTCAGGCCAGACCAACATTGCCATCACCCCTGTCTTCAGTTTACACCAGGATGAAGTTTGGAATCTCTGAAATCTACCTTTTTCTGCTGGAGGACGTGTGGAGTTGAGGGAGGTGGTCTTAGGGGTAGTGGTGTGGTATTTATTCCCAACTGCTGATGCCAGTGGAAGCTCCACTGGTTATTAGATGTAAGCGATCAGGAGGGAGGACTCGCCCCCACAAACTTCTTGTATGATTTTGGCATGCCCTGGGACAGCCTAACATGGGCTGTCCAGATGGAGACAGGCCAGAGCCAGGGCCAGCTTGGATAGGCCATGCTCAAGCTCCACGGACTGCCGGAGGGCTCTGCTACAGTGGTCCAGGTCCCCACCCCTCCCTTGATGGAGCCACCAGCCAGACCTGGAATTTGGGGTCAGGATGTTCTTCTTGGAATGCTGCTCTTTAAAACAGCACAGGCCGGGCGCGGTGGCTGTATCCCAGCCTTTGGCCTGTAATCTCAGTACTTCAGGAGGCCGAGGTGGCCAGATCACTTGAGGCCAGGAGTTCACCACCAGCCCGGCCAATGTGGTGAAACCCCAAGTCTACTAAAAATACAAAAATTAGCCAGGCTTAGTGGCTCATGCCTGTAACCCCAGCTATTTGGGAGGCTGAGGCAGGAGAATCACTTGAACCTGGGAGTCGGAGATTGCAGTGAGCCAAGATCATGCCACTGGACTCCAGCCTAGGGGACAGAGTGAGTCTCCATCTCAAAAGAATTGTAAAAAGCTGGGCGTGGTGGCTCACGCCTGTAACCCCAGCACTTTGGGAGACCAAGACAGGCGATCACGAGGTCAGGAGTTTGAGACCAGCCTGGCCAGTATGGTGAAACCCTGTCTCTACTAAAAATACAAAAAAAAATTAGCTGGGTGTGGTGGTGCGCACCTGTAGTCCCAGCTACTTGGGAGGCTGAGACAGAAGAATCGCCTGAACCTGGGAGGCAGATATTGCAGTGAGCTGAGATCATACCACTGCACACCAGCCTGGGTGACAGAGTGAGAATCTGCCTCAAAAAAAAAAAGTACAGAGCAACTGCCTCCACAAAGCCAGGGGGTCAGTTTGTATTAGCATGCTGAGGGCAGAGCTGGGGTTGGGATAGGCACTAAAGCTCTCACTTGGGGGCTAAGTTCTTCCTGAGTTCTTTTTGCTCATGGGGGGCTTGACTCCGGAGCTCACTGCTCTGAGAATCTAGGGGAAGGGAAACAGGGGTCCTAGGTAGCTGTGACTGCTGTAGACACTGTCCCTCTAGCCTCAGTTCTGTATCCCCACCCCCTCCCCATGGAGATGCTGCAGAACCCCTGAGCTGCACACCACACTGCCTGGGAGTGTAGGGCCCTCACAGGCGGCGAGGAGTGTGGGGCCTGGGTGGGCTTGAGGTGGCTTGGCGAGGTGTGGGGGCCACATGATGGAGCCTTTCTTGTGGAATCTCCCCAAGCGACACTGCCAGCCCTACCCGATGGCTCCCCTGTAGCTGGGGCTGCTACTGATCCCCCACTCTTGCTGCCAAGTACAAAAGCAGCCCTTCTGGAAATGCAAATGCCTCAGCTCAGCCGTCATCTCTCCTAATTTTGGATTTGGTAACTGAGCTCTCAGAAAACCAAATTGCAGGAACCTCTTTTTTGTTAGGAAGATGAAGTTAGGTTAGCATTTCTTTTTGTCAGTTAAGTGCATATCAGCAGCAATTCCCCATTGATCGCCTCCCCAACCCCTTCATGCCCTAATTTTCCCTATGTGAAATAAAAGAATAGATGTCTGATTTAAACTGCAGTCTGCTGCCTACCATTGCCCAGTTTCTATGGGTTCCAGGGATGAACGTGTACTTCCTGCTGGAGAAGCTGAGGGGTGGCTGGGATGACCAAGGCTGGCAACTCCCAGATGGAAGCCACTGAGTCCAGCCCCGGCCTGTGGCAAGCCTTCCCACCTCTCACCCGAGTCACCACGCCCTGGGAGCCCCTAACAATCTGTATCAAGGGGTCACCACCCACTTCGGAGACTCAGGTAGCACACACCAGCCTGCTATGGGAACTCGGCCATCTTGCCACCCAGCACAGTCCTTGGCCCTCTGTCCTGCGATTTGATTGCCACAGTATCATCATTTCTCAGTGGTGGTGGTGGAGACAGGGCTCTGTGGGGCAAGGGCAGAGTCGTGAGGTCAGGAGGCCCCCGACCCATGGCCCAGGTCCAAACCCTGGCTCTCGCCAACTAGTTCTGTGACCGTTTTGGGGCCTCTCTGCAATAGTACTTGTCTCATTGGGCACTCACTACAGTGGCTGGTGCAAGCAAGTGTGGACAGTGTGTGACCATTGATGTTATCCTGCCACCAGCCTAGCGGGTCAGGCCTCAGGCCCCTTCCCTGGAACTTGGCCCCATGTGCCAGTGGGGATGGGGGGGGGCTCGTGGTCCCAGGGTCCCTCTGTCTGTAATGTTAGGTGGCTGGAGTTCTCATCTCTTGATCCCATGGCCCCTGCCATGAGTGTCCCAGTGGTAAGAAGGGATTGGGCCCCTCTCCACCTGAGGTGGCATGCACTCTAAGGCTACCTCTTCTGCTGTTACTAAGGCCACTTCTGGGGAGAGCACAGGCTTGGGGGTGGGTGTTTGTGACTGCCCCAAATCCTGGAAGCCCAGCTCGCTGAGCAAGTGAGGGCATGGTGAGTCACACTGGCCTGTCGCCCCAGTGCCCTGTCATTAACCTCATTTCCGAAATGATTTGCTGGAGATGGGCCCCTGATGGCTCCAACTTTAATTGTTATGTGGCTGTTTAAGGGGGAGCAGAATCCCCCTGGAGAACCCTCAGGAGTTCTCTCCTTACCACCCCTGCTCCGCCCGCCCAGGCTGCTGATGAAACCACACGCGCTAAGGCAGCAGTGGCAGGCCAGGTGGTCCTGGTGCCCTGGGCCATGGCTCCACTTCCGGTAAGCATTGCTGCCCTGGAACAGGGCCTCTTCCTGTTGCCTGATAGGCTCAGCCTGCCCCAGCCAGGCCGCCCTGGCACCCTGGGCTCCCTTACTTGGACACTGTGGGGAGTACCTCCCTAGAAGATCCAACCTGCCTCCATGGCCCCCACGGCCATGCTCAAGACAAGGCTGGAGCCAGCCCAGAGAGCCTGCGGGAGTCATTAGGAAGCGTGTCCTGTGCCAGCCCCTCCTTCTGCCAGGAGCTACTCCTGTGGAAACACTCTCCCAAGAACCTATTTATAGAGCAAGGCCAGCAGTGTTTTCACTTTAGGTGAGGCCACCTAGAGCCTCGTCTGCCTGGAGCGTTGCTTGCAGCAGAAACTCCTGCCCCTGCTGGCTCTCTCCTGCCACCCATGACAAATCAGAATGCTGCTAGGAGGAACCTTGGCAGGAGAGGAAGTGATGTCTTCCTACAGCTTCCTTTTCTCAGCCCTAAGCTTCTCTTAGGCACCAGCGTGTGTTCCCGAAAGTGGGACTTTGGCATCTTTTGTGGGTACCCAGTGGGCAGAGGCCTGGCCTGCAGAAGCCAAGGTCCATGCTGAGCAGTGTCACTCAGCCGCACGTACTGACGCCTGCCCTTGTCCGTCTCCATGCTTCCCAGCTTGGCATCTGGGCTCAACTTGGGAGTCAGGACTGACTTTAGAGCTGTGGGTGGCCCTGAGGAGCTGGGCCCACATTTATCCAGCCTGTGTTGTCCTCCTGGTCTCCGGCCTGGCCGAGGGCACATGTGCCCTGCAGATGCCTTACCCACCTGGCATCTTCTTCCAGACCTCTGCCCTCCCTGGCTAGGCTCAGCTGGGGTCCTTGCCTTGACCTGGAGATCTCTCTAGAACCATCCAGCTCCCTTAGAAGTTCCCATGGTGCCTACTCCACCTCTGCACTGAGCCCCTCAAACTCTGACCCCAGCCACAGCCACCCCAAAGCATGTCCTCGTGCCCACAGTTGGAATAGGAGTGCTGGTCATGCTCTCCAGGGCCGTCACATCCCCTCTCCACCTCAGCTTAGGTCCCAGAACCTCCCTTCTAAGACAACTTGCTCTGGATTTGTTCCTCAGAAGCCTGTGAAACTTGGAGCAAGAGAAGCAATGTAATGAGTCCTCCCTGGCCCTCCGGGCAGCAGCACTCACGCGCCTGCTAACTGGAAACAGAAGGTGCTTTCTGTTGCAGAGGCTGCGATGGTCCGTATCTAGGCTGCTGCCCTGAGCCTTCTTGGCTGGAACTGTGAAGCTGACGTGTGCTCCAGGGCTGCCCCTGGTTCTTGGGGTGGTGTCCAGCTCCCCAAGTAATTATGGTGTGCCCAGGAGCAGGGCCACTGTGAGACCCCACAAAAATGACCGTGGCCCTTTAAGAGGTATCCCAAAATCTCCTGTTGGGGATAAATGCTTCTGGTTTAGGGGAGTCTCAGTTCCATGGTCCCCTCTGGTGGGGGATAGAAGCCTCAGGCTGGGGCAGGTCCGGTGAGCATTCCTGTAGCCGCCCCACCTTCAGGCCTCCCCACCTCTCAGGCTATTTGGAGTGAGACCCTTAAGGAGCCATGACCTGCTGAGATGTCACCTGCTCACTTCCCACCTGTCTCCCGCTTCTGCCCCCAGCCCACCTCATCTGTTCTCAACACAGTAGCCAGAGTCTGCTGAGATGCAAGAGTAAAAAGTAAGACACTTACAAGAGAGCTCGTGCCACCCCTGCTCAACCTCCCGGGCAGTTCCCAGCCTCCTCCAAGCACAGGCCACAGGAGTGATCCCCACAGCTGAGGCCTCGTCGGTTTTGCCCACCCCTACCCCCTATTTCTTGCCCTCCTGCCCTCATTCTCCTCCAGCCACACCTGCCTCCTCACTCTTCCTTGGACACGTCAGGCACTTTCCAGCCCCAGGGCCTTTGTACCCGCTGTTTCTGCTGCTGGGAATACTCTGACTTCACCTCTCTGTGCTTTGGCCTCCTCATCCATAACATGGGGTGAGAGCAAAAGGCACTTCCTAAGACTGTGGGGAAGACTTGCTGAGACAACTGCAGCCTGGCATTGTCCCTGCCGGGCTGCAATCGGCGGCGGAGGGAGATAGGTGGGAATGGGGGCTGACTACCAGCGGGCTACAAGGCCCACTCTAGGCTCACCCTCAGCTTCTCGGCTGGCCCAACCTGGGGCTCAACCAGTGCTCATGGGAGTAGGAGCTGTTGTGCCCCATAAGGCCCTTAGACTTTGCTTAGTAACTGCCATGGGTCTCGCTCACTGGACACCCCCACCCCACATGCCCACATGACTCCTGCACAGCCTTTGCCTATTGAGGCTTGAAACCACCAGGCCAAACCAGGTGCCTTGTCCAGCCTCACAGGACAGAGTGCGAGAGTGGGGCAGCCTCCCTGCCAGTTGCTGGCTGAGAGGGGCAGAGGGATGGAGGGGTCAGTGGCCTCATGGTGCTAGGGCCTCTCAGGTAGGGTGCAGGTGGCTGGCTGGATTCGAGTGTGCATCTCACTGTTGGCTGGCCGACGAGATGGGCGGCACTTTCTCATGCCCCTACAGACCTTCCACCCCACCTGGTTCTATCCTGGCCCCGCAAGTGGCTCAGCCAGCAGAGCCAGGGATTTGGGCTTTTTCTATCTGAAGGAGAGGACTGGGCCTCTTAAGGGGCCTCTCCCACCACTCCCGCAGCAGACCACTGGCCTGGGGCCTCCTGCAGGGGCCTGTGTGCCTGGCAGCCAACCTCGATGGGGATGAGCACCAGAACTCCTGGGGATGAAGTCTTCCCCTCCTCCCACCTCCCACTCCCCTCCACGCTCTCCCTTCCTCCTCCACAAACACATGTTTCCAATCCCCTCTCAGGCCCCCTCTCCCCTCCCCAGCCCCTTCCCATTTCCTCTCCGAGGCATCCACCAGCATGTGGAACTCATTAGGAGACCCTCAGGGCTCGTAACCCAACTCTGGCCCGGGTTTGGGGAGGGGGCCCTGTCCGCAGCCCCCATGCTGAGCCACAGCGGCTTCCCCACATCTGGCCTCTGTCTGGCCCCATGCAGTCACAGGCTGGAGAGCACAAGGAGCCAGCCGGTGCTGGTGGAGGAAGCGTGGCCAGACTGCCTGCTCACCTCACTCCTCTCCTCTCCAGCAGCATCCCAGTGCCTGGTGAGGCATCCTAGGCCCCAGCAGCCAGGACAGGGTGGCTTCTGATCCCACCAGGGCCGCTGGACCTGCATGTGAAAAGCAGACCCCAGGCTGGGCGTGGTGGCTCACGCCTGTACTCTCAGCACTTTGGGAGGTCGAGGTGGGCGGACTGCCTGAGCTCAGGAGTTCAAGAGCAGCCTGGGCAACGATAAAACCCCATGTCTACTAAAAATACAAAAATTAGCCGGGGATGGCAGTGCATGCCTGTAGTCCCAGCTACTTGGGAGGCTGAGGCAGGAGAATCACTTGAACCTGGGAGGAGGAGGTTGCAGTGAGCTGAGATCGCACCACTGCACTCCAGCCTGGGTGACAGAGCGAAACTCTGTCTCCAAAAAAAAAGAAAAAGAAAAGTAGACCCCAGAGCCACTCGAGCAGGCCCCAACAGTATGGAGTTCTTGAGTGATGAACTCAGTGGTCCTCAGCTTCCCATCTGGAAAACAAGAAGGGAAGTCCAGGAGAGAATGTGGTATGTAAAACAGCCACCAAGCAACAGAGGGCCACACCCTCCCTGGAGGACACGGTGAAGGCCCTGTTCCATGGGCCATTAGTGGAGGTTATGCAAAAAAACTGGACAAAGTAAAGACAGCTATGTCCTTGAAGGACTTGTCAGAGCCTTTAATACGCTCCCATGCAGCGCAGCTGGGCCATAGAGTTGACGGGGCTTCCAGACATCTGTCTACATGGCCCTTTTTATTGCAGCATACCTGGCGGGCCTGGAATTCTACAGAACCAACTCTAGAAAATGCTACAGGAAGAGGGAGGAGGCAGTAAGGATGCGTTAAAACCTCACAGCAGGAAAAGCTCCCTGAGGGTCCCATTAGGAATTGTTACCTGCTGTGTCTGAGCAAAGGGTAGGAATTGATGGGGGTGACAGCGAAGGATGGGTGAGCAAGATCCAGTAGGGGCTGGTGTGGCCAAGACCTGGAGGTAGGACCTTACTGAGCCAGCTGGGTCCTGGTGACCCAGAGTTTCTCCCTATGCTGGTGTTTCTTCCCCATGAGCAAACAGGCAGGTGAGTGGGCTGGCATGGGTGCAGAGGCCGGCAGGCAGGGCCTTCCCCAGGAGATGGATGGGACCTGCATGGGCAGGCCCAGGGTGTTGGGAGTGTCCATGTTACCCTCCCACTGCGATATCAGCCTCGGCATGGGCAGCCCCTGGCTCTAGGCTCAGAGAGCTCTTTTGTCTCCATTTCCCTCCCTATGGGGGCCAGCCCCTCTGCTCACAACCCCCACTGCCCACGCTCCCTGGCGCAGCAGCTCACAGGCCCCCTCCCATCTCTCTGCTCCATTGGGCTTCCCACATGGAGTCCTTGCCTACCCTTGAGTCCTCTCCCTACTTTCTGGGAACAAGAGGGTTGAGCAGAAGGCCGGGCCAGGCCCTTCGCATAGCTCCTCTCCTACCTCGCAGCAGTTTTGCGTGCTAGACTGAAGCCCCATTTTAGAGACCAGCAGTCCCCAACCTTTTTGGCACTGGGGACCAGTTTTGTGGAAGACAATTTTTCCAAGGACTTGGGTTGGGGGCATGGTCTCAGGATGAAACTGTTCCACCTCAGATCATAGGCAGTCGATTCTCATATGAAGCGTGCAACCTAGATTCCTCTCATGCGCAGTCCACAGTCGGGTTCCTGCTCCTGTGAGAATCTAACGCGCCGCTGATCTGCTAGGAGGCGGAGCTCAGGCCGTACTCCACAGCCCGGAACTTGGGGACTCGTTATAGAGGAAGAAACTGAGGCTTGGAGAGGAGAGGCCAGTGGTGGTCAAGACCAGAACCAAGTGTCTTGATCAGGCTCCCCATCACCAC
This sequence comes from Cebus imitator, assembly GCF_001604975.1. Taxonomy (NCBI): domain Eukaryota; kingdom Metazoa; phylum Chordata; class Mammalia; order Primates; family Cebidae; genus Cebus; species Cebus imitator. The sequence continues at coordinate 2,117,288 of NW_016107315.1, forward strand.
CCCAACCCAATCTTACCCCTGCCTTGCCCCAACACACATGGCACACTCACACCTGGGTCGCCTGAGGGCCACCTAGAGGCTGTCCTGCTATGCCTGGCAAAGGGCCTGCCAGGTGGTCAACACTGACCTTCTCTGGCACAGGTGGGTCAGGCCAAGGCCACTCCTGCTGCCCAAAGGGCATAGGGGTAGTTGAGGGTCCATACCCCGCCACTTAGGACAAAGAGGCCTTTCCTTTCCCTCTGCTGGGCCCAACCTTCCTGGCTGCGCCATGCTTCCTGAGAGTTAGGGGAGGCAGAAGGTACTGCCCTACTTTATAGATGGAGAGATTGAGGCCCAGGGGCTGGGGCACTGCAGAGGCCCCCAAGTGTAGAACAGGTGGCAGCACTGTTTCCCCAGCTCCACAGGTGCCAGCTCCCTCGGGCTTTTTCTTTTTCCTGGGAGCACTAAGTCTGGGTGGTGTCCATGGCTTAGGGAATCCAGCTACCCCCCAGCCTGAGTTCTTGGGCTGGGCCTGGGGAATGTGGGCTGGCTGATGCTTCGGGGTCTCTGCGGAAGGCTCCAGCTCCAGCCAAATGCCTCCCAACACTCCTCAGCCCACCAGCTCTGGGCTCTCCACTGCCCCTAGGGCTCAGGTTAGAGGGCTGTCCTGTTGGAGATGGGTGTCAGGGCAGTGCCGTCCTCTGCTGGGAGACTACATAAGCCATGGGGAGGGGTGGGGAGGTAGGCAGGGGCCCAGGCAGAGTAGGCCCTGATCCCACCTGTCTCCACCCTGGAGGGCCCCACTAGGAGCTCTGAGAGTCAGAGCAATTGAACCCCTCTTCCTTCCTCACTCCTCCCTCCTCCCTCCTTCTTCCTCTCTCCTCCCTCCTCCCCTCCCAGAGGGCCTGGTCTTTTTAGGAAGGGAGTTGTTCAAATCTTGGGGCATGTGCCCCTGTGGTCGGAGTCAGGCTGGGTGGGACCAGGCCAGGAAGGGGAGTCCCCAGACTATTTCCTGCTGCCGCCTACCTGGGAACAGCCCACATCCAGGTCCCGGCAGGCAGCTGGCCAGCTGAATCATGTGAAAGGGCGCTGGACTATCAGGCCTCAAGTCAGCAACCCTGCACCTGGGCCAGGCCAGCTGGCTCCCAGGCCATTTCCCAGCTTCGCCGTGGTCACCCTCACTGTCACCATCAATGCTCATAGGAAGGATTCCTGAAAAACGGGGCTGCGTGGGCAGGCAGGGAGGGGACCAGACAGGCCCAGGCAGCAGGCAGATGTTAATGAGGCAATTAGGCCTAGCAGCTACAGAGAGACCTGCCCACCCGAGGCAGGCACAGCCCAGGCCCCTGGCACATCCGCCCACTTGGTGCCCTGGGAACTCCTGGCCTCTTTTGCCTTCCCTGCCTCAAAGGTTGGACTATCTTCACTGTCAGGAACCTCCCACTGCCAGCTCTCCCAGGCAAAACACCATAGGCTGGTTTGGCAAAGACAGAACCAGGGCAACCCGCAGCCCCATCCCTGCTTCTTACCGTTGCTCTGGCTGAGCAAATACCTGCCCGAGATGTCCTCTCCCCTCCCAATCCCCTGCTCAAACTACCTGGGCTCCAGGCCCTTCTTGGCAGAGGTGGCCTTCTAAGGATCAGAAACTTTGAGCAGGGGGACCAGGGTGCCATGGTGGCCAGGTGGGCATGCAGCTAAGGATTCCTGCTCCTGCAAAGCCCTGGCTCCCATTCCTCAGGCTCCGAGGTGGGCTTATGCGGTGCTGCCCACAAGCTCTGCAGTGTTCATGCAAGGCAGGGCGAGAGATCATCCCAGGGCAGAGGTGCTGAGGATCGTGGGGAAGGGTGCGAGAGGCTAGGGTGTAGGTGTAGCCCTCACCTGTGGCTTCGGGCAGGGAGCTCAGTCCACCTGGGCTTATCTAAGTCCTTTCCCCTTCTCCTCTGCCTGCCTCTGAGGCCGGAGGACATCAGATGCAGCACACCTAATTTCCCCGGGCTGTTAAGTGGCTTCTCCTGGCTTTCTAGGGATGACCTCAGTGTCCGCGGATGGGGTGCCCAGGTAAGTCAGAGCCCCTGACTCAGCCCAGCCCTTCCTCCAGGCTTGAAGTGGGGTGGCAGGGATGAGTGTAGGACTAGAACCCAGGCTTGGGACCCCAGGGACCCTTAGGTCCATAAAGAGGTGGGAATTTGGCCTCATTCTGTGGAGGCTGGAGGAGCTACACCTGGGTGGGGGAATTGAGGGCTATGGTCCAAGGCCCCTCCCTTCCTGGCAGGGAGCCCTCTGGCTCCCGAGACTCTCACTGAGTGATTCCGGGCAGGTCATATGGGATAGGCAGAGGCCGAAGAAGGGAACAGCAGTGAGAGGCTTCTGGAACCATTGAGTGTGGCAAGGGAGGGCCAAACATGTTTTGTTTTGTTTGTGGGTTTTGTTTGCTTTGGTTTTTTGAGACAGGTTCTCACTTTGTCACCTGGGCTGAAGTACAGTGGCATGATCATGGCTCACTACAGCCTCTGCTCTTCAGGCTCAAGAGATCCTACCACCCGGCATCCTAAGCTGGGACTACAGGCATACACCACCACACCCAGCTAATTTTTACATATTTTTTGTAGAGATGGGGTTTTGCCATGTTGCCCAGGCTGGTCTCGAACTCCTGAGCTCAAGCAATCCACCTGCCTCAGCCTCCCAAAGTGCTGAGATTATAGGTGTGAGCCACCGTGCCTGGCCCCAAACACGTTTTAAAGTACAGGACCATGTGCTCATAGCTGACAACAGAGAAGAGTCTAGAAGTAGGCCAGGGTTCCAGTTCTGGCTCCACCACTTCCCAGGTGCCCACTGTGGCCCTAAGAGGATGAGTGGGTTTGGCAGACAGAAGAAGAAGGTAGTCAAGGGCGAGAGCTGACAGACAAGGGTTTCGGCAGGGGGACCAATAAGGGCAGAGGCGCCGCAGAGGGAGCCCGGGGTGGGGGCCGCTGGGGAATCCACAAGGAGGAGAGGAGGGTGGGGAGATGTCACAGAGCAGAGTGTGCATCCTATGCAGAGTGTAGACTCTATGCCAGCGGCAGCAGGAGGCCGTGGGGGAGGGGAGGCTGCCTCCACCTTCTCGAAAGATCCCTCTGGCTGCTGTGTGGGGAGTGGCTGTCGAGATGGAGGCACAGGCCTGGGGAGGAGGTGGGGGAGGAGGTTCAGGGGACAAGGGGGAGGACCTGGGCTGTGTGGTGGTGGCCAGATGGCTTCTGAAATTGAGTCCTGGGATGGATTAACCATCTCTGCCATGAAAGTGGAAAAGGCGTTTGGTAGCACAAATGCTGTGTGGAAGACAGAGCTCTTCTCTTCATGGGCGTGCACAGCGGCCCGTTGTCCCAGTCTGTCTCCCACCCTGCCAGCGCTGGGCCTCCCCAGAGATGGGAAAGAGCTGGCAGAGCAGGGACTCCCTGTGGACTATACTTGAGCCTGGAGGAGACTGGAGCCACAGTGAGAGCAAGCTGGGACCCCTGGGCTGCTCTAGGTTTTTAATCTGGGCCCAGCCCCCTGCCACCGCTTGATTTGTGGCCATGGGCCTCCGTTTCTCCATTTGTCAAATGGGTTGGCAGTGCTCCCAGGGCTGATGCAAAGCCTGGGTTCGAGGCCAGAAGGGAAGATGATTTGAGACAGTTGGGAGCGTGCAAGCCCAGGAAGCCCACGACGGCCTGTGTGGGAACTCATCACTGGGAGCCTGAGGCGGGCATCCACCCTCCCTGCAGACTGTCCTTCCCTCTTGCCCGTGTTTATGTGTTTCCTTCCCATCACCTGGGCCACCATGACTCACCCCAGGCCCGGTGGGTGAGTGAGTAACTGGCTGGGGCTGGAGCCAGGGCCTTGGGCAAGACACTTCCCTTCCTGGGCCTCAGCTTTCCTATCTGTAGAACGGCCAGACAAGTCCTGCTCTGCTCACCCCACTGGGGAATCCGGGGTGAATACAGGCTGAGAATGTGAAAGCAAGAGGCTGCAATGGAGTGGGGACAAAGCAGGGTGTGGCTTTTCTTCGGAAACGGAAACCAGGCCCTCTTGACATCAGTCCCAACTTAGCTCCAAGCAGAGCTTTAAATGCTCACTTGTCTAGGCTCACCAGCCCAGCAGATCCCCATTGCACTGAGGGGGGCCCCATGCCTGAGAGAGCTTGGAGTGGAGGGCAGGGTGGGGCCCAGGACCTTGGTGACCTCATGGGAGATGGGACTTCGATGATGAAAGGGAGGCTAACCTAGAGGAAGAAGCCACAGAGGTGAAGCCCCATCCTAGATCCTACAGTCTGAAGTGCCCTTAAATGGGTAGAGGGTAGAAAATGCTCGACTTGGCCCAATGCGGTGACTCATGCCTGTAATTGCAGCATTCTGGGAAGCTGAGGACAGAGGATTGCTTGAGCCCAGGGGTTCGAGGCTGCTGTGAACTGTGGCCGAGACACTGTACTCCAGCCTGGGTGACATAGCAAAAAAATAATAATAAAAATAAAACAAAATGAAGTAAAACACTGGGCCCCACACTAAAGGATTAGGAGAAAAAGCAGACTGTTGAGGTTAGGCAGGGAAGGCCTCCTGAGGCTGTGGCCCCTGAGAAGCTGCAGGGGATTTCAGACAGTGGGGGCATGCAATGAGGACACATGTGGAGGCAGGGACACTGTATCTGGCGCACAGTGTAGGGAGCAAGCAGGAGGAAGTCAGGACACGCTGAGCTGGTGGTGGGGACAGGGGGAGATAAATAGCTTTTAGCTTTCTTGCCTATGACAATCGGCTGGTCACGCCTGCTTAGAAGGGTTTTGAGATGAGGGCATGGCTCAGCAAGAAAATGTGCTGTGGATGACTAGTAATGTCTCCCAGGGACAAAGCATGGTAGAGTGGTAGATGTGTGTCCTCTGTTTTCCATCCTTGGGCTGGCTCCATGGGCTGTGATTGGAAAGGCACATCCTCAAGTGAGTGGCCCCAGGGACTCCATGTGGAGAGGTTGGCCAAGGGTTTGCTCTGTCACTGCTGGGTGGGGAGCTCTGAGAGTGAGAATTTATGTTGGTCTGTACCATCTGAGCCCCCACTTCACTGTCCTGCACATTCCCTGGCATGGGGCAGGTGCTGAGAAAATGAGAATGAACAAGGAGTGGGAGGCTCCCCTCTTGGCTGGGCTCTCTCCTCTCTCCCCACTTTGCCTTCTCCAAGCAGCCTTGAGGATTCCCCACAGATCTCCCAGACCCTTGCTTCCTTCCTGCCATGTCTTGTGCTCTGATCATCCTGGGCGTGACGTTCTTTTCTGCCAGGGCTACTTGCTCCTCCAGGCCCTGCACTCTCACCAGGTCTGTCCTGCACACCTGGGCAGGAGAGGGGGCAGATGAATAGGCACGTGGCTCCCCCACCCTAGAGCTGTCCCAGCTTTCCCACACTACACTGCCATCACCCAGGGCCTGGCAGGCCCATGCTGGAGAGGCAGGGATGGACCCCTCTTCCATCCAGAACCTGTTGCTACAGAAATACCAGCAGCGGCCTAGGGCAATGTGAGCCTAAGTGACTAGAGGGCTGAGGGGAGAGGAGCGTGGACCCCGCCAGCCTGGTAACCACCCCTCTGGAGGACATGTCTGTGGGCATCCCTCCAAGAGGAGTGGTGAGACCCCAGACGTGGGTCTGGGTGTGTGTGTGTGTGTGTGTGTGTGTGTGTGTGTGTACATACAACAGAGTATGTGTGCATGTGTATTTCGTATTTCTGCACACATGCATAGGTCCATATCTCTGTATTTCTGTAGATGCACTTATGTGCCCATGAGCATATGTGGTTATATGGGTAGGTCTATGTGTGTTGTGCCTGTGTTGTGTGTATCCTTACATGTATATGTGTATGTGTGCAGCCAGGAGCTCTGTACAGGGCAGAGGAGTTGCCAGCCCTTCACAGTCTTCTCCTGGCCTGGTTTAGATGTTGCTGTCTGAACCCCAGCCCAGGCGGGCACCCCACTAAGGGTTGGGGAAGAAGCTCAAGGGCGAGCAGAGCAAGTCTAGGTCTCAGCAGGCCTCCACTGGAGCACCTCTCCAGCCTCAAGTTCAAGGGCGAGCAGAGCAAGTCTAGGTCTCAGCAGGCCTCCACTGGGGCACCTCTCCAGCCTCGTGGAGGTGCTCTGCGCAGAGGCTGGCTTGGTCTCCAGCAGCAGGCACCACAGACTGGAGTGCCTGGCCCTTGCTCAGATCCTGCTCATTCCTTACAGTGGGATGTGGGACAGACCCATAGCAGAAAGCCACCTCCTTAGGACCAGGAGGGCAAGGAGCTGACCCTACCCTCACCTCGGCCTGTCCATTAGAACCATGGTGGCCCATCTCTAAGAAATCCATGGACACCAGTGGGAAAAGGAAAATCTATTTCTTAGGCATTTGGACTGTTCCTGATGACACAGCTCCTTGGTCACCCAGCCACATGAATATGTGTTTTGGGGGGAGGGGGTGCACACTAGCTCACATCTGCTCTTAGGGACCCTCAGCTACTCCCAGAGGAACAGCAAAGAGCCATGAAACACCCTACCATGGCGAGGCCTTGCGCTGCCAGGAAGGCCCCTTCTCTGTGTGGTTCTGGGGTTGGATGTGTGCAGACAGGGAAGGCAGCTCCAGACGTGCCTTGTGGGTTCGGGCCTGGAAGCTGGCTAAACGTGATGAGAAGGGATGGCAGGAGGAGGAGCAGGCCTGAGGGAGGGCAGACTCACCCCTGGGTGTTCCAGGTGACAAGTGTGGTGTGGTGGTGGATGATGGCGGGTGGACCGTGACTGATAGGAGCAAAGATGGGCTGAGGAGGGGACAGGGGTCCTTGGAGCATGCAGCAGGGAAGCTAATCTGGGCCTGGATGATCAGAGGAGGCCTCTGTGCTCAGCGACTCTGAGCTGGGATCAGAAGGCAGGCAAAGGCTGACGGTGATAACTGTCCAGGCAGGGAGGACACCTGTGCCAAGGCCTGGGCTGTGTGGGAATGAGGGATAGCCCTGAGGGTTCAACTGTGTCCCACCTGCACTTCCCCTTCCCCTCCCGAAACCAGCTCATCCCCAGGGACAGACCTTTTCTGGCAGCCTCTTTCCCACTCCCCCACTCTGCCCCTCAGGGAGACCCTAGTGAGCTGGGCACCCCTCCTGGGGGCTGCAGGTGAGGGAAGGCCTGAACCCCAAAGGCAGGAAAGACCATATTTCTAAAGAGGAAGCATGATTCCAAGGCCTTGCCTTGGAATCACCCAGGGCACCAGGTTCCTGCCAGGAAAGACCCTCTCCCTTGAGGGAAGCCTATAGCTGCCGGGCAAGGCCCCGGACAGGGACAGCTCTGGTCTCTTGCCAGAAGTGACCACAGGTGGATTCCTGCCCTGCTGTGGGCCTTTTAAGTCTAAGATTGAAGGTTCTTCCCTCCAGTGAGAACCAAGGCTTAGGGCCTTTCCTCCAACCAACCTGCCTGGTGGGGGCCCAGGGTCCCACTGGCACCTCACGGGCCCTGGCTAATTTTCCTGCCAACCCTTTGCTTCCTGTCACTCCCTCCCCTCGTTCTCCCTGTTCTGCACTCATCCAAATCTGCCTCTCTTTATCTCCCTGTTGGAGGACGCCCTCTCCTCCTGCTGCGTGAGCTTTTCCAATTCCACACATTCTCACAGATCTTTCCTTCAGGATGTGTGCCCCGCTAGAGGAGTCTAGAGGGAGAGAGACAGGAGTCACTGCAGGCTAATGTGAGGGATAGCAGGGCCCCTTTCCTCTCTCTGGGGTAGTTCTTCCTCATGCTTGGGCAGTAGAGGCTGGGGAGGGGGGTGGTTGAGAGGAGGTTCCCATTTCAGCTGTTCCCTCGCTAGTGAGAGCAATGGCCCATTCCTCACCAGGCGCTCAGAAGTGAGTATGCCTCAGCATCATGGGACACACACCCAGTCTCATTTGAGGACAGCGTAAGCCTCCTGTTAATGTGACTCTGGCCCGCCCCACAGGGATGTCACCCTTATTGGGCATTTGACACCTTCTTGAGCTACCATGGACCCATCTGGGGAGGGTCCATGACCAGTCTCTCCCCTAGAGAAAGAGGGGTCCCTGCTCATCTTGTGGTGGGCCTGGGGAAGCACTCAGACCGGCAGCCAACCCCGTGGTGGAGCAGAGGGGAGAGACAGCAGGCCTGAGTGGGAGACGGCGGTTCCACTGTTGTTGCTCCAGCTCCAGGCAGTCTGGTGCTCAGGAGGCCCTCGACAAGGCTTGCTGAGTGAATGGAGCACTGCTCAGCAGCTCACTCTCCCCTGGGAGTTTGTTCAGGCCTCTTTTCTAAGTGCTGCCTCCCTCCCTCACATGCAGCATCCAGCCTGCCAGCCAAGGGCCCTGGCCTCAGATCACATCCTCCCAGCCGGATGGATTCGAGGCCCAGAGGAAAGAACTGTACTCAGGTCACATGTCACATCTTTAAGTGGCAGGACAGAATCTGGGTCTTGGCCTCTTGGGCCCTGGGAGCTCTTTCCATAGGCCCAGTACTCCCAGGACAACGCTGGGCGGAGAGCTGCTTCTCCTTTCATCTCTGTGAGCACCCAAACACTGCTAAGACCACCTCTGGCTGCACTGCTGTGGCCTGAGAGTGTGACTGTGGGAGAGACCCCTGCTCCTTTGGGACACAGCCCTGTGGTCCAGGATGAAACCCTTTAGGAAGACTATCCCTTGCTTGAAAGACTGGGGCGAGGGCTGCTTCTGAACCACCGCTTTACGTGCTTTCTGGTCGGAGGTTACCGGAAAGCTCAAATCCTCGGGGTTCCAGAGGCCCTCCCTCAAGCCCCACAGCTCCCCCACAGCAAGGGATGGGGGAAAAGTGTCTCAGAGCCGACCAGCCTCGGGCGGAGTAGGCGGGGCTCAGCCCCAAGGAGGGAGGGGCACCCCGCTAGGCAAAGGAATGGACCAGATGGACGGCGGGGCCCAGTCGCGAGCTCCCACCCTGGCTCTGCAGGGAAAGCACGGCAGGTCCCGCGCAAGCGCGCCGCCTGCGTCGAGACGCTTTGTTCTAGCGCTACCTGCGGGTCCATTCACCTCCGCTGCCCCGCCTGCCAGCTAGTGGACACACGGCTGGCGGAGGCCCCGCCCACTTCCCCGCGCTGGGTGGAACCCCCGGCGGGCCCTGCCTCCCTCCGCCACCGCCTCTTTCGGCCAGGATTGGCTATCTGCGTGGCAGGTGCCCGCCTACCGCGGAAATTGATTGGTCCATTGAGAGGGAGGCAGGGGAAGGAAAGCTGATTATAAAGGAGCATCCCCCTCCCACCCGACCCATGGAAAAGTCACGTGGCGCTTCGCTGGGCGCCTGTCACCACCCTGCTTGTAAAGCTTTCTTAAAGGGCTCGTGTTCCCTTCCAAGAGCTGGTCCTTAACAGGATTTCTCCACCCCTGCCCACGGAAGGTGACACGGCCCTGAGTTTTCCTACCCCGCCAGTCACCCAGGTCCTGATTTCCCGTCAGGCCTGCTGGGGTGAGACGCTTCCCCCAGGTCTGGAACCTGTGACCGTCAGGGGGACGATGAGGTCGCCTGAAACAGAGACCGCCTAGCACAGTGCGTGGCACGTAGTAGGCGTTCAATTCCCATTTGTTGAATGAACTCGATGACAGAATGAATGAATGGGGATGACAGGCGGAAGAAGGAGAAGTTGCTCAGCTGGACAGCCCCACCATCACGCCCCGTCCCGGGGTAACTCTGCTCCTGTGAATGTAGGGTGGGGGTGCCAGTCATAGGACACCCCCAGGGCCGCTCTTCCCGTAGTGCCCAGAAGAGCTTGGGAGCACGCGCAGAATGAACCCGTGAAGGCGTCTGGGCCGGGCCCCCTAGGCGAACTGCAGTCAGCTCTGGGCTAGTCCAGGGAGCGACGGTACGGAGAAGCTGTAGAGGAGGGCCCCGCCGCGGGTCTCCGGGCGCACTGGCCACAAGTGCGCCAGCGTACCCTGTGGGGAGGGGCGGTGGAGGCGCTGCGCCTTTAAGTCCGGGCGCCGGCCCCGCGGCCCCGCCCCTCGGAGAACGCCTCGGCGCGCGGCCGCCGGAGCCGCCGTTTAATTGGGGCTGTCAGGCCGCGGTGCGCGCGGAGGGCCGGGCGGGCGGGACGGAGGCCGGCAGGCCGGGGCAGCGGGCGTGCAGCTCGGCGGGAGGCGGGCGCCCGGAGACGCGGCTGGGGCCCGCGCGGCCGGGGCGCCGTCCCAGGGCAGGGCTGCCCGGCCCCGGCCCCGGGCCGCCCGCGCTCCCCATGAAAAACCAGCTCCGCGGCCCCACAGCGCGGGCGCACATGTCGACTTCGGGGGCGGCGGCGGCTGGGGGCACCCGGGCGGGGTCCGAGCCCGGTGCGGGGTCGGGGTCCAGCGCAGGCACCGGGGCGGGCGCGGCGACGGGAGCAGGGGCCATGCCCTGCAAGAGCGCCGAGTGGCTGCAGGAGGAGCTGGAGGCGCGCGGCGGCGCGTCCCTGCTGCTGCTGGACTGCCGGCCGCACGAGCTCTTCGAGTCGTCGCACATCGAGACGGCCATCAACCTGGCCATCCCGGGCCTCATGTTGCGCCGTTTGCGCAAGGGCAACCTGCCCATCCGCTCCATCATCCCCAACCACGCCGACAAGGAGCGCTTCGCCACGCGCTGCAAGGCGGCCACCGTGCTGCTCTACGACGAGGCCACGGCCGAGTGGCAGCCCGAGCCCGGCGCTCCCGCCTCGGTGCTTGGCCTGCTCCTGCAGAAGCTGCGCGACGACGGCTGCCAGGCCTACTACCTCCAAGGTGAGGGCAGCACCGAGACTCCTTACGGGAGCGGGGGCCCCCTATGGCTCCCTGACGCCCCCCTTGGAGGCTCTTTCCTCTCTACTCGCTCGGCCTGCCCCGTTGGGCGCCACGTCGTCCCCAGCCCGCGTCCGCCCTCCTGGAGCCCGGTCCCCACCGTGTGGGTTTGGCAGGAGCGGGGCTCCCTCTGCGCCCCCTTTCTTGGCCCGATTCGAGTGGGTGGAACAAACTTTTCCCTGCCTGGGGTTTCCTTTTTTTCCTGTTGATGGGGCGACAGTAGCACCCAGGCTCCAGTGGAGCCCCTCAGAAGAGGGAGGCGCCACCTCCCGGAACCCTAAAAGCGGCAGGGCGTCCAAGTCCAGCCTGGAATTCTTGTTTCTGGAAGGCCAGGATCAGGAAGGGCACCTTTCATAGCACCATCCTCATCTCCAGCGCGTGGAGACCATATGGGTTGGGGTCTCCTGGATCCGAGAATTGCTCTTTACACCAGAGGATTGCCGCCTCTGGGAGGCGCTTGGGGCAGCGTATGGGCAGGGTCCACGGCTCTGGCCCGGATCTCTCTGGAACTCCAGGTCCCCAGCCTGATGCCCCAGAGCTTGCCGAAGGGAGAGGCAGCACCGGGGGGCGAGTGGCTGAGGCCGGTGTTTCCAATTAACATTCCAAAATGGCCTCTTGCTGGCAGCGGGGCAGGAGGGGAGGGGAGGCCTGCGGCACCCTCGGGCGCAGGGCCCATGCCTCGCTCCAAGGCGCTCCCTATTTTTCCTGTCCCTGTATAGCCCCAGTGGCCCTCCCCTGCTGCAGGTCCAAAGCTGGGGGGCCTTGTGTTCTAAGGGAGTGCTCTAGAGAAGTGGGGCCAGGACCCCCTTCAGGAACCTGCCCCTGCTGGGGAAAGGGGCCAGCCAATACCCTCCCACTACCCTCCCCAGCTGTAGTTTTGGGGCTGGGCAACTACTAGACTCCCCTCCAGGAAGCCCAGGACCTCTCTGCCTCTAGCTAACCCAGATGTGGCTCTGGCACCTGTGGTATCATCTGTAAGAGGAGTTTGCCAACCCAGAGGTGCTGGCTAAGATGAGGTTGTCTGCTTTCCTTTACCACTTATCTGTTACTGAACACCCATGGGTGCTATGTGTATGTGGGAGCTGCAGAAGAGGAATTAACTGGGGCCTGTCCTCAAGTGCCCTATAGCTGGTGGCATGGCTGGGGGACCTGAAGTGTTATGGGTACGGGTTTGGAGTCCAGGCACATCACTTCACCTCCTGGGACCTCAGTTTCTGTGAAGTGGTCATGGTTTAGATGGAGAGAACACAAGAGAGAGCACATGGGTAACATGCTTGGCGTGGCCTATGCTGACCATTGGTGTGGTGGTGCTTGGTATGGGGAGTCCTGCCCATCCCTGGTCTTGTGCAGCCCATCTGGGCTCTCACCAGTCTCTCACCCAGGCCTTGTCTAACCCCGGCCACAGGTGGTTTCAACAAGTTTCAGACAGAGTACTCTGAGCACTGCGAGACCAATGTGGACAGCTCTTCCTCGCCGAGCAGCTCACCACCCACCTCAGTGCTGGGCCTGGGGGGCCTGCGTATCAGCTCTGACTGCTCCGACGGCGAGTCGGACCGAGAGCTGCCCAGCAGTGCCACCGAGTCGGACGGCAGCCCTGTGCCATCCAGCCAACCAGCCTTCCCTGTCCAGATCCTGCCCTACCTCTACCTCGGCTGCGCCAAGGACTCCACCAACCTGGACGTGCTCGGCAAGTACGGCATCAAGTATATCCTCAATGTCACACCCAACCTGCCCAACGCCTTCGAGCACGGCGGCGAGTTCACCTACAAGCAGATCCCCATCTCTGACCACTGGAGCCAGAACCTCTCCCAGTTCTTCCCTGAGGCCATCAGCTTCATTGGTAGGTGTTGTGTGCTGGGCAGAGTGGGTGGGTGTATCAAGGTGTAGCAGGACTCTGGGTGGCGCCCCCACCTGACTGGGTATCTCTGGGCCTGTTGAGACCTGTGTGTGCCCTGCGTGTGCCAGCGTGTGCCCGTGGGTGTACCCATGCCTACTGTGAGTCACTGAGTCCCTTGGGCCCCTCTACCTGTTGGGGCCTGAGCAGCCTCCTGAGACCTGAGCTCCCCCCAGCTGGCAGCACCTCTTGGGCTCTCTGCTGCCCAGCTTGTGTTTCCCTGGCGTCGATGTTGTTTCGAGCTTAGCAAGCTGAAACATCACAGCGCACAGACCTCCCACGGGTCTCACTTGCTCTGCATCACACCTCAGCACACGTGTCTTTCCAGGATGGGGCTGTCACAGTGCCTCTTTGGGCTTTAATGTGTACCTAAGAGGGCTGAAAGGGAGCCCTGGAGCCAGAGGCACACCCCAAACAGGCAGCCATTGAAATGTGGTGACCGCTAGCTTGGTCAGGCTCCAGATGCTCTCTGTAGCCTGTAGGGCTCGCTTGGAGTGTAGGGAGGAGTGTAAGAGAAGGTGGGGAGTAGAGAAAGGCCTCCTCCAGAGCAGTGTGTCCTGCTGTCTGGCTTATAGCCCTTTGAGTCCCTGTGTCCCCAGCCTCAGCTGACTTGGGTTCCCCACTGCCTTCTCCTTGGCCAGCTGGAGGCTGTGAGACTGCAGTTCATCTCCCCTGGCCCAGGGTGCAAGGAAGGGGCACGGGGGTTCAGGATGAATGTAAATGCTAGGTCTCTGAGCCTGGTGACCCAGTGTTTCTGCCCAGCCTCCAGTGGCAAGGTGTGGGGGTGGCCTGGGCTGTCTTTTCCCGATGGCGGCTATGTCCAGTGGAGGGCGTTTTGGTGTCGGTTGGGCTGGGCTAGCTTTAACAACAGGAAGTGGGAGGCTTCCCCGCCTCATCCGCTTACTGGGAACCAAAAGTAGGTGCCTGGCTGGGAGGAAGGAAGGAAGCTGAGGCCTGGGGGAGGGGCTGCCTGGAGCTTCCCAGCTCTACCACCCTCCACTCCCCCACCCCCCCACCCCCCTCCCTGGGGGCCAAGAGGGCTATGGGTGCTGCCTCAGCATTTGAACTCGCCCAGCGAGGGAGGGGAGTAGAAGGAAGCGGGCTTCTCCAGGCTGAGCCTGGCTGGTGGGTACCTTTATCCTTCCTGAAGGCCCCTCCCCATCTGGGTAGATGGACCTTTTTCCTCATTTGACAAGTGAAGGGAGTGAGGCCCAGAAATCCCTTAGGAGTCAGTGGGACAGGATCAGTCACCAGCCACACCCGGAAAAGGCCAAAAATAAAGCCAGCAGAGACAGACTCTCTCTGGATCACCTGGAGGTGGGTTTGGAGGCTGGGCGTTCCTCACATCCTGGTGTTACCACTGGAAACTTGTCCCAGCACCCCCGTCTCCCACCCCCAATCTCAAGGTCAGACCACACAGCTCCAAGTGAAGCTGCAACATCTGTCTCCTCCCCTGATGACCCTGCCCCAGTGCCTTAGCCATGGGGCCCCCTGTCAGTCCCTGCGTCTGGATGAAGCACTTCCTGTATGCTTAATTCTTGGTACCCCTGGTTGGGCAGAGATGGGGAGAGGAGGCTCTGTCAGGACAAAGGCAAAGAACAGTGGGTGAGCCTGTGTGTCATCTTGTAGCAAGGCATTGATTGAGTGCTAGCTGTGTGCCTGGCTCCTGGAGGGTTCAGAGTCAGAGTGGTGGGGAGGTCAAGGACCCCATGGCTGCCTCTTGTGAATCTATGTCCCTGGCACAGCTATGGCACACAGAGAGGCAGCTGCCCCAGGGTCCAGGAGAGATTATAAGACTGAGTTGTTCGGTAGCTCAGCCAGTATTTATTGAGCTTCTACTATGTGTCAGCCAAAGGAGTCTGAGGGTGGCACTGGGGGAAGCTGGAAGGGTTGGAGGGGGAGCTGGGAGGGTTGGAGGGGGAGCTGGGAGGGTTGGAGGGGGAGGCTAGGAGGGTTGGAGGGGAAGGGGAGAGGAAGGGTCTGCATTCAGTTGGCTGTGGTAGGAGGTGTCACTGGCACATGGGCCTGCTATGGAAGGTCTAGCAAGCAGGCAGGGGTGGGCCCCATTTAAGCACACCTCACTTACGAAGCTCCGTCACAAGTGATAGCATGGCCATTGTCCTAGTCCCTATATCTTCAGGAGCTGGGGTTAAGACTGTGGGGACTAGCTGGGCAGAGGGCAGAGTGAAGCGCAGGACCAAGCCACCTACTTCCTTCCAGAGGAGCCTCCCTCAGGCCGCTTTCCTGGGAGACTCTCAAGGACAACCCACAGGAGCAGCTCCAGGAGAACCAGACCAGCCCTCAGTCCCAGGTCAAGGCCTGGCAGCAGCGGGTGCTGAGCTAGGAGGAGCCTCTGTGTGGCCTTGTGCTTGTCACTTTGTCTCTGGGTCTGTTTTCTCGTTGATAAAATGGGCTTACTGGCTATGGTGCAGATGACTCAAGAGGATGCAGGTGCCACCATGGCAGCAGTCGCAATGCACATGGTGGTGGTAGGACTAGCCGTGATCACAGGTGTTACAGTAGTTCATGTTTGGTGATCCCTCACTTGCCTCAGGTTCTTAGGAGACCACTGTGCATAAATAGGCCCCTTTGATAGATGAGGAAACTGAGACAAACTGGGTATCTAGTGCATTGGGGCTAAAGTATGCAGAGCCTCCACAGCAGTGCTGCTGACCTCTATTTCAAGTTGCTGCCCTACCCACACTGGGCTTGGCCAGGTCCCTTGGGGGTCAGGCAAGACCAGCCAGTGACTATGCTGCCGTCTGTGCCCCACCTGCCCACCCATGTGAGAAGGCTCCTTGAAGGAGGCCCCTCCCTGACCCATGCTGATGTGTTTCAGACGAAGCCCGCTCCAAGAAGTGTGGTGTCCTGGTGCACTGCCTGGCAGGCATCAGCCGCTCAGTGACGGTCACTGTGGCCTATCTCATGCAGAAGATGAACCTGTCACTCAACGACGCCTACGACTTTGTCAAGAGGAAAAAGTCCAACATCTCGCCCAACTTCAACTTCATGGGGCAGCTGCTGGACTTTGAGCGGACGCTGGGGCTAAGCAGCCCATGCGACAACCACGCGCCCAGTGAGCAGCTCTACTTCTCCACGCCCGCCAACCACAACCTGTTCCCACTCAACACGCTGGAGTCCACGTGAGGCCTGGTGCACGGGGGGCATGGCACCAGGCCCCTTCTTGGCCCTCCGTGGGGCCAGGTGGAAGAGCCCAAGCCTGCCGCCTCTGGCCTGAGGAACCCCCAGGATGTCGCCTGTGCCCAGAGGCCCAGGCTGATCGGTGTGTCGGAGCGCCCCTCACCATCCTTGGGGGCGGGGTCCGCAGGCAAGATCTCCCTCTGCAGGGCTTGCTGGAGAGGCCTCGGCTCTCAGACACGTGGCTTTGGGCGTCCACCAGGGCCTCATGTTGTCCCAGGACGCTCCTTTCTGCTGATGGCCCAGCCAGTTTGGCTGTTTTTTAAAGACACATCCACGGACCTGAGTTTACTTTTTACTTTTGGCAGGTAAATCCAAGCTCCCTGGAGCACAAAGAGTGTTTGAGCTCTTCTTGATTTTTCTTTTCTTTTTTTTTAACAAAAAAGTGTTATTTTCAGGCTACATGCAACAGTGGATTGTATAACCCAGTATTTCATCCCCTTCTTGATCCTGCGAGAGAGAGAAGTGTTCTCAGTTTTGTTTTTCGTTCAGTTTCAAAAAGCAAGTATCGTGTTTGTTTTTTAATGGAAAAGACAGACCCCCATGTTGACCTTGACCAAATGCGTTTTGCACATGTGTGAAGCCTCTGTTTCCTCAGCGGGCCCTTCTTGAAGGGGTGGCTTACTGCTCTTCAGGTATCGGGACCCCCAGTCGTGCCACCTCCCACCCTTGGCCCAGTCTGACTTGGCCCTGCATTTGCCTGTGATGCCTGCTGCAAGTTCTGATTGGTGGGCTGGATGGTGGTCTTTGCATTTTCTGCCCTCTCATCCATCCCTCTGGTGGTCCCTGCAGACCTCCCTGAGGCAGAAGGTGGGGAACCTGGGGCTGTGCCACTGTCCCACTGGAGGTGGGCCGCAGGGGGCTGCCAGGCAGTAGCATTGCCCTCTGGGCTCAGCCTCTAAGAGGGCCTGGGCTCTGAGCCCTTCTGTATACTTAGCTACTACTCCTGTCTGTCTGTCTGGCGCTGTCTCTCTCTCTCTCCTTCTCTCTCTCTCTTTTTCTTTCTCCCCCCCTCCCTCCTCTCTTGTAACTGGGAGTAGAGGCCCAGTGGCTGGGGAGAGCTCAGGTGGTGGGGCCCAGCCCTCCCTCCAGGTTCTTCCCTCTCCCTAGCTGTCGCTTTGGTCTGGCTGCCACTCCCAGCCCCTTTGTCCTCGTGGAAGCTTGCCCCGCCCTCATCTTGCCCATGCCTTCTACTGCCAGGAGACTTGCACCCATTTCAACCCTCAGGCAGGGGCAAGTGGGGCAAGGATGGACCAGCAGAAGAGGGGTGAGGCTCTGTCCACCTCCCCCGCCTCCACAGAACAAAGCCACGGATTCCGTTATCTTCCTCCAGTTTTGTTCCTTCTCCAGCCTCAGTTCTACCAGGTGTCAGGACTGCATGGGGGCCTGGGGCAGGGAGAGCGATCGGGCCAGGGTCCCTGACAGAGCAGCACTCAGCATGTGAGTGAGGCCGCGGAAACTCTGCCCCACTGCTTCTTACCTCACAGGGGTGGTTTTCAGGGATTCTTTAGGGCAGTAGATTAAAATCTTGCCACAGTTGAGAAATTGACAACAAGCTTCCATGCTGTACATGGTTCTTTTTCTCTCTTTTATTTTTAAAAAGAAAACCCAGAAAGATGCACCAGGTTTGTGTAAATGAGGGTGTGCCAGAAGGTGGCCAGTTTTGCTTTATGATCTTATGAAGGAAGATTTGTGACCCTACATATATATATATACACACACATACATATATATATCCCGAACCAGCAACGGGACTTTGTTTATATTGCAAATAAATATTATTTTTTCTTTAAAATGAGTCGTGTCCAGTAAGGGTTTTGGGCCTGGGAAGGAGAGGAAGGAGTGCTGTCGACCGGCATCCTAGTGCCTGCTCTGTGCGAGGCATTGGCCTGGTCCTCCCTGGGGTCTGCTAGGCACTTGGTTAGACCAATCAAGGTGCCCCGCAGATGGGAAGGAGCTGCCAAGGTTTCTGGCTGAAGCTGGGGCAGGTGGCATTTCCCAGCCCTTAGGCACTGGCAGACAGAGGCATCAGGGCTTTCTCTTGGGCTTCTGCTGAAATCAGGGCTTGGAGAGGTTTTATGGACCAAGTTCACACAACTGAGCCCAGACTCGCCCTTCATTGCCCAAGGCTGTCTGCTCGTGCATTGCCCAGATTGCAGCCCCCAAGACCCTGACCCTTTCTGTTGCTGCTGCGTGGGCGAGAGAGGGGAATCTGCATTTAACCCTGCCCCTGCAGGTCCTGGGATGTCAGTGGGACTGAATCGTGGGCAGTGAGCAGGTCAGCCCTTTGCTTCTTAAGGGCTGGGTGGCTTTGGACAGGTCCCTTAGCCCCCCAGCCTCAGTATCCATCTCTGAAGTTGGGTTGATTGCACCCAGTTCCTAAGTGCTTTTCAGCTTTGTGGCATGACAAGCACATGGTTGGCCTCAGCTCAGAGGGAGGAAACAGCCGTGCTCAGGCTTGCACAGGGAACTGTGAGCATCGGCCTCCATCCAGGCTCCCCTGGTGGTGGGGTCTAAGCAAGGCCCTGGGCTGGAGCAGGAAGGAGACCTGGAGAAGGATGGTGACCACAGCCTGGGGAAGTCAGGCCCCCAGTGGGCAACAAGCCCTGTGTGACAGATTAGGAAATGAAGCCTCCAGAGTGGCTTAGGTCTCCCTTTCCTCTGGCTGGATCAGGTGAGCCCCAGTCAAGGACATAAGCCTGGAAGCTGACTCAGTTTCCTCATTTCTGCCATTCCCCAGCTCTATCCCTTCAGCAGACTGATGAGCACTGAGCTGAACCCAGGTAGAATGTGGGTGGGCAGGGCGGGGAGGGTGAGGGCAGCTCAGCCTGGGACTTGCCCTGTTGGGGTGTCCAGGCTGTCCTTCTCTTCCCTCCCTCATCTCTGCTCTTCAGTTTTTCTGCACCAGAACGCAGTCACAACCATCACTCGCTGCCTGTGGCAAGGGGTGGAGGGCAGGTTCTGCCCGCTGTGGGACCTGGGTGCAAATCCCAGCTGTGTGACTCCAGTCCCTCAGCTCTCCCCTGAAATACTCCCATCTGGAGCGTGGAAGAATCCTGCCACTCATCCGGCAGTCCTGTGTGGGTGGGAGGGGACAAGGGGGTGGTGCTGCTGTTGCTCCCCGGCTCCCTCCGGGCCCTGTTCCTTCTGTGCCAGGGGCAGGCAAGGGGGTGGGGGCCTGAGCAGGCAGAGACTGGGCCTTTGTTCCCTCTTGCTGTCCTCGCCCAGGCCTGGGGAAGCCCGAGGGTGCTGGGCTGGGGGCTGGGCCCTTGACAAGCCGAGTAAGTGCCTGGCAGTGCCAGCGTGCCCAAGCACAGGACCCGGTGGGGGTGGGAGTGGCAGCCGCCTCCTGAGCGGGCTCTTCAGACCAAGGACTGGGAGTGCCTGAAGAGGGCCAGCCCCGTCACTTAGCCCTGTGCACTCTGGGGCCAGTAGTCTCTCTGACCACGTGTCCTCATTACCTGTAGCAACTCCTACCTTAGCACTGGGCCTGGCTAAGTTTCCCTGCTTGGGGAAGGAGGGCCAGGTCATGGCTGAGTGGCTGGGCCCTGGGTCCTTGCTCTGTGACCTTGGGCTGGGCCACGCTTACAGGACTGAGGTTCCCCACCCCGAGTTTCGGGCTCCCGTCTCATGGCTCCTGGTCCTGAGCGCCTCTTACCCCACCCTGGTTCCGCCGTGCTCTCCCCGGCAGGCCCTGCTTCCTCCAGGCCATCTGTGGCTGAGGCCCTCGGTGCCGCCGCCCTGTGCTCCTGGACACTTGGCTCTGTAGGGGTGCGCCTGCTTCATCTCTGTCCCCAGTCCTATTGCTCTCCTGAGCCACTTTGCCTCCTTGGTCCCTGTTTCTGCCTCTGTCTTAGCCCGGGCCCCAGGGACCTCATCCACTTCTTAGCCGCTTAGTGTTCTCATGGGAGGAGGATCCGGGACACTTACTCACTTGCACATTCACCCAGCAGCCATTTCCTGTGCCGGCCGGGCAGTCCCAGGGAGGGAACATGCCCGAGGGAAGCTTGGTGATGTCACGAGGGGTGGCAGGATAATGGGGCCCTCAACTTGTCCTCTGATAATGAAACAAGTGCAATGTGAGGACTGACTCAGGCTGGTCCAAGGCAGCACTTGGAGCGCTGTGGAGCGGCCACCTTGAAGGGGTTCCGACGAGGAGACCACAGGAGAGATGAACCTTTCCCTAGGGTGGTCCTGCTCTGAGCCTGGGAGCGGGAGAGGGCCCTGCTCTGCCTGCCACCCCCACAGGGCCCCTCCCCAGAGGGCAGTCACGCCTCGTGAATGGAGCAGGGTAGTGGTGGGCGGCAAGCCTGCGCTGGAGCCTGACCCTCCCCGCTGTTGCCCCTGTGCTGCGCACCTGGGCCAACACCATGACTGCACTGTACCTCCCTCTGTGTCAGCATGGATGTGTCTGGGACACCAACACCTATCCCCAGACCCTTGGCAGAAGCCAAAGGACCTGATGTGGGAGCCAGCTTTCTCTTGAGGGAGCACATTAGCATGCTGACCTCTGGGTGCCCCGGTCCTTGATGTCTTTACCCCTGCTTGTTCTGGGCCCCGCCAGGACACAGTGCTCGCACCTGACTCCTGAGACCCAGCAGACCTGAGCGCTCTGGGAAGGCTCAGAATCACTCTGCTCCTGAGCCCGGTGCGGATGGGGAAGGTGAGGTTTGCAAAGAGGTTTGCCTCATAGAGAGAGGCAAGTTAGAGGCTGGGCACCCCCCTGCTGCCCTGAGGCTTCACACACACACACACACACACGCACACACACACACACACACACACACACACACACACGCATACACACACGGCATCACCATCCTCTGACTAGACAAGCCCATGCAGGTCTCACAGCAATGGAGGCGCCCTGCCTCTGACTGTAGCCTCCTCTCATCAAGGTGTGTCCTGGGTGAAGTCATCCCTTTCCAGGAATGGCCATTAAAGACTATCATTAGCGACTCTTAGAGGCCTCAGCCCCATTGTCTGTGGCTGGGTCAGATGAGCCCCGACAGGTGACCATGATGCAGACTCCGGCCCTTGCTAGAACCCCTGTTGCCCAGGCAGCCAGCCCCCTACCCAGGGCTATCCGGTGGCACACCTCCAAGGGCCACTGTCTGCTGTGTAGCTTCTGGGCGTGTGTGGGGTCTCCACACACCTCCCTTCCTCCGCGCCCTCACCTCTTCCTCTGCCTCAAGGCTACAGGCAGAGGAAAAGCTGCAGTGCCCTTCCGCAGGATGTGGGGGGCCAGGGAGGAGTCTCTTTAGGGGGCAGGGGAGCCCCTAGAGGGCTTCAGGCACAGGGCCATCAGGGTCAGGCTGTCACAAAGAAGTTCTAGTTGCTGCGTGGAGAACAGCCTAAAGGGCAAGCGCACAGGCCAGGAGACAGAGGAGGCTGGGGCAGTCGTTCAGGGTGGGGCAGGAGGGCTGGAGAGGGTTCGAGAAGGATCCTGCAGACCAGCAGGACTTGGGCCGCATGGGAATGGAGACCGCTGGTGTGAGCAGAGGGTCCCAGCTTGTCTGACACCGCATCCACAGTCTGAAAGCCAGCCGCTGTGCCGCACAGAAGGACGCAGTTTAGCTGGGGCATGCATGGGCCCACGGGACCCTGAGCCCCACTCACCTCCCCTGAGGGGAGCTTGCCCCACCCTCACTGTGCAGCCACATGCTGAGCACCCAGGGAGGACCAGGGGGCCCCAAGATCCTCATGCATGCTGGGAACTCCCCCAGGACAGCACAGCGCTGATGGCCAGTCTCAGAGCCTCGGTTTCCTCATCTTCACAGTGGGGATAAGAATTGCTGATTCAAGAAGACACAGCAGGATAAAGGTCTGTTGCTCAGATAGACCTAGGGAACAGGAGCCCAGGTGAGTTCATTCAGCTGTGGCCTCCTGACCCACCCCTGAGGACGGGTGCCTCCCAATCTAGCCATTGCCAATTTGCGATTTGCGGTGTGATCTCGGACAAGCCTCCCCCTCCATTCAGTCCTCAAAGTCCCCAATTCCACTGACGAGAGACAGAATAATGACCCTGAGGGAGCTGGCCCTCAAATTCAGCACTGTACTCCTTTGAGCCTACCTCTGGTCCCCCAGTTCGCATGCCCAGAACCTAGTTCACTCCTCTCTCCACAGAACCTGGCATGGGGGCTCCCCATGGGGGAACTACAGGGGCAAAAGCCCAGACCACACTTTTCCCCAGGCCCCTGGTGCCAGGTCCCTGCAGCCCTATTTATTCCCTGGCTGCTGGACACCACTGATCCTCCCTCCCTGGTTGCTGGGACTCAGGTAGTCTCACCAGCACCTCTGGGCAGGGAGTGTGGGTGTGGTTCTTCCACATCTCAGATTCTTTCCTTGGGCCTCATGCCCAGAAGTGGCATTTCTGGGACAAACACCTGTGCTCCATTTCTCCAGACTGGCTTCTGAAAGGAAAGCAGAGTTGTTTGTCTTTTACATTCAGCTGTTACTGTTGCTGATTTAGAGAAGCCACGTGTTGGCAGTGCCAGGCACACGGCAGGGGCCCAGGAAGGCACCGGGGGCTGAATCATTCCTCTGCGTGAGCTCCTGCTATGGCTACCCCTCATGCCTGGCCCTGCCTGGGAGCCGTTCTGATGTAGTCAGTTGCCTGGAAGTTCAAATTGCAGTGAGGGCCATAATAATAAAAACACAGCCATGGCCCCTGTTCTGGGCCAGGTGTCCTGCAAGCTTTATATGATGAACTCACTTTACCTCCCCAGCAGCCCTCGGAGGGAGGTGCTGGATTATCCCTCATGGACAGATGAGGAAGCCAAGACAGAAAGCCGTAAAGCCATGTGTCAGGAAGGGGTCCCACTGGGGTCTGGCACAGACCCCCTCCCCTCCCTCCCTCTTTCCTTCCCTCCCTTTTCTCTTTCTCTGTCTCTCTTCTTTCTTTCTTTTTTTTCTGACAGAGTCTCACTCTTGTCACCCAGGCTGGAATGCAATGGCATGATCTCGGCTCACTGCAACCTCTGCCTCCCAGGTTCAAGAGATTCTCCCGCCTCAGCCTCCCTGAGGAGCTGGGATTACAGGCATGAGCCACCACACCAATTTTTGTATTTTTTGTAGAGATGAGATGGAGTTTCACCATGTTGGCCAAGTTGGTCTTGAACTCCTGACCTCAAGAGATCCACCTGCCTGGGCCTCCCAAAGTGCTAGGATTACAGGTGTGAACCACTGTGCCCAGCCTGTCTGCTCTTTGCCTGAGTTTAGCTCACATGTCTCCTCCTCCAGGAAGCCTTCCCTCACCTTGCCCCCAGCTGGGGTTCTGGTGCCTCCCCTGGCTCCCATGCCCTCCATGCAGGCCCATCCCTGGAGGTCTTGGTGGCCACGGTGCTGTGTCCAGCTGGACATCATCAGCAGCCCTGGCCATATGTCTGGGGCACCTCTGGGAACTTACCTAGCTCTGAGTGTCAGGCCTGTGTGACTTGTGCACAAAGAGGTGTTGCACGCGGCCCTGGAGTATCTGCCTCACTGTGTCCCTCACATGCCCCAGTGTGACTGACTGCATCTGCCCAGGCCTTTGGTGGTGCTCAGGAGCTGGGGCTGGTGCCTCTGCACCTCTGACCAGGCCTCCTGCCTCTGCAGCCGTGTTCACTGCTCCTGTGCCCACCATGACCGCCTGCCCTCCCCTCTGTCAGGTTCCAGACAGAGAAGGGTCTGGCAGCTCCTGTTTATAAATATCTGCCACTGCCACAGCTAAGTGGAGGGGTCTGGAGGCCACACTAATTGATTAATTAAACCCTTTCGGTTAATTAGCTCTGTCCCTCCAGGGAAAAAAGTCTAGAGCTGGAGCCAGAGCCTCCTCTGGGCTGGGGGAGGGTCTAATTAGCCTGGGTCAGGCTGAGCCTGATGCCAGCTGCTGGGGGCAGTGGAGAGCCCAAGAGGAGAGTAGTTCTGGGCACTGAAGCCAGTGGGCCACCTAGGGCGGCGAGAAGGAGACTCACTTCAGCCCAGACCAGCCACTCCTGACCAGCCACTCCTGACCACCCCCGCCCTGAGGCCAGAGGCAGTGGGACCCGGAGGAGGGAAAATGTGTGCTCAAGGGGGCAAAAGGGTGGAGGCTGGATCTGGGAAGGTCTTGACTGTGATCTGTGTTCCTGCACAGGGGCCAAAAGAGGATCCAGACGGGCCCCCAGCCCCGGCTGCTGCAGCGCAGGGAAGGCCTTGAATGACACACGAGAGCTTGGAATTTCTCTGGACGTGGCATGGCAGGTTTGAAGCTAGGGTGGGATCCAATTCAGTTTTGGTTTCAGAAAAGTCTCACGGGGGACAGCTACTCAGGGGAGAATGGATTGAAGGGGAGTGAGGAATGAAGGCTTGGAGAAGCGGCCTCGGTTTTCCAGAGAGAATGGAGGTCCGTCATGTCTGGGGTCTGGTGGGGAGTGAGGTCTAGTCTGGGCATCAGCGTACTAGCTTGTGCCGAATGGCCCAGGGCCACCCAGTTCCCTTCTCTGGCCCTGTCTCCCTCCATCCACAAGGTGCCAGGGTTGGGGGATGGGAGTGGGGAGATGTTCCTGAAGCCGCAGCCTCAGGATGTGACGGTCACTGCCATGTTTCCTTGTCCCAGGATAAAGCACCTTCTTTACCCCCCATACCCCAGCTGTCCTTGGTACTGGCAGGTGTCTGACCTAGCAGCATTCACATATATGTAGTGTACCCCATTTGTGATGTATTGCAGAAAGGAGGAAAGAAGGGAAGGGAGGGGGACACCGTGGTGGGGGAGGGATACCTGTGCCCAAGCTGGCCCTGGCCCTGGCCCTGGGAGGAACTGGCCATGGGTAGGAGCAGGGAGCCCAGGACACCCCGACTGGCCACAGGCAGCAGGCAGGGCTGCAGTGCTGGCATGAAGCCTGCTCTGGGCTGGTCCTCCAGCTCCCTGAGTGGTTGCCCAAGTGGGAACAATGACCCTTTCACGTCACGCCTCCTCCAGTCACAGCAACTTTGGCGCCGCAGGACAAAGGGGCCATTTCATCATTGTCGGGCTGGATCAACAGCCCGCCCGCTTGAGCCCTGCTGCCCCCACCCAGCCGGGCCCGGGAAGGGAGGCTGAGTGCCCAGCCTGGCCAGAGCCTGGGACAGTCTCCTATCTGGCCCAGCCACAACCGTCCCAGGACACTCCTCACTTCCCTCACCTTTGCCTTTTGGGCTCACTGCTGGCCTTCTGTGACGACACCTGGCTCTGTTCTACTCTTTCCCCTCCCGCAGCCTTGGTCTTCCCATCTATGGAAAGGGGGCTCGGAGAGATGGGCCCCCGGCTCCGATCAAGTCTGTGACTCTCAGGTGTAAGCCTTTTACTTGTACTCCCTGCCCCCAGCCAGCCCTCGTCCCCAAGAGGGAACATTGAAGTGGGATGGGGCAATGCCTCCTTGGGGAGGGGGTCCCTGGCCCATGGGGAACAGAAAATAAAAAGGGCATTGTGGTCTGAGTCCTTGCCAGGCCCATGCCCAGCCTTTTGTTGCCAGTGACTTTCCATGATGTGAGCTAGCCCAAGGCTATCTTTGCTCACTTTTGGGCTAGCCTGAGCCCTCCACGGATACTAGTCTGTACAGAGGCCCAGGGGGACAAGGCTCTACCCAGGGTAGACTCTCCCCCATGTCCAGCCCCACCTCCTGCCTTCATTAGGGACTAGGGGTTTGGGACCCTGAGCTCCACGCTTCCTCCCTTCTCCATGTGGCCTGGGTTTGCTGGGGGCTTCCTAGCGGAGAGAGGAGTGGGAGGCCTTGTCTTGCTCTTGATGAAGAGATGCCAATCTGGGACCAAGACAGAAACTGCACCTCTCACCCTGCATGGTCAGAGCTGGGTCAGGAAAAATGGCTGAGAATCCAGCCATTGGGGACACAAGCAACATCCTCAGAAACAGGAGCTGTGGGACAGGCTGGTGGCCTCGTGGAGGGTGTTCACAGCCTTGGGCCTGCAGACGGCAATAGTGCTGATAACTCATCACCCAGGGGTGCACAGGGAAGCTCCATTTGCAGAGCCCCATGGGATGCAGATGACTCTGTCAAGGCCGATGGGCCTGGGGCTCACCCTGGGCCTTTGTGCAGCACAGGTCATCCAGGCATCCGTCTTGAGAAGGCTCTGCTGCCTGGGCCTGGATTGCCCCTGATGCTCAGCCAAGCAGACTCGACCCTGGTGGGCTCTTTCTAACTCAGGAGTGGACTCTTGATGTTGGGGAGGGGGATGCCAGGGGCACCTGGGTTCCAAAGTCTTCCCCACTTTCCAGATGAGAATCCCGAGGCTCAGAGAGGTCCAGTGACCATCGAAACCACACAGCAGGTGGGGGCAGAACAGAGACTCAGCAACTGGGTCAGGATGAAGCTGGAGTCAGGCTGGTCACCAGAGGGGCGTGGTCTCAGGGTGACACCCCTGGGCACTGGGCAGTACACGGCCACTGAGGGCAGAGATGGCTGCATGGATGTGGGAGACTGGCCGGGCCAGGCCTGCTCTGCAGTCCCTCCAGCTGCCCATCCCTGCAGCCATGGTCACTGCCAGGTCGGCAGCACTACACACACACTGCCCATTTGCCCTGCCTCACTTCCTCTGACTAAGGCTAAAGACTCACCCCTTCAGGGACTTGAGCCCTGGCACTTGTTGGCAGGAAATGCCCAGCCCAGCCTCCCTAGAGCCTGTCTGCCCTGGCACCCTCTCTCTGGGTTCCTTGGCGGAGGCTACCAGGAGCACGTGGTGGAGGTGGGGCTGCTACCCTGGTTTGAGGGTGCTGGGCTTAGTCTGGACCAACATGAGGCAGTCGGGGGTAGAAGTGGGTGATCTCTTGCCCAGACCTGGCCAATGGCCCCTCTGTCCCAGCTGCCAGTCTTGCTGACAGCTTAGCCTAAAATCCTTGGTGCCTAAAGCCTCCTTGAGACTAGTCAAGGAGGAAGAAGGCCTGGGCTCTGAGCCCATTTTCAAACTCCTTCAGTTCCAAGGTAGCCCCTGAACTGTGTCCATCCAAGGAACAGAGAGGTTGAGGCTACCCCAAGATGTCTAGGAGAGAAGTGGGAGTCTGGCCTCATGACACTGGGGGTTGCCTCCTCTGGGATCCCTGGATGATCTGTGGCAGCTGCCATCAGGAGTGGTGGGAGAAGGGACGGGGCTTCAGGCAACTTTTGGATCCAGGGTGGGGCCACAGCTCCAACATAGCCAGCTCCAGCCTCTGCTCTAGGTTCAGGCCCTGCGGTGGCCAGCACCTGGCTGAGCTGGGCTGTGCTAGGCAGAGGAGGCTGCGGGGCCTGAGGGTGAAGCACAGTTGGCCTGAGTGTTGCTCAGCCGGCGGGGCCAGGAGGCTGAGCTCTGAATTCTGACTCCAGCTCTGCTCCAGAAGGACTGTGGGCCCGCAGTCAGGTCCCTGGCCTTTCTGGGCCTCAGTCCCCCATCTGCACACTGGCTGGACTCCTGCAGAGGGCTACTCGCAGTCTAGACACTCCAAGTTCTTGTATCTTACCTGCTAAACAGAACACACCAGCAGGCCCTCAACACTCACCCTGCCTGTCCTGAGGGTTTCTAGGAGGGGATCCTGCTCTGTCCTCAGACCCTGTCCTCCCGTGAAGAGGCACTCTGACAAAGGTACAATGATGTTCTGATGGCAAGGCTAGTGGGACTGTAGCTGGAGCAGGTGATAGGGTCCTCGAAGAGGTGGGGAGACCTGGCCTTAAAAGGCCAGCCTAGTAGACCTTATTCCACACTTACATTGCAATCTACGCTGAAAATTTTTTTGCCACTCAGACAATATAACACTGGGGTGCTGAAAATGCATTGGTGGGCCTGGGATAGGCAGAAAGCCCATTGCAGCCCAGCCCCTCCTCCCACCTTCCCCCAGCCCGGCAGCCTCCACGCCTGAACCTTCTGAGCACCTCCGTCTCTATAGGTGTCACTCCACTGGCACCCGGGGTGAGTAGTCAGTAGGTGATCTAGCCCTCCCATCTCTGGGGCTCAGCTGCCACCTTTACGCAGTAAGGGCATCTCCCACTCAAGGGCTGTGGTGAGGATCAGAGACCTCCAATGAACAAAAACTCTGAAAACCACCCGTAATCCCAGCGCTTTGGAAGACTGAAGTGGAAAGATCACCTGAGCTCAGGGGTTCGAGCCCGGCCTGGGCATCATAGTGAGACTTCATCTCTACAAAAACAAAAACCAAAAAATTAGCCAGGTGTGACGGCCCCTCTAAAGTAGCCCTAGCTACTCTAGAGGCTGAGGTGGGAGAATCCTTTGCGCCTGGGAGGTGGAGGCCACAGATCTATGATTGCAAAACTGCACTCCAGCCTGGGCAACCAACACAGCAAAATCTTGTCTAAAAGAAAAAAAAAAAATGCGGCCAGGCACGGTGGTTCACACCTGTAATCCCAGCATTTTGGGAGGCCGAGGCAGGCGGATCACCTGAGGTCAGGAGTTTGAGACCAGCTTGGCCAACATGGTGAAACCATGTCTCTATAAAAAAAAATACAAAAATTTAGCCAGGTGTGGTGGTTGGCGCCTGTAATCCCAGCTACTCGGGTGGCCTAGTGGGGAGAATCGCTTGAACCCAGGAGGTGGAGGTTGCAGTGAGCCGAGATTGCCCCACTGCATTCCAGCCTAGGCGATAGAGTGAGACTCCATCTCAAAAAAAAAAAAAAAAAAAAAGGTGGGCATCATATATGGCAGTATTCCAGTGGGGTGAGCTCTCCACAGCTGAGAGTCTGGCTTTGAGTCAGACTGCTTTCCAGTCTCACCCTCAGAAGGTCTCAGCTGTATGCCCCTGGGCAGGGCACTTCCCTTCTCTGAGCCTCAATTAAATGGGGAGCATAAAGGGACCTGTCTCATCAGGTGTGGGGGAACTTGTCTGAACCACCAGGCCCTGGGGGATGAAAGCAGCTGGTATTGGGCTGTGCCTGCTGGGGGATGGGAGCAGTAGAGCCCAGGCACCTCTCAGTGCCCCGAGGCCTCTGAGCTGGGGGTGGGTTCAGGTGCCTCCCGATGCTCGGAGAAGAGCCCTGGGGATGCACCTTCAGGGGCTGTCTAAGCAACCATAGTGGAGGATGGGGGGATAGAAATGCTGCCTTGCAGATGGGGGACACCATCTGGTGCCCCTGCAGGTGGCTGGAAGGAGCAGGATGCTGGGCCACTCTGCCCTGGCACTGGGTCTCAGGGAATAGAGGGCAGAGAGAGACGCAGGGGTCAGGCCCAGAAGGAAGGTGGCCTCAGGCATCTTTCTTCTGGCAGCAGGGCTCTGTGAATGCTGCAGTCTGAGCCTGACCCTGGGCTGGGGGTGTCCTAGGACTCCAGCCAGTGCCCAGTGGGCTCAGCCATGCTTCCCCTCCCAGAAGAACTCTCCCTCCCAAGCACCCGGGCCAGCAGTAACCACTGCGTCAAGCTGAAGACTTCGCAGAAGTGCTTCTAACTCCTTCACCAGGTTCCTACCAGACTCTGAGTGTGGAGACGGAAGCCCAGAGAAATTTAGTGACTTAGAATATAAGGGAGGGGACCCCAAAGCCCCAGCCCTTGGCTAGACAGGCAGGCTGGAATGAGGATGCTCGGTCCTGGGGTCAGGCCCAGCCCTAGAGAGCCATAGAGACAAGGCCACCCTGAGGCCCATCTTTCCTGACTCCCTCCTGTCCCCAGCTGGCTGCCTCCTGCAGGGGCTGGCATCGTGTCTTCCAGCAAGCCGCCCAGCCCCAGGCTGAGTTAAATGCCTTCGCTGTGCCCACCACCCTGTCCTGGTGCTGTGGGGCTTGTTTGTCTATGGGAACACCCTTCTGGCCTTCGAGGCCAGAGCGGGCTCACCCACTCCTATGTTCCCATGGAGGGAGCAAGGGAAGCCCGGGAACGGGGCCATGAGGCAGCGGCGTGGGCCGTGATGTCACAGCAGGTCCTTTTATCCTAGGGAAGCTCAGGCGGCCTCGTCCCAGGCCACAGGTATGACTGATCTTCTGGAGTGGGGGTGGGATGGCGTCTCAGCTCTCCTTGGCTGCCTGGTAACCCAAGGGTGGGGGATCTGGAGCTGCTTTTGGCAGGCCATTTGGCAACTTGAATCAAAAGGCCTAAAAATATGCACAGCCTTTAACCCAGCAATCCCATTCCTTGGAATCTGCCCTAAGAAAATCACAGCTTGAAGGAAGGGAAAAGTGGCACGGTGAGCCTCTAACTCGTTCTGCGATGCCAGGTTCACACTGGACCCGGCGGCTGTTGTCTAGCCTCCCGCAGTGAGGTTGTTTCCTCCCATTGGATCATGCCCATCATGCTCCCCAAAGAATGCAGCCCACTGTGCCTAGGCCACTACCCAGGCCTGTGTCACACATCAATGGGCCTTCCGTGTCCATCCTCCACCTTTCTGGGACTGAGGCTTCTCTCTGCCCAAACATGGGCATCCTAGAGGCCCCCTCCTCCAGCGAGTCGTTCAGATTTCATCCATGGGCATTTTGCACCCTGTGTGCCCCCCAGGTGGATGTCTTTGGAGGCCTCTTTCCTCCTTATGTGTATGATGGGGCTCCACTCTCCATAGAGCTGTTTTACCACTTCCTGCTGAATTCCAAGAGTCTCTGGGGGGTGTGAGACTGGGCTGCTGTACTTCCCTAGGGGGACAGGGACGGGGTGGGCACCGTAACAGCACACCTGACTGGTCAGCCTCATGCTCCCCCTCTTTGGCTGTTCCCAGCCTCAACATAGCATAGCCTGGGATGGATGCCTGGACACAGGCAAGGCCTCCCTCTTCCCCTCCCTCTCTAGGCCCTGGGGAGTTGGAGGGCTGGACGGGCCTTCAGGGGGTTCTTCCCCCTGCCTCCAGCCTCTGCTGCCTACAAAGTCTATTCTTTCCACAGGAAGTGAGTGGAACCTCTGCCCCGTGTTCCCTGTAAGTTCAAGAGACAGAGGTGGCTGGCTGCAGTGGCTCATGCTTGTAATCCCAGCATTTTAGGAGGCCAAGGAGAAGGACTGCTTGAAACCAGGAGTTTGAGACCAGCCTGGGCAATATGGCGAGACCCCATCTCTACAAAAAATTTACAAATTAGCCAGGCATTGGCTGGGCACAGTGGTTCACGCCTGTAATCCCAGCACTTTGGGAGGCTGAGGTAGGTGGATCATGAGGTCAGGAGTTCGAGACCATCCTGGCCAACATGGGAAAACCCCATCTCTACAAAAAATACAAAAATTAGCTGGGTGCGGTGGCATATGCCTGTGATCCCAGCTACTCCGGAGGCTGAGGCAGGAGAATCACTTGAACCCGGGAGGTGGAGGTTGCAGTGAACCGAGATCACCCCACTGCGCTCCAGCCTGGCTACAGAGCGAGACTTTGGCTAAAAATAAAGAAATGAAATAACCAGGCATGGTGGTGTGCACCTGCTCAGGGGGCTGAGGTGGGAGGATCATTTGGGCCCAGGAGTTTGAGGCTGCTGTGAGCTATGATCCTACCACTGCACTCCAGCTTGGAAGAGAGAGTGAAACCTTGTCTAAAAAAAAAAAATAGAAAAGAAAAGGAAAAGAGAGTGAGTGAGAAACAGAGAAACACAGGCTGCTGGGCAAGGAGCGCAGCCTAGGGAGAAGGTAGTTATCCGTTCAGCACTGCGCGCCACCCTGGGCCACTTAAGTTGTGCCATCAAGGAAGAGGAACCTGCATGGTTTAGCCCCTCCTGTGTACCAGGCTCTGTTCTAGCACACACCACCTTATTTCATCCTCATGGGAAGGGATTATTCTCCCCATCTTTCAGGCAATGAAACCGGGATGTACCGGGAGTTTCAGGCACGCAGCCAAGGAACTCAGCTATAATCCCACAAACAGTGATGGGTGGGGAAGCCCTTGAAGGCATGAGAACAGGGAGAGGGGCATAGGCCAGGGGGAGGCCCCGGAGGGACTCTGCGCCTGCCCTCCTGAGACCTTGCAAGGTTACTCATGCTGCCACAGCAGGTGCTAGCGGTGTCTGCTCTGGCCTTTCCCAGCCACACAGGCCCAGGCCCGGCTTATCCCCCACAGCCTCTGCTGCAGCCTCAGGATGTGCCTGGAATTCCAAAGCTGAGCCGCAGAGACCATCTGCCCGGAGCCTAGCTGGCTCCAGGCAAGGCCGGGTTGGTCTCTTCACACTGCATGAGGTGCTGTGGCCTCCGGGGTCCCCACACAAGAAAAGGAGAGTGAATTAACCTACGGCCACCTGCTTCTGCCCCCACCGCACCCCACCCCAGGACCTGGGAGAATGGTGCTGGGAGCAGCAGAAGCTCCTGCAGAGCCCTCAGCCCCTTTCTGCAAGCTGGCAGCTGTCCAGCCACCCACTAGGGCTCAGAGCCCTGTCCAGAGGGCTGAATGCAGAGCCAGGCAGGCATGCCTGAGACTTCTCGCCTGGTGTTCTGTGGGCTCAGACAAAGCACCCTGTGCAAAACGGGCTGCCCTCCACTGAGGGCCACAGACGCCCTCCCCATGGGCTGAGCAGGCCATCACAGTGGAGTTAAGCCTGCAGGTATAGGGCGAGCCTGGGTTGGAGCCCCAGCTCTGCCACTTACAGTTGTGTAACCTTGGGCACATCGCTAGCCCTGCTAAGCTCCAGAATCCTCATTAGGAAAATGGGGAGTGCGAGACCAGAACCCCTGAGGTTTAGGTGGGGCAGTGCGGGGCCTGGAGTGATCAGGAGAGCACTGTCTCCGTTTGGTGAGGCCTTGCTCTGTGCAAGCTCTGCACGAAGCCTTTTGTATGCTTTCATCCTCATGGAAAGAAATTTTTCTCCCCATCTTTCAGGCAGTGAAACTGGGGCGTACAATGCATCTTCACAAATATCCCACGAGCTACACCTATTCTCCAGATGTGTGCGGCATTCTCTGCTTCTTACAGATGAAGAAACTGAGGCTCTGCAAGGCTAAGGCACATCCTGCGGTCGGGAAGGGGGGATGGAGTTAGGGAAGCTCTTTACGGGGCAGCCTGTTGCAGCTATGGGCTGAGGGCAGGAATGTGGTATGGGGCTGAACAGCGTGATGTGTCATGTATGTGGCTGGTGCCACTGAGGACTCCTCCTCGGGACCTCTGCAGAGAGGTGGGAGCAAGCAGGGTAAAAGAAGAGAGGAAGGAAGGAGGAGGAAGCTGCCGGAGAGGGCAGAGCCAAGGCCCCCAGACTGTCGTGGACCCGCCAGGACACCATGCCCTAGACCTGGGCCCAGCCCACCAGTCCCTTCCTCACAGCCAGGCAGGCAGTGAGGCCCAGGCCTAGAGAGAGAGACTTGGAGGGTCCCCGCGGGGGGGTTGGGAGGGGTCTGTGTATGTGCAGGCATGCAGACATGTGGCAGTGTGGTCTTGAGGAACAACACCCTCTGCTCTTGCTCCGCGGCAGACACTGGCTGAGCTCAGCTTCCCAGCACTCCCTCATTTAACTTCATTCTCGTGAGCCTGGGAGATTTGCGCAATTATTTACCTCCATTTTGCAGATGAGGAGCTGAGGCCCAGGGGAGTTGAAATTCCTGCCCACAGTCACAGAGCACCCAAAACCCCAATACACAGATGCACACTCAGAGGGACCGAGACATGCCACTCGGCTGTCTCACTGCTCACCAGCACGCTCCTTGAAAGGAGGTCTGTGACGGCTGAATCCTTCATGGCAAATCCTGGGAAACTGGAGATGTTCATGGCGGGTCTTTGCATAGGACCCCAGTGAGGCAGACATGGAAGCTGGCATAGAAGGCGACGCTAGCTGGTTGTTGGGGGAAAGGCAGCTGCAGCTGGCATCAATTAATCCCACTTACGCAACACAGTGTCAGAGATAAAAACCGGGGGCGGGCACAGTGGCTCACACCTGTGATCCCCGTACTCTGGGAGACCAAGGCAGGACCTGTCTGTGGGTACCCTCCAGTGAGCATGTAGCAGGGTGTCCCAACTGCTCCCCAAGCCACCTAGCTTTGTTTTTGTTTTTTTGAGGCAGGGTCTTACTCTGTCATCCAAGCTGGAGTGCAGTGGTGTGATCATGGCTCACTGCAGCCCAGAACTCAAGCAATCCTTCCACCTCAGCTTCCAGAGTAGCTGGGTCTGCAGGTGAGTGCCCCCATGCCCAGCTAATTTTTTGTTGCATTTTTTTGTAGAGATGAGTTCTCACTATGTTGCCCAGTCTGGTCTCGAACTTCTGACTCAGGTTATCCTCCTGCCTTGGCCCCCCAGAGTGCGGGGATCACAGGTGTGAGCCACTGTGCCCGCCCCCGGTTTTTATCTCTGACACTGTGTTGCGTAAGTGGGATTAATTGATGCCAGCTGCAGCTGCCTTTCCCCCAACAACCAGCTAGCGTCGCCTTCTATGCCAGCTTCCATGTCTGCCTCACTGGGGTCCTATGCAAAGACCCGCCATGAACATCTCCAGTTTCCCAGGATTTGCCATGAAGGATTCAGCCGTCACAGACCTCCTTTCAAGGAGCGTGCTGGTGAGCAGTGAGACAGCCGAGTGGCATGTCTCGGTCCCTCTGAGTGTGCATCTGTGTATTGGGGTTTTGGGTGCTCTGTGACTGTGGGCAGGAATTTCAACTCCCCTGGGCCTCAGCTCCTCATCTGTAAAATGGAGGTAAATAATTGCGCAAATCTCCCAGGCTCATGAGAATGAAGTTAAATGAGGGAGTGCTGGGAAGCTGAGCTCAGCCAGTGTCTGCCGCGGAGCAAGAGCAGAAGGGTGCTGTTCCCCAGGTTTCTGTTATTGTCAGTAGTGTCATCTGCCTGGTCTGGCTGGGATCCTGCAGGCAGCAACCACCCGGATCCTAAGAGTGGGAGCTTTGCTGAGAAGCATGCCTCGGCCTGGTCTCTGATTCAGGAGGACTGAAGGCTTGGGTCTCCCCTCTGGGTTAGCATGAGGTAACTCAACCCATGTCATGTGGCAAAAAAACCCTTCCACACCCTCAGGTTCTCATGAATCCAGCCTTGGGTGGAGGTGGAGGCCGTCAGCCAGATTCAGAGAAGGTCCCGCTTCAGTGTGGCAGCCTCCCAGGGGCTGGGCTGGTGGGGCTGGCACCCATCTGACGGACTGTGGGCTCCTTTCTGAGTGACCATCATGCTCCCTGCCTCTCTCCCCAGGCCCCAGGGACCTGTCCCTTCCCAGCATGGTCCAGGCAAAAGAGGACCCAGAAGCCCTCCAAAGCTGATCATGGCCAGAAAGGTCCCAGGCCCCTTAAAGGCCCCCATCCCCTGACTGCCTGCCAGATGAATTCCAAGGCTCCCCAAGTGCCCCCTCCCACCATTCATCTGGAAAATACTTTCCAGGAAAGCTCCCAACTGCTTCTGGGTTAAGTCCACTGCCCTGGACATTGAGGCACAGAAGACAGCCGGGGTTCATCCCCAAGACCGGCCCCGGCCTCCTGCAATATCTGAACATGCCAGCCCTCAGAGACCCCGACAGTGAGGGCCACAGACGTCTCCACCACAGGGTGATGGTGAGTCTGGCTCCCAGCCCAGGCCAACGGGCTCCTCGCTCCTTCACCCTCTTCCTCCTTGGCTCTGTGATTCAAGGCCTGGGCTCTTCTGGGCTTCCACAGGTGGCGCTGTCATTATTGATGGTCCTTCCTGAGAGTCCAATAGATGGTGGACAGATGTGTCCCAGGGAGCTGTCAGGACCAGTGTGTGAGGCCCCAAAGATGGGCCGGACAAACTCTAGGGGCTCAGAAAGGGGAAAGATTGTATTACTTATTTCCATGTGTTTGCATAATATTGAGTTATTAATCTGTTCAGAAAGATTTATTGAGTCCTACTTCATAAATAAGAGGTGGGGTCGCCAGAGCAGCCCAGGGTCTTCTGACAGTTTGGGGGTGACAGCTTTGAGCTGTTTTCTACCCTGTGGTTTTGTTCTGGTCTCTATGGGCACCTGAGAGACCCC
This sequence comes from Cebus imitator, assembly GCF_001604975.1. Classification (NCBI taxonomy): domain Eukaryota; kingdom Metazoa; phylum Chordata; class Mammalia; order Primates; family Cebidae; genus Cebus; species Cebus imitator. The sequence goes on from NW_016107315.1 coordinate 2,152,943, forward strand.
AGAGGCCCCTCTGGGCAGACAGCGCTGTTCACAGGTCAGCTGAGGCTCCAAATGCAGCTCTGAGAGGCCTGTGTTCAAACCTCACTTTCTAGTGGTGTGACCTTGGGCTGGTGACCTCACCTCTCTGGGCCTTGTGTCCATCTAGAAAAGGAGGACCTGGTCCACAGGGCAGTGGGAACAGGACAGGGGCCATGCCCTACAGGCACATTGGGACACACACAATAAATGCCCCGTAATGCAGTGCCATGTGGCTTCTTCCCCGTCCAATGCTCAGAGGCTAAGGGTGGGGTCAGGACTCTGTGCCTGCTCTTTTGGACCAGAGCAGACCAAAGCCACTTCCAGGACTCAGTTTCCCCATCTGTAAAGTCTATAAATGGGTGAGACAGAATCTTAATAGGGGACCTGGCATGACACAGAATACAAAGAGGACCTACACTGCATGCCGGCTGCAGGTCCGAGTAAGCTCTGCACAGAGGGCTTTAGGGTTTACTCCGAGGTATGGCCACCCAAGGACTGTGGCCAGCAGGCATGAAGGCAGGGTGTCAGGGCCCCGGCTGCACTGGTCTAGGTGGCTTGAGGGTGGGGCCATGAGCTGCCCTTTGAATGATCCCAGGTTATCTTCTCCAGACAGCTCCTTCGGCCAGCTCTGTTCTCTGGCTACCGCTTATCTCCCTGATAGATGGTCCCACTGTCCCACAGAGGAAGAGCTGTCTGTGTCCCTCAGAGCCCTGCCTGCCTACACTGGGCACAGCTGGGTTCAGCCTTAGGCTGAGGCACATCAGCACGGCCCCTGAGATCCCGGGCCACTGACCCAAGGGTCTTACCAGGTAGGGACAGGGGCTCTGGCCCCAGGGAAGCTGGCTGGCTGCCAGTCATATTCCTGCTTAGGGCCCTTGGAGACTTTGGTCTGATGGGGAGACTCAGTCCTGGCTTGGGGAGTCTGAGGGGAAGGGGAGGCCTTGTTCCTCACAGAGCACCCCCATCCCCTGCACACCCTTACCTAGCATACCACGCAGCCTGGGTCAGAAAGACACACTGAGCTGTGCCCTGGCAGCAGGGAGGGGCTGCTCTGAGCTGTGACTCGTGCATGACCTTAGCAGGAGCTGGTTGGAGGCTGAATCCCACGGGCTGGCGGTGGAGGGATGCCCTGCCAAAGGGGAAGGCATGAGCAGGGCAGGCTGCCAGCCTGTCTCCATGGGTCCTTCTGCTCTGATAGTGGTATCACAGCTGCTTAAATGCTGGTCGCAGAGGGCGTGGGTGACGGCCCAGGCCCCCAGCAGAGGGACAGGAGGTTCCAGGGCCCCAGGTTGGCCCAAGCCCCTGAGAGCCCTGCAGGACAGGATCAGTCTCTGCTGTGTTGTAGATGGCAGCTGTGCCCAGAGAGCTCATCTCCCACAGGAGGAAATGTCTTCCTTTCCCTTTGGTCAGGTCCATTGAGCCTCTTGGCTTCAGCCTGACGGGCAAAGGCAGGGTCTGTCTGTCCACAGCCTCAGTGCCCCAGCAACACCTGGCACAGAGTTGGCACTGAAGAACTGGCTGTTGATGAGTGAACCTGGGCTACACCTGCTTTGATACCGAGTTCTTACATTCAAATGTGTTTCATTGAAAAAAATTCCTGACTCGTTTTGTGCCCAGGTGGCTCCCAACACATGGCCAGTGTCACTGCTGCAGTAGCTTCCTGGCCACCTTGGAACCAGCCACTGCCAGTGACACTGGGGCTGGCTCAGGGATGGTTACATTTTATGAGTGAGTGTAACCATCTTCACGACATCCTCAGCATGGGGGTATGGATGGACATTTTCAATACTGTTGACCTGATATCCTGACCTTAAATTACTACTAGTGAAAATACTGTTTTTTATATTTATTTACTCCATACTTGACACACACACACACACACACACACACACACACACACACACTCGCACATATTTTTATATTTTGAGGTGGAGCCTTACTCTTGTCACCCAGGCTGGAGTGCAGTGGTTGGATCTCGACTCACTGCAACATCCGCCTCTGGAGTTCAAGTGATTCTCCCACCTCGTTCTCCCAAGAAGCTGGGATTACAGGTGTGCACCACCATGCCTGACTAACTTTTGTTTGTTTGGTAGAGACAAGGTTTCATCACCAGGCTAGTCTCGAACTCCTGGCCTCAAGTCATCCGCCCAAAGTACTGGGATTACAGGTGTGAGCCACTGCGCCTGGCTTGAAGGTATATTAATTAAGCATGTGCTCCAGGGCTCATGCAGGGGATGAGGTGATGGGATACAGCAGTGACCAAGAGAACACAGCCTGCTTTCTGTAGTGGGGGCAGACACCAATCGAATAAACACACAGTGAAGGATCTCATTGCAGGTTCCATGAGGAGCAGAGCAAGGGGCTACAGGAGCAGGTGCCATGAGACCTGTCATAGTCTGGGGGCCGATCAAGTGGCCCTGAGAGAGGACTAGGATCTGAAGAGTAAGTAGGAGTTAGCAGGTGAAAAGGACAGAGAACATATTCCAAGCAGAGAGAAAAACCTAGGCAAGGGCCAGATGGCCACAGAGACCCTGAAAACCCAGGAGCATTCAGGGCAGCTGGAGTGGCGGGAGGGAGTCGAGTTCCAGGGAGGAGGCTAGAGGGTGGGTGAGATTAGGGGCACACAGTGCCTCATAGGTCCAGCGCTGGAGCACCATGGCAGGCCATGCAGAAGGAGCAGGAGGTCAGGGGTGGTTTTGAGAGGTCCCTCTCTGGCTGCTGGGTGGAAGGTGGCTTCTGTAGGATTTTACTCCGAAAAGTCTGGAGTTGATTTTGCTGGTATGGCTGGGGATGCAGGTTTTTTACTGTTCCCTGTGGGCTCCCCCGTGCCTGTCTAGACCTAGAGCTCCTGGTCCTGTCTAGGAGGGCATGGTGTGGGTTTGTGTCTAATTCATTTCTGAGGGCCCAGTGTCCGTCACAGGGTCAGACACATGGCAGGGGACAAACAGATGTATGCTGAGTGAGAAAGGTCCCTGATGGGATGCCCCGCTTGTCTGTCAATGCCCATGAAGTTGTCTGGCCCTGCCTCTCTATCCACTGGCTTGTGTCCTCAACCTGGCCAGTCCAGGCAGGAAGTGCAGGATGACAGGCCGGGGGTCCAGGAAACAGACTGTATGCCTCTCCTCACGCACACAGGCTGGCTGCCAGCTGGGGAGGCTCTAGCCTGGAACCTGCCTTGGCCATTTGGGACTATATTCCCAGGACACAGGCTGCCAGTGTCACACAGCCCGCAGAAGCCCAGGGTCCTGGCCATGCAGTCCATCCTGGCCCCAGACTCCATTTGGACCGAGGGAGTAAAGATGAAAAGTTGGGGCAGAGGGTGGGTAGAGATTAGGATGCAGAAAACCTAGGCTGGGAGCTTGAGAGGAGGAGCACCTCACTCAAGAAGGACTGTCCGACAGCTGCCGCTGGGTAAATGTACCAGGCAGTTGGTAAGCAGTGAGCTCTCTGTCTGGGGAGATATGCAAGTGAGATTAGAAGCTGGAGGATCTCCCAGTTCCTCTTTTCTGCCCCGTTGGGGATCTTCCACACCAAGCATCCTCTGCCCCATTTGCCACCCAAAAGTCATCCCTCTCCTGCCCTTGGAGCAATCACTGTGGCTGCCATGGCTATGGGGCCTCGTGGCCTCGAGGTCCCTCCCCTCCCCACATCACTCATCTCTTCTAACATGGGAGTGGGCGAGCTCAGGGAGGTGTTTTCCTTTTATTCTCTGCATTTAGCACCAAACAATAATTGCATTTATTCTCAACATCTTGAATAATTTTCTTCTAAGACAAAACCATAAAAAAGTCCCAACCCAATTAGCAAAAACAGAGGAAGCCACCTTCATTTCAGGTCACACAAAATAAAATCAGTGTCCCGTGTTTTCCTGGAAGTAAATTTAATGATTTTTCCAAAGGCCTGAGGCTGTGTGGAAGGGAAGGAGGCTCAGGGAGGCCAGTGTGAGAGATCCCAGGGAGCCCTCCAGTTGGGTTGGGCACTGGGTCCAGCCTGCTTCTGCACTGCACCCCTCACCCCTCACCCCTGCTCACAGGCCTCCTCCCTGATGAAATACAATCCTCCCAATGAGGCTGACTGACACGCCTGCCACCCCCCAATCTGGACAAACCAATGTTTTCACCCACTTCTTAATGCCCACTCCCTCACCTTCTACTCCTGGGATATTCATTCAATGCTCCTTCCTCCTATAATTGCCTTCCCCTTTCTTCCCCTCATGAAGGGCGTGTTCATTTTTGGGGTCTCAGTTTATATGCCTTTTCCTCCAGGAAGCCCTCCCTAACCTCACCAGGCATTCCCATGGCCATTTGTATACCTTCTCATTCTGTCCTGTACCTGGCACAGAGAATGTACCAAGAAAGTGTTTTCTGAATGAATGACTTCCCCCCAAAATGACCTCGGAACTTTGGTCTGGCCTTGACCGAACCATGCTGGCTCTAAGCTCATTGTCAAACTTCAGAAGGGTACAGGCTTCCCCTGAGCCCTGGATGCTGGTCTGGGACCAGGGGATCCCTGCACTAAGAGGTGGGAGGGTGTGTGTGTCCTGAATTCTTTCTGAATGTGGTCCTGTGATCTGGGAATAGACCAACTGAGAGCCCTCTCTGAACAGGAAGCAGGAAGGAGAGCCGGGCCTCTGTTCTCCCACCCAGGCTCCAATTTGGAGGAAACACAGCCTATAATTTGGAAGGCTAATTTGGTCTGGGGTTAGAAGGGAGCTCTCTGTGTGCCAAATGGTGCCATGCTTTCCCAGGGGAGGAAGTATCCCCTCCCTGGGGACCCGGGGCCTCTGCTCTCAGTTCCAGGCCACATGCTCCAGTGTGCTCCCCCTGAGGCCTAAGCTGAGTCCCCTAGAGAGTCAGGCAGTCGGTCCTCAGCCAGGGGAGAGGGAGGAGGGAGAAACCCAGGGCCAGACTCTTTGGTCACTGACTCTCTGCTCCACTGACTGACTGGTGCTCCCAGCATCAGGAAGAACCGGTGGAGGGTCCGCAAGGACCAAGGCCACCTGTGAGCATTGCCCCAGGGTGCCCCTGGCCAGTAGGTCATGCCCGTTCAGGCAGGAGCTCAGGAGAGATGCAGGTGAAATGGGAATCATAATGACCTGTTCCAAGAAGTCTCCCTCCAGCAACCCTGGCCCCAACTCCTGCCACTCCCCGAGCTCAGGCACACTGAGTCACTTAACATCCTTCCTGGCATGATGGCCGCTGTCATGCTGCTTTTCCTCCTCCCCTGGGAAGTCCTCCATGTCCACCAGACTGGTCAGGAACCACCTCCAGGCTCCTTATGTGACAGGTACCTGGCTGCCTTCCCATTGAACTAGGGGCTCTGTGAGAGTGGGTCCTGGTTGTGGTCACCTTGGTAGCCAGAACCCTGGCCAAGGTCTGGCTTAGCAGAATTAGTGATGATGGACAGGCAGGGACAGGCAGAGAGGCTGCTCCACTCACAGACATATGGCCTTGGGCAAGGCCTGGCACTTCCCTGGGCCTCAGTTTGCTTGTCTATGGGCTAGGCACACAGCAGTAGTTCAATATTGGATGAATAAGTGAGTGAGTGAATGAATGAATGAATGAATGAATAAGGAGTTGGACTAGACAGTCTCCAAACCCTGGAGCTCAAATCGTCTACAGTTTCTCCCTCCTCATTCGAGTTGCTAGTTTCTCTGCCTAGGTTTGTGTCACCAAACACTGGGGAGCAGAGAGGCCCTGGGTCAGTCAGGGCAGACAGGAGCTGCAGGGAAGCAGAAAGCTGGGATTGGGTGTCGGGTGGCAGAGTCTGGGGAGAGGCGGGGCAGAAAGACTCTTCAGAGTGAGGGGTGAAGGTGCCTATCCCTGGGCCCCGTGTTCGAAGACCCCCACCTGCCTGGGGCAGCGCACCATTCCCATGACACACCACCCCAACTCACCCACACCCCAGCGGCTTCTCTTGAAACTTCTGCTCGGCTCCAACAGTCTGTCACTGGGGCTGGTGATTCACACACTCTGCTCTTCTTTCCTCTTCCCAACTAATTATAGCTCCTGCGTGTTTTTCCCCCTGGAAAAAATGTCTTCTTTAAAAAAATATATCCCTAAGCCAGTGAAAATTAATTGGGTGAGCATCACTGTACAATTCAGACTGACTCCGAAGACAGGCAGGTCCCAGGTGTGGGGGCGTCTACTGCCCAGCAGAGGAAGGACAGGCGTGGGACGCGGGGTGCACATGGGGACAAGCAGCAGAGGCTCCGCCCAGCCCCCATCCGACTCACCATGGCTCTGGGGATCCTGAGGAATAGCCGCCACAGTGATGGTAACGAGGACTCTACCGAGTCCGACAGCGTGCTGGGCACAGTGCCAGATGCCTGCCACGTGCATTGGCATTTAACCCTCTGATGCCTGCTGAAGCTGGCCTAGGAATTGGTTCCACTCTGTAGAAGAGAAAACTGAGGCTCAGAAACTCATCCAGGGTCACACAGTCATAGTGGGGGTTGACCATGAGCCATGTGGTACTGGGAGCTAGAAGCCAGGGTCGGGGGCATGGCCAGTGGCCTGAGCAGGGGGAGGCTCACTGTCATGAGGCTCCTCAAGGGACAAGCAAGCACGTGGCCCTCTGTCTCGTCTCTCCCTCGCCTGCCTTCTGGGAATCACAGCAGCCCCCCTGGCACTGGGCCAGAGCTGAGACCACAGTGTCCCCTAAGCTCTTCACGGGGCCCAGCGTGTGGCAGTGGAAGCAGGTGTTGGAGCAAGGCATCCTGGCCCAGCAGGGAGGGTTCCAGGGTCGCAATGACAGAGAGGCAGAGATAATCAGAGACTGGACAGGAGAGAGCCAGGCAGAGCTAGAGAGGGGACAGAAGTCATCAGTCCCACTGCAGAGGCAGAGAGCGGGAGAGATGGAGACCAAACCAGAGGGACAGGCAGGCTGAGCGTGAGACCAAGGGACAAAGATGATAAAACCCAGGAAACAAGCCATGAGGGAGAAACGGAGGGCTGGCATCTAGGAGAGAGCCTGGAGAGAGGCAGCGCCAAGAAGAGAATGGGAGAAGGGAGCTGGGGGCCCAGGGCCTTCAGGCCAGGCCCTGCTGGGGAGGGCTCCTAAGAGCTGGGACAGGCAGGGGTGCTCCAGGCCTGGATTAGGTGTTGGGAACATGGTTCCTCCCGGCCTATATCAATCTAGGAAGACTGCCTGGAGAGTTACCCCAGAGCAGGAGAGTATGCAGATGTTAGGACATTAGGAGAACTGAGGGTGTGTGGAGCAGGGGGGCAGGTAGGAGGCGGCAGCCACCCTGGGCCAATCCCGGGAGAGGCTCCCCTGGAACCTGGTCTCTGAGGGTGTCCAGTCTCTCCCTACCCCAGCTCAGAGGCAAGGACCCTCCCCAGGGGCTGAGGAAAATCCAGCAGAATTAGGCCAGCTCATTCCCTGGATGGGGAAGTGAAGTCAGCCTGCAACAACCCCCCAACAGCCCAGTCCCCACCAGCCTTTAGGAAGTAAACCCCCTCTACCAGCTCCAAAGGCTGGGGCCTGTCTCCCTCCTTAGATTCCTTAAGCAGAGCCAGGTCTTCTTCAGCCTACTTCCTTTTGCCTTCTGCAGAGCCCTTGGGGCAGGGTCTGCCTCTCCCATTACCTCATGGCCAGGCCAGAGACTGTCTCTCTCCAGGCCAGGGCAGGACCCCTTTCCCAGACCCCCAGCCCACTCTGCCTTGGCAGCCCAGAAGGTGTTGACAGCCTTGCTAAGTGCAGGCAGACTGCCCTGGCTTCAGCCATCACCTCCCCCAACTTCTCAGGACACCTGACACGGCCGCTGCCTGTCCAGAGTCAGGGCTCGGTGCCCAGGATCTATTAGCCAGGCGGCTGTCGGGATTTCCGGCATGGGGGCCTCCAGGCTGACACCCCTCTCAGCCACTCTCTCATCTGGAATCTGCTGGCCAAGTCTGCACTCTTCTGGGGTCTATGTCTGGACCCCAGAGCATCTGCCATGAGAAAAGAGGACATAGCAGGGAACAGGTGGCCTTGGGTGGCCTTGAGGCCAGAAGACCAGCTCAGGCCTTGAGGATGTGGCGTTGAGCCCCAGGAATGGGGAAAGTGGCTGATGAGTCCAGACAGGAGGCTCGATCAACCCCGGAGAAGAGGGCACCCTGCAGCCTCCTCATTCTTGGCCCATGCCCCTCCATTGACACTGTGATGACCAGGACATTGGGATGGAAACGCCTCTTCCATGGGTCCCCCAAACAAATCAGGAAACCTCCTTTTGCAATGACTCATAACAGGAGGCAACACAGGATAGGCTCTGGAGTCAGGCAGCCTGGGTCCTTCCCGCTTGAGCTCTGGGGAGTTGACTGAGCCTCAGTTTTGTCCTCTGTAAAATGGCACTGCCAGTAATTCCTTCCTCATACAATGCTGTGGATAAACAAGATTTTGCACATGAAACTGAAACCTGAGTAGCTATGCTCTAGGCAGCCCAGCTCCTGCCAGAGGCTCCAAACCTCCCCCTGGAGCCCCCTTTCTCCCTCTAGGCCCCTCCTGGCAGGAGGTGACAGGCAGTCCTCAGCCTCCAGCCCCACTGCAGCCCGGGGAGGACCAAACAAAGACCTGAGGGAAAGGAGAAAGTCTGGATGGGGGCAAGGAGCAAGGAGACCCTGGTGTGGTCCTTTCCTGGAAGGGGCCACTGGCAAGACCCTCCCTCTTGGGGCTCTAAGCTATGGGGATTGGGCTGCCTGAGCACCTCCCTCCTCCCAGCTGGGATCCTCAGCCACCCTCTTCTCTCTGCACCTCCACTGTGGCCCCGGTCCTCTTCCAAGCCAGCCTGGCCTTTGGCCTCAGCTCCTCTGACAAGAAGAGAGGGAGGAGGGCTTGCCTGCCCCCGTGGGAGACCATTTTTAGTCCCCTGAGGAACTCGGCGTCCTCCCAGCAAGGGTGCGTGGGTCGTAGCTGGGTATTAATAGCTTAGCTGGAGGAGGTGACCGGGACTTTGACAGCCAAACCCTGGAGGCCTCCCATCCTGGGCAGCAGAGCAATGCCCCTGTCGTCCACCCTCCCTTACTGACTCTGAATCTACCACTGCTGTGCCCGGGGTGCTCTCCTTCTCCAGCTCCCAGCCCTCTGCCCCTCACACAGGATCGCTTTCCCCTTTGGTTGAATCTTCCTGTGGTCCCCTGGGGATGGGAGGCCTCTTGCCCCAGTTGTGGGTTGGTGCCTGAGGCTGGTCTGTGACTAGGCCCCGTGGGAGGTAAGAACAGAGAAGCCTGTGATGAGGCTTCCCCCTCGCACACTTCTCCGCTGCCCGCTGGCCTCTCATTCCTGCTTGCCCACCCCACCCTGGCTCCTCCACTGGCTGCCGTGTGGGCTGGACCCCAGATGTCTGTCCACGCTGGGCCCAGAATGGAGAAGAGGTGGAATGGAGGCCTGGAAAAGGTTCCCTGGACAGTACTGCCTGCTCCCTGCTCAGGTGGGACAGCTGAGGCCTAAACGGGCTGCAGGGCACCTGTCAGAGGTAGCCTGGGAAGTGATGGGGCCCTGGGCTGTGCTGGGGATTTAGAGCCTTGGGTCAGCCCTGCCTCTGAGGCCCGCATGCCACGGAGGTAGGGAAGTGGCACGAACCCACGCCAGGTGCCTCACAGACCCACCCCAAACACTCATCCATACTCATTAGCTCAGCCAGCCCCTGGTCCCTGGAGCCGACAGCCTCGACGGTAGAAATTGGCAACACGGAGGGAGCACGATCGATGTGAAGATGGGTCCCGTGACCACCTGCATTTCAGAGATGAGCAGCCAAGGTTTCAGGGGAAGCATGCCCTGAGAGCAGGCAGCCGGGGCTGGAGGCCTTCGGGAATAAGCTTCGCTCCCAACCCTTTGCTTTCTTTCTAGAGTCAGGGTCTTACTCTGTCACCCGGGCTGGAGTGCAGTGGCACTGTCCTAGCTCACTGTAACCTCAAACTTCTGGGCTCCAGCAATCTTCCCGCCTCAGCTTCCTGAGTAGCTGGGACTGCAGCTGTGCAGTGCCACGCCTGGCTAGCACCCTGTCCGTAGCCACGTTCGAGCCTCGAAGTCCATTTCTCAGGTACCTCTTTGTTACCAATCCTGCTCTGAGTCGTCTCCAGATAATAGGAAGGCTTCTGGGTCTTTGGGAACCTCTTCCTCAGGCAGCTGTGATCTTTGGGACTGGCTTGAGCCCTGACTCTGACCCCAGACTGAGCTTGGGCCTTCATTCTCATCAGGCTGTGAACAGCGACCCTGGCCTTCTGATCCCTGACTCCAAGCCAGGTCTGGACCTCTGACTGCTAGACAAGACTGAAGCCCAAACCTCTGATCGCTGACCCCAGCTCTAGTTTCTAAAGTCTCACCCCTTAGGCCCAGGGTGAATCTGGGCCATCAACCTCTGACTTCCAGGCTGAGCCCCCCAGCCAGCCCCAGGGCTAGGGAATACTGGTCCCCGCTTTCCTTCCTGAGCCTGTGTCCTGGGCTCACCCGGCTCCCCACCTCTAAGTTTCTCAACCTGGAGGTGGCCCTGCCAGCTCCTCACACTCCCTCCTCAGCCACCCCCGCCCTGAGTCTTGAAGCAGGCTGACACCGGGAGCACATCACGCCAGGCGATGTATGGGTTGGATGAGCAGAGGCTGGAAACATATGCTATTTCTGGGCTGGATCTTATTGGTTTGGACCATGAGCAAAGCAAAGCCCACAGCAGAGGGAAGGGAAACAGGCAGACAGGCCCTCAAACACACAGACACCACACCTCGTGGTGGGATGCAGGGGTCCTGGGTGAGAACCATGCTCCCCTGGGACAGAGAGGCCAGCGCTCACACCCCAACTTGGAGGAAACAAGTTCTGATAAATGTGACACACACATCCCCAGCCTTGCACCTAGTTTTCTTTCTAACTAAGGAACCCATAATCCTGGTGGCTCAGAGTGGAAACTGGATCTGAGTCCCAGCTCTTCCTAGAAACGTTGAGACCTGAGGCAAGCTGCTCAACCTTAGCCTGGAATAGCCTCAGCATCCTCATCTGTGAAATGGGACTGTGATGTTATCTTCCGTTTGGAGTTTTATGAGGACAAAATGCAACCACAGAGGCGGATTCCCTACATATGGCAAGAGCTCACGAAGGGGCAGCTACTAATATTTTCCCAGTGACCAAAGGCAAGCTGCTGCAGTTGTGGGGTCAGGTATCCCTCCACCCCTCACTTCCGGCTCTCCCCAAGGGCTCCTGGGGGACACATTTTGGAAACCCTTAACTTAGATTCTAGGCCAGCAGCAGGACCAAAAGTAGTGTTAGCTGACGATTACAGGAGCCGGAACAGCATGGAATTTGTCAGCATGGAATTAGGTCACAAAATTCTTAGAAGAGCCACAGAAGCCCAAAAAACTCAACATCCCAGGCTTCAGTCCTCCCCCGATTTCCTGGGCCGAAAATGGCGAGAATTGACCAAGAAAAGACGAGCTTTTGCCTGGTACAGGAGCCTGGGCACCCTGGGCACTTCCCTCTGAGCCCCAGAGCACCTGGGGTGGGGGGAGGGCTCCACCAGGATCTCCGAATCCCCTCATGTCCTGGGGATTGGTTGCTTCCCCTCCTCCAGCTCAGATGCCCTGGAGATCCAGTTACTCCTAGAGCACCCCCAACCTGGTCTGGCCACTGCTACTGACTCCTCCCAAGACTTCCCACCCAGCTGCTGAGGTCCCTTGGGGTGAATCCCAGAGGACTGTCCCTGCTGCCCTCAGCCTCCGGGGCCCTGAGGGTGGGCTCCTGACATGCTGGTGACCTCAGGCTCTATCCCCTCTGGCCTCCTGCTCTTCACGAGTAGAGTCAGGAGTTGGCACTGTTGAAGGGCGAGCACCCACCCACGTACAGGGCACCTACTGGACTTTATGTCCATCATCTCTGATCCAGGAATCCTAGGGCCAGATAGGGGGTTGACATACCCAAGACCACACAGCTGGGAGGTGGCAGGGGAGTTTGACATTTGACCTAAAGCTGCTGTCCGGAAAAGGGAGCTGTGAGGGAGGTCCCAGCTGTTGGACGGGCTGCCCCTCCACGGGCAGCAGCAGAGCCCAGCAGCCCGTCCATTGGCACCCTGATTTCTGGGGGAGAGGCCCAGCCTCCACCACGGCTGGCTGAGCCCAGCCCTCGGTGCCAGTCCCACATGACCTTTCCAGGTGGCTAATGAGGACCTGGGCACCACTCAGTAATTGGCCTCATTAGGCAGCTAGGGCTGCCCAGGGGTTGGGGTGGCGGATGCTGAGCCCCGTGGGGACTGGCCAGACAGCCGCCCGTTAATTACCTGAAAAATCAGACAATTAGGCTTCCTGCCACCCGCCTGCCCACGTCCTGCTGGCCCCTAATTACCGAGCGGCTGCTGAGCAGGCTGGGAGTGACCTGGATTTGGACCGAGGACCAGCCCCTGCCATCTTCCCCACCCCCACCCACTGCCACCATCGCATGCTGCAGGGACGGAGAGCTGGGGTGCAGCGTGTCTTTCAGGGATCTTCCTCTGGAGACCCCAGCCCCCAGCCCCCTTTCCCTTTCCCGGCCCTGTTCCCTTCCTGCTCGAGATCTCTCCTGCTGAGGGCAGCTCTGGAAGAGAAGAGACGGATGCCCGAAGCCCTCGTATGCCTCAGGGAAGATGGCTGCTAGGGGAAGAGCAAAAACCCAGAAAGGGGCTTCCAAGAGGCCTTGGTGAGTACGTAGCTGCCTCCCCTCCTGCTCAGCTCCTCCGAGGAAAAGATAGTGGACTGTGTTCAGGAGTAGGAATGGCAGATAAGAGGAAGTTAAAAGCTCTCTTGAGAGCCCCAGCACAGCCCTGGGGATGCTGGGGGCCCAGACCTGCCCTTAGGGAATCTCCTCACTCAGAAGAGGAAATAGAGCTGGACAAAGCCAGACCAGCGTGCGGGGCTGGCCTGACTAGAGTGATCCTGCAAAGCTTCCCAGAGGCAGTGACATTTAGGCTTGGTCAGGTGACGTGTGCACTGTTCCAGGCAGAGGGAACAGTGCGTGTGGGGGTCTGAAAGTGGATCGTCCTCTGCAGGAAGCACAGTGAGGCAGGGCGCCCCCTCTGCAAGGACCGACCGTGCACCAGGCAACTGGCTGGAGGCAGCTAGATGGGTCCTAGCCCAGGAGGGAGTGGGGAGGACACCCTGGAGGCTAGAGTGAGGCTGATCTGGAATGTGGGACCTCCTGCCATCAAGGTCCGGCCTGTAGAAAGTACCTGGGCCACCCCCTTCCTGACCCGTTTCCTTTCTGGGTTCTGTGCTGGAATCAAAAGTCTCTTTCTTTGTTTCCCCTGGGGACTTGGAGGCCCAAAGGTACCTGCTCAGAAGGGCACTCCCAGCCCAGAGAGGTCAAGAGACTAAGCTGAGTTCACCCACCCAGGTGGCTGGAGTGGGCCTCAGAGGGGTCCGCTGTGCTCTTCCGGTGGGGTTCTGGCCCAGCCAGAGATGAAGACACCACAACGGGTAGGAGAGAGACAGGAAGGAGATGGGACTCACTGGGAGGCTAGATACCAGCATTTGAGAGCTGCCACAAAGGAGTCACGCCACCCCCCATCCCTAAGCCTAACACCAGGGTGGCCCCCTAGAGGCCTTGCTCCCAGTGCACTCCTTCCCCAAAGCCATCCCTGATGGGAAGACCAGGAAGGCTTTGTGGACTTCCTTTAATGCACGCACTGGATCCCGGGGCTTGGGGTGGCCTGACGCTGGAAGCTGGGAGCAGAGTCTGAGGGCAGAGCACAGGAAGCCCTCTTCTCTCTACCCCTTTCTGCTGGTCTGGGCTTGCTGACAATCAAGGGAGCAACTGCTCTGTGCTCTGCAACCTAAATTGCAACGGCTGTGGAGGTATTTCCTGTCACACACTACTTTGCTGTGTGGCGATTACCACAGGGATGTGGGGCCTCCAGACTTCTGCCAACAGCTCCCCAGAGTCAGAGTCCTGTGACACATGCACTCGTGTGCACCCAGCTTGGGTCCCTGACTGCCTGGCCAGCTCTGGGTCCACCTCTGCTGCATCATTATTGTCCACTAGGGCCCAAGATGTACCCTGCACAACACCAGGACTCTGTTCGCACACATACTCTGCTCTCATCTCTCTCTTCTTTTTGTTTGTTTGTTTTTGAGAAGGATTCTTGAACTGCCACCCAGGCTGGAGTACAGTGGTGTGATCTCAGCTCATTGCAACCTCTGCCTGCCAGGTTTAAGCAATTCTTCTGCCTCAGCCTCCCAAGTAGCTGGGATTGCAGGTGTCTGCCACCACGCCCAGCTAATTTCTATCAGAGACTGGGTTTCACTATGTTGGCCAGGCTGATCTTGAACTCCTGACCTCATGATCTGCCCACCTTGGCCTCCTGAAGTGTTAGGATTACAGGTGTGAGCCGCTGTGCCCGGCTGTCTCTCTGTTCTTATTAGACTGGTCCCATGCTTATACCTTTGCAACCTCTGAGGACAGGTTTTCAGCGTCTCATGGTGCCTGACACACAGAGGATGCCTTATAAATGTGTGTTGTATGGCTTGTGGGTGGTTGATGCATGGGTGAACAGACGAGTGACTTAACTAAGCTCTCCTAGCCTGCTCTAGTGGATGCAGGATTTGAACCCGGGTCCTGGGCTCCCACATGCTGCCTGTCTTATCTGGCACCCAGCCTAATCCCAGCTGGATCCCCTTCAGGAAATAAGGGTGTCTATACAATGAACACCCCCAGTCTGTGCCGCCACCTCTGGCTGCCACTGAACAGCGTGGGTCACCAGGTCCCAGGTGGGCCTGTGTCTCTGCCCCTGCTGCTGGGCGAGACCTAGGAAGGTGTCACACATCTGAAGGAAGATGCCATTGCCTGGGTCAACAGAATTCTCCCATTTGATTTCACCTCCAGGATCCAGAGCTGGGCAGAGCACGCAGCTAGGAGGAGAGAGTGAAGAGAGGTATAAGAAACAGGGGTCCCCTACATCTCACCAGGTTCCCAGGCTAGTCAGGGAAAAATGAGCATCCAGAGCTTTGGCCCTTCAGGTGGGACATCCTTAGAGGCCAACTTCTTTTTTTCTTAATATATATTTTATTGTGTTTTAGATTCTGGGGTACATGTGAAGAAGATGCAAGATTGTTGCATAGTTACATACATGGCAATGTGGTTTGCTGCCTTTCTCCCCATCACCTATATCTGGCATTTCTCCCCATGCTGTCTCTCCCCAACTCCCCACCCCCCGCTGTCTCTCCCCTATTTCCCCCCCAATAGACCCCAGTGTGTGATGCTCCCCTCCCTGTGTCCATGTGTTCTCATTGTTCAACACCCACCTATGAGTGAGAACATGCGTTGTTTGATTTTCTGTTCTTGTGTCAGTTTACTGAGAACGATGGTTTCCAGGTTCATCCATGTCCCTACAAAGGACACGAACTCATCTTTTTTTATGGCTGCATGGTATTCCATGGTGTATATGTGCCACATTTTCCCTGTCTAGTCTGTCATCGATGGGCATTTGGGTTTGTTCCAGGTCTTTGCTATTGTAAACAGTGCTGCGATGAACATTCGTGTGCATGTGTCTTTATAGTAGAACGATTTATAATCCTTTGGATATATACCCAGTAATGGGATTGCTGGGTCAAATGGAATTTCTGTTTCTAGGTCCTTGAGGCATCGCCACACTGTCTTCCACAATAGTTGAACTAATTTACACTCCCACCAACAGTGTAAAAGTGTTCCTATTTCTCCACATCCTCTCCAGCATCTGCTGTCTCCAGATTTTTTAATGATCACCATTCTAACTGGTGTGAGATGGTATCTCAATGTAGTTTTGATTTGCATTTCTCTAATGACTAGTGATGATGAGCTTTTTTTCCATATGTTTGTTGGCCTTTAGAGGCCAACTTCTGAGTAGAAAACCCATTCCAGGGGAGGGAGGGGTGGGACAGACAGAGTCCAGCAGCATGGCAGTCTCAGAGCCTGCAGGCAGCCGCACAGCTCAGCTTCACCTCCTCCCTGCACCAGCGCCAAGTCAGCCAGACCTACATACAACCCGCCTTCATGGATCATGGGCTTGGACAGCCTGCTTCCTCCTGAAGCCTCAACTTTCTTACTCAGAATCAGGTGAACAATGAGATCAAGTGTCAAAAGATCTCTGGGCACAGTCCTCAGGCATTCTACAGATGATGGGCTATATTATGTATTGCTCCATTTTCTAGAAGGGGAAACTGAGTCCTGGAGAGGTAAAGTGACATCCTGAGAGCAATGGCAGAGCCAAGACTGGCACACCAAGCTCCTGGCATATGGTATGGCATTCTGGCCACACTGTGCCCAGGCTTGGGGTGGGCCAGACCCAGAAGGTTCATGCAGCTGGGATTTGTGGTCTCAGTTGGGTATGTAGAGAAGAGCCACTCACATCTAGTCGAGGCCGGCTAAGCAGGCCTCCAACGTGGTACCTGGGTGACCCCCAGGGCGCCGACCCTCCAAGAAGCTTGGGAAGACCTTGCCCCCAGTCTGCCCTAGGCAATCGGGCCTGAAATTCTACCCTGAGCCATTTTTGCTGTCCCTTCTCAATGTTGACCTCTGCCTTCCCCTACCCCACACCCAACCTGGGGCCAGCTGCCCAGGAAGCTATCCTGGGCTACACACTTGGCCTGAAACATCTGCTGGACATGGCCAGACACATATCCTTCCTGTGACAAGTTTGGAACAGGATGGGCAACACTGCCTTTGCTCTTTCTCAGGGCCATGCCAAGGTACAGGCTGTTCCTGGAAGATGGTGACATGAGCTGGGCGGGGGAGGACTGTGCCCAAGGCCCACAGATTCTGGGCAGCTCTCTGATCAGTGGACTTCAGGCTCCCCTGTGATCAGGCTACCCAGGGCTATAGCTTGGCATGTCAAAGCCAACAACTCAGGGACAGGAAACTGCTCCTTTCCTGTGGGGAAGAGCTAAGTGCCAACAACTCCATCCCCCAGTATAGCAATCTAGCACCTTCCAGGTGGTGACGGTGGCAGGGTTCCTGTATGCCAGGATCTGTACAGGCTGGTCTTCAACATTAGTTCTCCTGATCTTGACTACAGCCCTGAAAGGAGGAGCTATGATGATTCCCATTCGGCAGATGAGGGTGTGAAGACCCAGACAGGGGTAGTCCTGAGATCACACAGCCCTAGAACTAGGCTCAGCCTGACCCTTGAGCAGGTGCTTCTTACTGCTACCAAAGATGTGGGTGTCATGGCCATTTATTACTAACTGATGAGCTAGGGGCTTAGGTGGGAGCAAGAGTGAACCTCAGAGCCCCAGGGCTGTGCAGAAGACATGGCAGGCATGAGCCCTGAGCTGGGGAGCAAGAGGTGAGAGTCACAACAGGTAGACTAGTCCTGGCTGGACCAGGACTCTTGCCCTACTTCTTAGACAAGGCAAAGAGCTCCAGGTACCCAGGGCCAAGGACAAAGGCAGCAAGGGACAGCAGCCTCAAGGGGCAGCCTCAGGTGAGGGGCTGGTTGCAGGTGAGGGGCTCATATCAGGTGAGAGGATGGCTGCAGAGACTCACAATTGTTGGCTTTTTTGATTTAAAAATTTTAAAAGTTGGCAGGGTGTGGTGGCTCACGCCTTAATCCCAACACTTTGGGAAGCTGAGGTGAGTGGATTACCTGAGGTTAGGAGTTCAAAACCAGCCTGGCCAACATGGTGAAAACCCATCTGTACTAAAAATACAAAAATTAGTTGGATGTGATGGTGGATACCTGTAATCCCAGCTACTCAGGAGGCTGAGGTAGGATAATTGCTTGAACCTGGGAGGTGGAGGTTGCGGTGAGCTGAGATAACGCCATTGTACTACAGCCTGGACAACAGGAGCAAAACCCCGTCTCAAAAAA
>NW_016107315.1:2170848-2173263 GCF_001604975.1 Cebus imitator
CTGGGATTACAGGCACGCGCCACCATGCCCAGCTGATTTTTTGTATTTTTAGTAGAGACGGGGTTTCACCATGTTGACCAGGATGGTCTCGTTCTCTTGACCTCGTGATCCACCCGCCTCGGCCTCCCAAAGTGCTGGGATTACAGGCATGAGCCACTGCGCCCGGCCCAAAAAAAAAAAATTAAAAGAAAAAAAAAATTGGCTGGGCGCGGGGGTTCACGCCTGTAAGCCTAGCACTTTGGGAGGCCAAGGCAGGTAGATCACCTGAGGTCAGGAGTTCAAGAGCAGAATGGCCAACATGGTAAAACTCTGTCTCTACTAAAAATACAAAAATTAGCCAGGCGTGATGGCAGGTGCCTGTAATCCCAGCTACTTGGGAGTCTGAAGCTGGAGAATTGCTTGAACCCACGAGGCGGAAGCTGCAGTGAGTGGAGATCATGCCATTGCATGCCAGCCTAGGTGACAAATGCAAAACTTCATCTCAAAAATAAAAAATAAAAGATAACCAATGAGACAATTGTTTTACAGTGTTCCCTGCCTTGTTCCTGTCACCAAAAGCCATCAAGTCATAGGTCCTCCTGTGCTCCTTCCCAAATGTTTCACATTCTACCATCACAGCATTGAGGCTCCTGAACTGAAATCCTGTCTATTGCTCCCAATGGTGGGGAGCTTCAGGAATTTGGCCACTTTTCTTTCACAACTTGCCAGGTGACACAAAGGGGACAGTCAATTAATATTTATTAAATGGGTGGATAGTTATTTAAATGGACAGATGGATTATTGGATGGATGGTTGGATGGATGGTTGAATGGATTGATAGTTGAGCAGATGGTTGGATGGATGGATGGATGGATGGATAGTTGGATGGATGGCTGGATGGATGGATAGCTGGATAGATGGTTGGGTGGATGGTTAGATGGACAGTTGGATGGATGATTGGATGGATGGATAGTTGGATAGATGGTTGGGTGGATGGCTGGATGGACAGTTGGATGGATAGTTGGATGGATGGATAGTTGGATAAATGGTTGGGTGGATGGTTGGATGGATGGTTGGATGGATGGCTGGATGGACAGTTGGATGGATGGTTGGATGGATGGATAGTTGGATAGATGGTTGGGTGGATGGTTGGATGGACAATTGTATGGATGGCTGGATGGACAGTTGGATGGATGGTTGGATGGATGGATAGTTGGGTAGATAGTTGGATGGCTGGCTGGATGGACAGTTGGATGGATGGTTGGATGGATAGTTGGATAGATGATTGGATGGATGGCTGGATGAACAGTTGGATGGACAGTTGGATGGATGGATAGTTGGATAGATGATTGTATGGATGGCTGGATGGATGGTTGAATGGACAGTTGGATGGATGGTTAGATGGATGGATAGTTGGATAGATGGTTGGGTGGATGGTTGAATGGATTGATAGTTGAACAGATGGTTGGATGGATGGATGGATGGACAGTTGGATGGATGGTTGGGTGGATGGTTGCACGAAGGGCTGGATGGTTAGTTGGTGTATTAGTTTCCTATTGCTGCTGTAACAGATTACCACAAACTTCGTGGCTTAAAACAACATAAATTTATTATCTTACAGTTCTGGAGATCAGAAATCTGAAAGAGGTCTCACAGGGCTAAAATCAAGCAGGGTTGCATTCTGGAGGCCCTAAGGGAGCATTCACATCCTCCTTGCCTTCCCAGCTCCAGGAGGCTGTCAGTTTTTCTTGTCTTGTGGCCCCTTCCTCCATCTTCAAAGCCAACAGTGTAAGACCAAGTCCTTCTCACGCTGCCATCTCTCTGGTTCCTCTTCTCTTAAGAACCTTTGTGATTACCCTGGGCCCACCCAGATAATCCAAGATAATCTCCCTATTTTAACACCAGATGATTAGCAACCTTAATTCCATCTGCAACCTTAATCCCCCTTTGCCATGTTAAGTAACATAATCACAGGCTCTGGAATTAAGATGCAGACATCTTTTGGGGGACATTAGTCTGCCTATTACAGATGGATAGATGGGTGGTTGGATGGATGGGTAGATGTATGAATAGATGTATAGATGAATGATTGTGTGGGTGGATGGGCAGATGGATAGAGGGTTGGATGGATGGGTAGATGGTTGGATGGATGGGTGAGTGAATGAATGGATGGCAGACTAAACCCTCCTGACCCCCTGCCTCTTATGGGAATGAACAGCTTGAAACAGATCATACATGTTACCTCCCATCTCCTGCACTCTCTATATCACTGTTAATATAGTGCAAGAGCACTGAGCCAAGAGAGGGATGTTTGCCAGGCCCTGAATGTCTTTTTTTTTTTTTTTTTGGAGCTAGAGCCTCACTGTTGCCCAGGCTGGAGTGCAGTGGCACAATTTCAGCTACTGCAACCTCCGCCTCCCGGGTTCAGGCAATTCT
>NW_016107315.1:2174497-2183409 GCF_001604975.1 Cebus imitator
ATTCCTAATAGTATAATGGGCAGCTGCAACCTACCATACTACACAACACAGAATGGGAACGGAACTTGCCTGGCTAGACCATAAGCTCCACAGACCTGGGCTTCAGGTCTGCCTTGCTCACTCCTGTATCTCCTCAGCATCATGAAGGGTGCCCTGCACCCTGCAGCCTGTGGCAGATGTCCATGGTTGGCATCCCCTGAGTGTGCCTCTCCATCCAGCTCCTGCCTGTCCTAGAGTGTGACAGAGCTTGGATTAGCACTTCCTAGCCTCTAGATAGTTCTATCACATACGCCTGAACTCCTAAAATGATATCATTTGGTTATACTTCAGGGGGGCTTTATAAGAATGGCTTTGAACTGAGTGTAGTCTACAATTTGCTTTTTCACCTCACATGATGGTTCAGGATTCACCCATGATGCTGTGGGAGCTGTGGCTGATTTCTCAATTTGCCTGTCACTGGATATTTGAGTTTCTCCTTAGGAACAGTGCTGCTAAAAATGTCCCCGGGGTCGGGGGTGGGAGTTATTGTCATTATTGTTATCACTGGTCCTGTTCCCATTCAAGCAGGTTCACACTCCTCCTCTCCTCCCCACCTCCCAAAAGCACGGCCACTTCCCAGGCCCGCTGGTGCCTCGGAATGAGGCTCCTTGTGACCTGAGCCAAATGTGGGTGGGGGTGGGAGGAGGTATGGGAGGGGCGCAACTGTAGAGAACTTCTCCCATCTGGATCTATGCCCCTGCAGCCCACCTTGAGTCACCCCAAAAGCACATCTCATCCCCCAGGCCCTGTGTTTAGAATAGGATAAAATGGAAAACAGACTGCAGTTGGGCAGTGCCGGATTCAAAATCAGCCCATCACGTCCAAGCCGTGTGACAAGTCAGTTCCCCTTTCTGAGCCTCGGTCTCCTCACGTGTGACAGGGGTGACCTCCCTGCTGTCCTCACAGCACATCTCGGTGCCAGAGGTGCTCAGGGAAGGGCAGGGAAGCTGAGGTCCCAGCTGTTGCTGTTTTCCCAACTGCAGCTGTCATGCTCCATCTTCGCCAGATGCTGTCAGGAGCATCAGGGAGCATCTAACCTAGACCTCCTTTACAGATGAGGAAACTGAGGCAATGGCGGGGGGTGGGGCCTCCAGCTTGTTCCCTGCTGCAGGACGGATTGGTCCCACACCAGTATGTCCCCACTGCCTCTGTGTGTGTGCAAGGGACTGCCACGCTGTTCCCCTTCCACCATGCCGTCCTGGACCTGCCCTTGAACTGCTTTTGCAGCATCCTGCTCTGGCCTGGCCCTGGGGCATGAAGATGGGGATGGTGGGGGGCAGGGGAGCAGCAGTGATGGGGTCATGACTATGCCACCTGACCCCAGGCTTCTGCCTGGGCCCCGCAGTCACCTTCTACTCTCCATGAGGCCCTGGGGTCCCCACTCTCCCTGACCAGCCCTGCTCCATCTCAGGAGACCCAGGTCCTGCCTGCCCAACCTGGACAGAGCACCCACCCTGCTCTGAAGGGTGGTCACAGGGCGGGCCCCCTCTGCAGGCACCAAGGGGGTGGGCAGTGACAGAGCCCGAGGCTGCTGCTTCAGACAGATGAGAGGCCGCCTAAAAAATGGGGGCGGAGGCAAATGCTTGACTTTGCAGTTGTATCCAGTTATCAGCTAAGGAAGTTGGGTTCAGTGTCACACAGAAGAAACAGGACATAAGCCCAGACCTGACGCCTCTGCCTGATGCCCCACACGGCTTGCATTCTGGTACTGTGGGAGGGCATGGAGGGGGCTCCTGCCCAGAGCATACACAGGGGGAGTCTCCTCCAACCCGGCGTCTGTGCTGGGAGGAGCACCCCTGCCGCAGCCAGGCCGCTCACCCTGTGATGCAAGTGCAGGGGTATTTTCTCTAGAAGCACTGTCCCCACACTGTCCCCATGGAGCAGGCCTGAGCCTGGAGGAATGGGTGAGAAAGGGCCAGCTCCCTTCAACAAGCTGCACCCCTTCCCACCTGCTGACACTCTTCACCATTTCCTGTCAGGGAACCCCCGCCTGGCTGCGGCAACATTCCCTCCAGGCGCCGCCCCCGCAGCCCCCAGGCCCCTCCTCTTTGCCAGGGTGGGAGCTCAGTAATTCAAGTTATTTTTAGTCAAGCTGCATCCTCCAGGAGATTCGAGTCAAGGGGAAGCCGCCCCCGCACCTCCAGGAGCTGCTTGCGGAAAGAAAGTGATCGATTAAAATCAGTGCTGCAAGGGCCCCATTCCAGGCAGGCAGCAGGCGCTGAGACAGGCAGAGCCAGGACCGTGGGCCTCTCACCTGTGGGCTCCCAGGCACTGGTGCTGCGTTGTTAGGAGTGTCGGGGGTCCCCAAAGGCCCCTCACTGCCACTGATCAGCAGCTGCTGGTCAGCCCAACCTCATCTGACCCTGTCCCCAGCAGCCCTGCCCACAGGGAGGAGAGCCACTGCAGAGCCATCCCCTTCTCTCATCCCCACTCTGGGCGGGATGCTTTGCCCCTGTCCCCACCAGCCCCTACCACCTGGGGAGATTGGGGAGAGCAGAGAAGGACCCCCATTTAGCCTGCCTGGTCTTCTGTCCAATTTGAGCCGTGTCCCAGGAGAGCTGCTGGGTGGGCGGGGACAACCCTGGCCCCCTGACTGCCAGCACCTGGCCCTGAGGATTATCGGGAAATGGGGAGCAAAGCCGCAGGCAGGCTCAGGAGTATGCAGGTGGCTGGGGATTAACCAGGGCTGAGGAGTGCCTGGGCGAGCCGGTGACTGAGCAGTGTCCACAGGCCAGGGCCCAGTATATGCTCAGAATGAACAGGTCCCTGGAGCCCTACCCGAGCCTGCCAAGTAGGTGATGCCCTGCTCCCGTCTCCCTGATGAGGAAGCTGAGCCATGGGGTTGAGTCTCTGCTCAAGGTCACCTGGCTGCCTGGCGTCCAGGCAGGTCTGAACTGTGCTCCCCAGCCCTCCCAGTAGCTGCCTGGCGGTGGGGTGCCTGAGAATTTGAAGAACTGACTAATGAGCGGGTATGGAGCCAATGTAGAAAGAGGGGCTAACAAATGCAATATCGCAGGGGGTCGCCTGCTGGATGAGGTGGGCCTGAGTCTCCCAGCACCTGCCTCAGCACCGTCCACCAGAGGGTCACTCCTCCCGGTAGGCATCCCCTTCCTTTTCCCAAGTGGTCATCGATGTGAGAGTGTCAGGCAGTGTCCATGCCCAGGAGAGTTTCCAGGAGTGGCTTTGACAGGGGAGAAAAGGCTGAGTGACCACCAGCAAGTCACTTCACTTTTCTGAGCCTCAGTTTCCTCCTCTGCAATGTGGGAAGCCACTCTGAGGGTGTGGCGAGAAGCAGCCACAGTACAGGCAAAGCTCCTGACTCCAACCCCAGCAGCAGGCCCCTTTCCCTGCCTGTGCACTGGACTTGGGGCTGTGTGCAGGAAAGGCAAGGGCATCCTCCTCAGCCAGGCCTTGGGGGCCTCAGGGGCACAGGGACAGCTCAGGGAGACCTGGATCAGCTGGGAGAGCTATGGGAGCAAATGCCAACCTTCACCCTCTCCAGCCCACTGTGTTCTCCCCATCTCTGCCTGATGGCACAGGGCCTGCCTCATCTTCCAGGAAGGCTCCCAGGGTGCTCCTCCAACCCCCAGAGGCTTTGCAGGGCCCCCTGGCCTGGCTTGAATGGACCCCTCTCTGGTCTACATCTGGGTGTGCTGTGCCCACAGCTTCTTCCCCTCCCAACCTCCCCGGCTCTACACACCATAGGTGCTCCCAGTGATCATGGCAGTGGCCCTGGCACAGCAGATTCAAGAGGTTTGGGGCTGGGGACCCCTCATAGGACCTGTCTACAGCTCTGCGTCTGCTGCCTCATGAGAATCTCCTGTAGCCACGTGGCCGAAATCATTTACATGGGGGTGGGAGTGGGCCATTTAGCAGCCCCTGGGAAGCTGAGTGACTTGCCAGGGACACAGCCAGGAAAGGGCTGCCCTTGGGCTGGGACCCACTGGAGCCCACTGCCTGCAGCCACAAGCCCTTCTTGCTCAGGGGACACTTGATGGGGCCTTTAGGACCCCCAGCCCCCGCAGACTCCTAGCTCCTCTCTGCTCTTGCTGGAGTCCCATGTGCCTCCCTAAACAGGCCAGGCCTGATTCTTCCTCCTTAGCCTATGTTGTCCTGGGGCCTGGGTGGGGGTTACTGAAGCACTAGTGGAAACCCAGGAACAGGGACCGTGGGGAGGCCAGTACCTCTCAGGGAACAGAAGTGGGTAAGGGCAGCCAGGGGTTTTCTCTGGACCCGTGAGGGAAGTGCCAGCAGCTGCCTTTCCATGGGGTGCGGGCCTCTTGTGGCCCATACCTATCCACTCCTCAGGCCAACAGTAGCAAATGCACTCTCCACCCCCACCCCGGCTCAGGCCTCTCTGGTTCCCTTCCTGACTCTCACGTATCACGTGTGCCTTGAGCAAATTCCTTCTCCTTCCAGACCTCAGTTTCCCCAACCATAGGCTTAGAGACAGGAACTAGATGACCTTCAAACCCCCTGCTCCAGTGCTGGCTTTCTGAACTCTGCCAGGGGCTCCTGGGTCACAGCCGCTGTCTCCTGGGAGAGCGTAAGGACTGGGAGAGCTGGGGCTTGAAATCTTTAGGAGAAGATAGCCCCCTTGTTCATTCAGAATAATTCTTTCAAAGGTCATTTCATCCTGTCCTCTCTCCCTCTTAAAGAGTCCTCCATCTGATCCCTAGGAAGGGGTGGTCCTGGGATGCAGCCAGGGCATTAACCCCAGGACTGCTTGGTGAGCAGAGAAGTCCTCTCTCCCCCACCCGCCCAGCCTCTCTTTAGTCTGGGCTGGGAAGGGAGGGAGAGAGGGTACAGAAAAGAGGGACATCCAGGCAGGATGGGGTTAAAGGAGAAAGGGAGCTGGAAGGGGGCTGTGGTTGCCAAGGCAACGACATTGCTGGGGCCATTGGAGGCTGCTGGGGAGGGAATGGAGAGGGGTGTCCCTCCCAACCCTCAGCTTCATTCTTCCTTTTCAGATGCTCTTTGTTAAAAGGGAGTCTCCTTAGCTTCCTTTTGTGGCTGGGAACAGGAGTGGGGTGAGGTACGTGCGGCTTCCCTCCAGGCCTGTCCAGCACCCTCCTGTCAGCCACCCACCTTGTCCCTTCCCTCCCACCCTTCCTGGCAGGTCCGTTTTCGTTTTCGGTGCTACTGGGCTTCTCTTCCATTCATACCAAGCCAGCCCCTGGCTGCCTGAGGCCAGCTGATCCTAGCCCTGGCCTGATCAGGCAGCAGCCTGCCCGCCACCCACGGACACCACCACCTCCTTTCTAGGCCTGCTCTGGACGGGGCAGGGTGTCTGAGAAGAGGCAGGGGCTGCCACAGAGGATTTCCTCACTCTGGGCATCCGTTGGCCAGAGGCCCTGGGCTTCTCCCATCACATGGCAGTCACTGTCACAAGGCCTCCTTGGTGGCCTCACTGGGTACGAAGCACCCCATGCTCCCCCAGATTCTGGTGGATGCCTGGAAGACAGTAGTTCTCCATTTGGCTGTAGGGCCTCTAGCCAGTCATGCCCAAGGACTCCATCTCCCCATCTATGAAGTGGGGTGATGAAAACCCCATCCCCTGCAAAGGCTGCTGTGTGGTCTCACGGTCAAATCCGAGGGCCTCCCGAATGCACAGCGAGGCTCCGTCCTGCCTTCTCAGCCCTGACGCTGCTCGCCTCCACTGTGGCAGAAGGCTGAGGCTCAGAGAGGTGAAGCCACTCTGCTGGTGAGCGCCAGTCAGAATCAAAAACCAAGTCTGTCTGATGCCAAAGCCTGTTCCTTTAACCTGCAAGAGGCATCGCCCTTGGGTAACTGCAAAGTGGGCCAGGAGGGGCTGTGCCCAGGGATGCCCATGCACTCTGCCTTGAATGTGAAGACACTTCACCACCACCACCACCAGGAACTTGGAGGCAAGGGAGACCTGACCCAGCCTAGAGAACCTGTTCAAAATTGATGGACAGGGACTGAATCTGGAGGTGGGGCAGTGGGGGGTGCTGAGAAGCACAGCTGTGAAAGGCCTGGGAGGCTGCAGAGCCTTCCGCAGGAGGGGAGCGGGTGCCTGTCTCCAGCCCACCTGCAACACCAGATTCCCTCGGCGGTCCCACTCTGCCCCCTTGCGGATGATAGGCTCACATCCCAACTCAGTTCTGGGCTAGATGGGCCAGGTGCGCCCCCAGAGGGAAATCAGACCTGGCGCTGGGGGCGGGGGAAGGGGGGTGGCGGTCGCGGTAACCTGAGGAATGGGCCTCACCTCCCAGCTTCTTCTGGAGCCGAACTCTTTTCTGACAGATACTGAGCACCAGCCTGGCGTTGCGTGTGGTCCACCGCCCTTTCCTTCTACCAGGATCTTTGAATCCCAGACTCCTGGGAGGGAGTGAACTTAAGAGCTCTCTTTTCCAAGCCTCCATCCCTTTTTTTGGGAGGGGGAGGAAACAGAGTTTTACTCTTGTCGCCCAGGCTGGAGTGCAATGACTCGATCTCAGCTCACTGCAACCTCCGCCTCCTGGGTTCATGTGATTCTCCTGCCTCAGCCTCCCAAGTAGCTGGGATTACAGGCACACGCCACCATACCCATTTAATTTTTGTATTTTTAGTAGAGATGGGGTTTCACCATGTTGGCCAGGTTGGTCTCGAACTCCTGACCTCAGGTGATCCACCCACCTCAGCGTCCCAGAGTGCTGGGATTACAGGTGTGAGCCACCACACCTGGCCCCCTCCAACCCCAGGTCATTCAGTGGCTGCTGGCACACCCTTTGTATCAGGAAGCTTGCTACCTCGGGAGCAACCCACGGTTTAGCAGGAATTCTGATTCCAGAAATGCTCTTTATCCATGGAGCTGGCATTTGCTTCCTTCATTCATAGCTCTGTCTTCTAAGGACACACAGAATTAGGTAGCCCCTCACTCAGAAAGTTCTAAGCAGATCCAAAGTCCCAAAACCCACCTCCCCTCTGCATTTCTGTCTTGCAGAAAAAACACCCTGGTTCTGATAAACTTTACAGTCCCTCTTACCTGAAAACACTGGTAGCCCCTGTTGTTCTGGAACTCAGAGGCCAATGGGACCTAGCACCCCTGGGGACCGCCGGTTTCCTCCAGCCTGGCTTTCTCTTGTTCTTGAATCTTGTCCTTATTTCTAGTATCCCCTTGCCACTGACTTTCTTTCCCCAAGCCCTGTCTCCCTCCCCTGAGGCCTTGTGGGGAAGATGCATGGATGGGACTAACAATGATTGAGCACCTACTGTGTACTTAACATAGTGTTCTGTGCTTTATGCAAATTATCCTGTTTAGCCCCAAGAGGTAATTACTATTTTTATCCCCATGTTACGCTGGGAACTGAGGCTTGGCAAGCAAGACTCTGGGTCCCAGGAGAAGAGCTGACTTTTTTTTTTTTTTTTGAGACGAAGTCTCGCTCTTGTCACCCAGGCTGGGTGCAATGGCACGATCTCAGCTCACTGCAACCTCCGCCTCATAGGTTCAAGCAATTCTCTGCCTCAGTCTCCCGAGTAGCTGGGATTACAGGCGCCTGCCAACATGCCCAGCTAATTTTTTTGTATTTTTAGTAGAGACGGGGTTTCACCATCTTGGCTAGGCTAGTCTTGAACTCCTGACCTTGTGATCCACCCGCCTTGGCCTCCCAAAGTGTTGGGATTACAGGCATGAGCCACGGAGCGTAGCCAACAGCTGATTCTTATCTCTGAGAAATCCCTCCAGGCCAGCCGGCTTCTTGCCCCTGATTCTGTCATCTTCCTAGATTTGTGAAATGTGCACATTTAACTCCTCAAACATGTATCAGGTCTCCACATACTCCTGGGACTGTGACAGGAACTGCAAACACAACCCCAGGTGTCTCCAACCCCATCACTTTGCTGAGGAGACACCATGGGATCCTACTTGGGCTTTGAACTGGGTAATGGGTCTGGACAAGGCAAGACCCTTGCAGGCCACATGGGTTGGGCTGATCACATCCAGCCCCATCCAGCCCTATCTTGTCACCCAGGCTGAAATCTTTCTCTGCCTTGTGCCCGAGGCATTTGAGAGAGACCTGGCTGATGCTCTGCTGAGTCCAGCCAGTGGCTCTGCCCAAGGCTACTCCATGGAGGCGCAAGTAGACCCCAGCCTCCAGGCAGATTTGAGATGGAGCAAGAACCACTCACTCATGGAGAGTGGCAGTGTGTCAGCCCTAGAGGAAAGGTTAAGTTCTTTGTCTTTTTCTATGCGTGTGCCAGAGACTCCTTTGACATCTGGTAATATTTATTGACCTCTTCTCAAAATAATGTTTCAAAATATGTAAAATAGATTAGGATTACAAAATATTTTCATGAGCAGGGAAGGATGTCTACAAATTATGATTAAATGCATAAAATCATGTTACAGAAGAATTCATATAGCGTAAGCTTCCATTTGTGAAGATAGAGAAGGAGTGAAAAAGGGAGGGAGGAAGAAAGGAAAGAAAGAAAGAAGGAAAGAAGGGAGGGAGGAAGGAAAGAAGGAAGAGAGGGAAGAAGAAAGGGAGGAAGGAAGGGAGAAATAAAGAAAACTATCCCTAGAAATAATACGATCTTTGTAGACATGGCTGGCCCTACCATCCATCCCGCTTTGAAAAGCATGACAGGGGCTGGGTGTGGTGGCTCACGCCTGTAATCCCAGCACTTTGAGAGGCCGAGGCAGGTGGATCACCTGAGGTCAGGGGTTCGGGATCAGCCTGGCCAACATGGTGAAACCCCATCTCTACTAAAAATACAAAAATTGGCCCCAGGCGGGGTGGCTATAATCCCAGCTACTCGGGAGGCTGAAGCAGGAGAATTGCTTGAGCCTGGGAGGCAGAGGTTGAAGTGAGCCAAGCTCACGACATTGCACTCCAGCCTGGGCGACAAGAGCGAAACTCTGTCTCAAAAAA
>NW_016107315.1:2183493-2190240 GCF_001604975.1 Cebus imitator
GCCTCTACCCTGCTGGCTTCTCTTTCTAAAGAGCATGGCAGTCAGACCTCCTCCCTGTCCCAACCTCCACAGCCACCTCTTCCATTTCCTGAGCTGAGGTCCTGGCTCACTGTCAGGCATCTCACCGTCCCCACCTCCTGTAGTCTGTGTCTCTGCCCACCAGGTTCTCCACCTGTGCTCAGCACCCCACAAGGACTTTGCTCCTGCAGAGACACTCTCCTCAGGCCTCAGCTATTTCTTTCTTGGCACAAGGTCATCCATCAGTGTATGCGCCTGCTTTTCATTCTCCCAGCTCACACCTGCCAGATCTCTCTCTCCCCTTTCTTAGGAATGCTTCAGTAAGGAGTCATCCACGTGTCCTGCCTCCACAACCTCCTTCCCCCTTCACTCCCCAAACTTCTGCAGTATGTATCTGTCACTCCATGCAATGGCTTGCAAGGAATATTCGCTTGGCATGTGTTTATTAAGCCCTTGCTCTATCCACATTGTGCTGAGTTAGGCAGTGGGAGAATGAAGGTGATTAAACCAGTCCCAAACTCAGGGCTCCTGTGATAATGGACACATACACCTGTAAGTAAACAATGTAATTAGAGTCTAGGAAAATTCTATAAAAAAAGCAAACCATGGCCAGGTACGGTAGCTCATGCCTGTAATCCCAGCACTTTGGGAGGCCAAGGCAGGCGGATCACGATGTCAGGAGATCGAGACCATCCTGGCCAATATGGTGAAAACCCATCTCTACTAAAATACAGAAAAATTAGCTGGGCGTGGTGGTGCACACCTGTAGTCCCAGCTACTCAGGACACTAAGGCAGAGGAATTGCCTGAACCTGGGCTGCAGAGGATGTTGTAAACCGAGATTGTGCCACTGTTCTACAGTCTGGGCAACAGAGCAAGACTTCATCTCAAAAAAAAAAAAAAAAAAAAAAAGCAAACCATGAGAGGACACAGAGTAACTGGGAGATAAGGCAGAGGTTCACTATTTTAGATAGTGCAGTCCAGGGAGGCCTCTGTAGGAAAGAGCGTTCCAAGTCCGGTCTACTCTTTCCTTGTCCACTCCTCTGCATTCCCACTGTCCCCTTAGGTCCAGGCAGCCTTCTCTCCTTCCTTCCCTCTGCTCCTACTCCACAAAAGAGTCAGGGGTGCTTTTTTTTTTTTTTTTTTTTTGGTGGAGTTTCACTCTTGTTGCCAGGCTGGAGTGCAACGGCTCTGCAATGGTGTGATCTCGGCTCACCACAACCTCCACCTCCCAGGTTGAAGCGATTTTCCTGCCTCAGCCTCCCTAGTAGCTGGGATTACAGGCATGCACCACCACAGGCATGCACCACCACAGGCATGCACCACCACTCCCAGCTAATTTTGTATTTTTAGTAGAGATGGGGTTTCTCCATGTTGGTCAGGCTAGTCTTGAACTCCTGACCTCAGGTGATCTGCCCCCCTTGGCCTCCCAAAGTGCTGGGACTACAGGCATGAGCTACCGCGCCCGACCAGGTCGGGTAGATCTCCTGGTTGGGTGCTTTTTAAGAACACAGATCTCCTGGCCGGGTGCGATGACTCATGCCTGTAATCCCAGCACTTTGGGGGGCCGAGGGGGGGCAGATCACCTGAGGTCGGGAGTTCGAGACCAGCATGGCAAACATGGTGAAACCCCGTCTCTACTAAAAATACAAAAATTAGCTGGGAGTGGTGGCTCACGCCTGTAATCCCAGCTACTCGGGAGGCTGAGGCAGGAGAATCCCTTGAACCCAGGAGGTGGAGGTTGCGGTGAGCCGAGATCGCGCCATTGCATTCCAGCCTGGGCGACAGAGTGAGGCTCCGTCTCAAAAATAAAAAATGAAAAAAGAGCACAGATCTCCTTGCCCAACATCTATCCCTCAAGGACTCCTTTCGCTTTCAGGATCCTGAATAGACTTAAGAGCCCGGTCCTGGAGAAACAGGCGAAGAAACAGCCTAAAGGGGGCGGAGCCAAGCTCGTAGCACCGCCTCCCGGTCTGGCTTGCGTTCTTCCGGGCTTCGGAACCTTTCTTCCCGGAGCCGGGGGAAGCATTTCCAGTAGTACTTTCCGGCGCTGTTGACCTATTTCCCGTGCTGCACCGCGGCTCCTTTCTCTTCCGGTCCTAGGCGCTTCGGGAACCGCGTCTTAGGTGAGTGTTGGCCGCGCGGTATCCGATGCCATCCGCGACTTACGGGCGGCCGCGGGGCGCAGGCTGCGGAGAGGACGGGTGACCAGCTGTGTGTCTGTGGGGAGCGAAAGCTGCGGGGTGGCAATGGTGTTTCTAGGTCCTAAAGAGTAGGATGGCAGGGAAAGCCACTTTATTGGGGAGCGCAACCTTCCGGGGGTAGGGGGTTGATTTCAGGGCGTCATTACCTGGGTTTGGGAGGTGAGAACTGGCGTTGGGTCGTGCAGAGCGAGTCGAGACTGGTGGAGCCTGCAGATCCAAAGCGTCTGTCTGCAGATTCATTCTGGCTTCTCGTCTCGCGTTCCACCAGATCAGGGGGCAGACGTGGCCCAGCCTGGGAAACCCCTCGCCCTGATCTCCACTCTTGTCTTCCAGGTGCAGACATGGCCAAGTCCAAGAACCACACAACACACAACCAGTGTAAGTTTTTCGAGCCCTGCCCACATCCCAGACCCTGGTAAGGACTGGTTCAGGCAAACTGGCATGGATGAAGGGGCACGTTTCTATTGTGGGCCTTAGGCTGATTAATTTCACCCAGTAATACCTTTAGGGTTATAGGTTTAGAGATCCACTTGACATACACAATGTTTTGCATTCAGTGGTAAGGGTTTCCCAGACCTCAGGCGTAGCTGCTGTAGGAAGCCTTGGTTCTCCCAGCCTTGCCAGCTGTGATGTTGGGTGGTTTTATTAGAGGAAAGTTCTTTGTGGCTTAATTTCCTTTCCCTCCTACAGCCCGAAAATGGCACAGAAATGGTATCAAGAAACCCCGATCACAAAGATACGAATCTCTTAAGGGGGTGAGTATGGACTGAATCACATGGACGTGTCTTTTCTTGATTCCAGGTGCCCAGTCAAGACCTTTCATGTAGTTTTTCTTTAGCTCAGCTTCTGCCTGAGCAGAGCCTAACTGGCCCATCCAAAGCCTGCAATTCCTTTTTCTACCCTACTGGCCCCATAATAAAGCTTTCCTTGGTCTTCCCCAGCCTGAAGTGTATCCTCTGGTCAGGGTGTAACCTGTCTCCTGAAGGCAGTTTGTTTGGCCATCTCCCTCACTCAGCAGTGGCACTTAGGGTAAGGTACAGAGTGGCCTTGTCTCAGTGTGTGCAGGACACCTTGCAATCTTTCCCTTCCCATACTGACTAGCCTTATGACCTTGATCTGACTCAGTGCTGGTCTTGGGGTCAGCTTCTCTTCCTGTGTCAGGGGGTTCTGAGGATTCGCTGAGAAGGATGGAGGGCCTAGGGGAGAGCTGAGCCTGTCCCCAGTCTGTTCCCTTTACTTTTGCTCTCCATTCTGTGGAGTGAATTACAAACTCTGAGCCTCAGTTTCCCCATATTCTGCCTCGGCTATGAGTCTGTTGGACCAGACTTGGTATTTACTTGACACCTTCTATAGAAGGGAGGGGTGTCCCTGAGGGGATGTCAGAGAAAAAAAGCTTGGTTGAACCCCTGCTGTAGGAAGTTGAAGTCCTGAAACGTTGGCAGAAAGGGCAGCAAAGCAGCTTTTTTTTTGTTCTGAGGTCTGCACAGCATTAGCCAGGTGGAGTATTGGCTCCTTGAGGTGGTGGTCCACCTTCTCTGGAAATAGTTTCAAGAGGTTGGGTATTGCCACATTTGAGGTTGACTTGATGCTGGGTACCCCTGTGGAGAGGGGCACCAGGGAAAGATTTGCAGACCCCCATGCTGCCACCTGTACCTTTCCTGCTTTTCAGGTGGACCCCAAGTTCCTGAGGAACATGCGCTTTGCCAAGAAGCACAACAAGAAGGGCCTAAAGAAGATGCAGGCCAACAATGCCAAGGCCATGAGTGCACGTGCCGAGGCCATCAAGGCTCTTGTAAAGCCCAAGGAGGTTAAGCCCAAGATCCCAAAGGGGGGTGTCAGCCGCAAGCTTGATCGACTTGCTTACATTGCCCACCCCAAGCTTGGGAAGCGTGCTCGTGCACGCATTGCCAAGGGGCTCAGGCTCTGTCGGCCAAAAGTCAAGGCCAAGTCCAAGGATCAAAACAAGGCCCAGGCTGCAGCTCCAGCTTCAGTTCCAGCTCAGGCTCCCAAAGGTGCCCAGGCCCCTACAAAGGCTTCAGAGTAGATATCTCTGGCTGCCAACGTGAGGACAGAAGGACTGGTGCGACCCCCCGGGGCTGCCATCTGCATGGGGCTGGGGTCCTCCTGTGCTATTTGTACAAATAAACATGAGGGAGGATTTGTTAGCCTCTGTCTATGATCCTGGGGCTGGGGTTGGTTGTTCCATCTGTTGGTGTGGGAGAAGACATTGGCTTTCTGTGGAGGGGGTGTGGGTGGGAGTCAGGAGATGGGGCTCTGAAGTGAAAGAGCGGACCTAATGAATGAGAAATGGTTGGGGGCTTGTGGGAAGTTTGGGCACATAGCTTGTTGAACTGGGTAAGCTGTCGAGCAAAGGGAGAAATCTTAAACATCCTCATGAGGTCTTGAAGCATACACCAAGGGAGGAGAACAGGCTTCACTGAGCAGCTCTGCACTCTGGTCCGAGGTGTCCCAGACTAAGCTCTTGGTGCACCCAGTCAGCATCCACTTCTCTGGGTTGTGTTAGTCCCCCAACAGCTAGGGACCCTGGAAGGCAGGCGTTGGTGGCAATTCCTTACTCCCATGACTGTTTCTGATCCTGTTGTGCCCCTGGGCCAGCTGCTTCACATGTAAATCTTTATCCTCAGCAGACTGAAGAGAGTAGTAAAGTAGTAGTGAGCATTTGTGGAGGCTTCCCGTAGAAGGCACCAGGTGGAGCACTGTTCCTGGCCGTACTTAATCCTCAAGGCCAGCCTTGGTCCAACCTTGGACACTTGTGGAAACTCAGAAAGGGGTGCTGTCGTGCTAGAGCAGCAGGTGCAGCCCATGGCATGTGATCCTCTACTTCTGAAGTAGATACGGTGTTTGTCTTTGTTTCACGGGGTGGGGGATGTGGGAGCAGAATACTGAAGATCATGCAGCTAGGAAGGGGTGGGGGTAGCATTTCTTCCTAGCCAGTCCATGTGGGGCCCTAGGAAGTTTGAGTTGTCCAACCAGGGCTGAGGCTCGCTAGCTCTTCACTGTAATCCTGGCAGTCTCTGGGTGGCCAACTGCCCCTTGCCAAGGCGTGTCAGGTGGAGGTGGGGATCGAAAGGGAGCAGAAGCGGGTTTTGTGTTCTGAAGGTGGTTTGGCCCGGACAGGCCACCAGGTTGGTTGACTTCCAAATGAAGTCTCTGTGCTGGTGTCGTGGACATGGGATGTGAAGGCTTTCCTTTCCCCACCATCCTGCCATGAAAAACTAGTGATCCCTTTACAGAGTTCCAGTCTGAGGGGGCGGCCAGGTCAGGGCTTCAGCTAGACTTAAGGTCACAGTCAGCTGCTGCTCTCAGCCTCCAGCTTGTACATGGAACTTGCCTTGTGCTCAGGAAGCTCAAACCCCCAGTTCTTGAGTCTCAACTCCTTCACCTCCAAGCTCAAGCTCTAGACTAGGGCAAACTATATTAGTAGAACCTGCTTTTTTTTTTGAGACAGTCTTTGTCAACTAGGCCGGAGTACAGTGGCGCAATCTCAGCTCACTGCAACCTCCACTCCCTGGGTTCAAGTGATTCTTCTGAATTAGCCTCCAGAGTAGCTGGGACTATAGGCACGTGCACATGCCACCATGCCCAGCTAATTTTTTTTTTTTTTTTTTTGGGTGTTTTCAGTAGAGACATGGCTTTGCCATGTTGCCCAGGTTGGTCTTGAACTCCTGAGCTCAGGCAATCCGCTCTCCTCAGCCGCCCAGTGTTAGGATTATAGGTGTGAGCCACCGTGCCTGGCCAGTGGACCCGGTTTCTACACCGCTAGTAGGACCTGGCATCCATCACAAGATGGCTGTGAGAGTTCAATGAAAAGTAAGGCAGTCTTAAGTCCTGGCTCCTGGTCAACTGGGAGCAGGAGTGATTGTTACTTCTATTAGTACTAAGCCTGCAGCCCAGAGGCAGGCTCTGGACTTCTGGCTACAGCTAGAAATTTTAAAAATCCAACCACCCTGCCCCATCCCTAACTCCCCTACTCCATGCTCAGGGAAGTCCTAACAGGATAGAGCAGATCGGCTAGAACAGGCTGTGCTCTTGGGGCCATAGTTTACTCTTGGTACTGCCTGGGGGCCTAGTAAGGCTGAGATGGAAGCCCTGTTTCTGGGCCTCTGCACACACAGATCCAGGGTGATAAGGATCCTAAGATGAACCAACTTAGTCTACCAGAGCCACTGCCTGTGTCCCCTGTTGCCAACACCGGGGTACACAGGGTTTGACAGGAGCCAGCAGTCACGGTTGGCCCTCTGCCTGCCCCTCATCAGGGGCCCAGCTGGTGCTATTCTGGTCCTGTGTTAGGACCCCAGATGTACCCCCAGGAAGGGAGTGGTTCCTGAGGAACTTGGTATCTCCCTTCAGTGAGAACGGAATCCCTGACAGGTCAGATCTAAATATGGTGGCCACTCAAAACAGGAACTGTGGGGGCTGGGCGCGGTGGCTCAAGCCTGTAATCCCAGCACTTTGGGAGGCCGAGGCGGGTGGATCACGAGGTCAAGAGATCGAGACCATCCTGG
>NW_016107315.1:2190520-2194954 GCF_001604975.1 Cebus imitator
AAAAAAAAAAAAAAAAAAAACAGGAACTGTGGCCCTTTCTTGCTAGGCACAGATGTGGCTGGATGGTACTGAATGGGTGTGCTGTGTCTACGGGCACAGAGCAGTGTGGGGTGGGGAAGTGCCCAGAGCCAGGCTCAATTTCTTCATGTATGAAATGGAGAAGATAACATGTCCCCGGGGAAAGGAAAATTCTTGCTCCATGGGTGTCCTTGCTGTTAGTACTTCAGAGACAGCCCTGTCCACAGACTTTATTATTTGGAAGGGGGAAGAGGGGGTCATTGGTACTGGTTGGGATGGAAGCCCCAGGGGCAGAGGTTGAGGAATTCCAGGGCTTAGCTCTCACTGGGCAGGGCAGGCACACTGGCAAGGGCAGGCAGCAGGCGTGTATATATGTCCACCCCACGGAGGAACACCGCCTCATGCAGCCGCTCATCATGGTCGTGCAGCAGCACAGGTGTGCGGTTCATGGGTGAGAAGCCTAGAGCTGGGACCCCCACCTGCAGGGGTGAGGAGGAGCCATTAGGGGAAAGCCAGCACACAGGCCCAGTTCACTGCCTAGGCACTACGTGCAAGTGGCTTACCGCGCGAAGATAGCGGCTGTCGGTGGCAACAGTGTGGATCTCAGGCTCCACAGTGAGGTTCCTTTAGAAGAAAGAGCCTGATAAATGGGGAGGGAGATAGGGAAGAGGACAAGGGAAGAATTGAAGAGGCAAAGGAAGGTGGGAGAGAGGTGGGGGAAGGAGGGAGAAGGGAGGGGGCAGCAGGAAGGAGAGCTGGCCAGCGCGCTCACATGTCCTTGCAGACCCGGCTAAAAGCTGCCCACCAGGGGTTTGAGTCATCAGTAGGTGTCACTTGGGGCTGTGTCCACTTCTGGGGGATGGGAAGGATGGCAGGATCAGGACATGGTTCTGGGCATCTTGCCCTATTTTCCATAGAGTAGGCTGTGCCTGGCACAGAACACCTCCCCACCCCCACCCCATCAACTATCCAGACATCTGGGTGGCCAGTCCAGCCACAGGTCTGGAGCCTAGGTGACAGAGTGAGACTCTCTCAGAAAAAAGTAATATCACATAAATGTTTGATTTATGACTGTCTCCCTGTTTCACTCCACAAGGGCATTAACTGTGCCTAATTTTACTCCCCACAGCATTCCCCAGCATCCACAGTTGCCTCTACAACTAATGTTTGTTGGAATAAAATGTGTCTGTCAGATAAATCCCCAGACATGCACACACTGTACTGTCGCACACTTGGGTCTCGCCCAGCTCTCACACTCCCCCATCACATGACCCAAATCCATTCATACCTGAACAAACTCAAAGGTGACCCCCTCACCAGCTGCCTGGCACCAGCTCTGCAGCTGCTCCTCGAAAGCCTAAGAGAAGGGGGATGAGCTGATCCCTCAGGCTTTTCAGGGGCCTCTAGGACAAGATTGAGGACCCGGGATCCCTCCTCCAAACCCAGGTGGAGGTGGCACCTTTAAGCCCACATCCGGTGCCACGCGGAAGTCAAAGCTGGCGCTCATAGTGGCAGGTACCACGTTATAGGCCACGCCACCCTCTAGCTTAGTCAGGTTCACAGAGGTCACGGCCCCCTCTTTCAGGTGGGGGTTTGACTGCAGCCTGTGGTGCCAGGGTAGGGTAGGGGTAGCAACAGATAAAAGGAGGTGGCTCAGACTCTATCCTCTGTAGTACCACCTCCCAGAGCCACCCCTACCGATTCCCAGGCTGTCTTACCTCTGCCATTCCTTCTCCCGGAATGCCAGGATGGAACTCACAACCTTGTGCTACGAGAGTATGAGGTTAAATGGGATAGTGGCCTCAGGACAGAGCCTCCTGAACTCCCAGACTCCCTCCCGGGGTGCCACGCACCAGCTTCTCTGCTGCTGTGTCCTCGATGAAGCGTGAGCCGTGGCCTGGCCTCCCAGTGCTGGTGACCCGTACCCCTGGGGAGGTGTAGGGGAAAGGGAATGTCTTCAGCACGAGAGGGGCTGGAGGCACAGTCAGCCCTGGGGGGGTCCAGGTCTCCCCCCTCATTCCAGGCTCCCCTGGCCCGGCCCTGTCTGCCCTCAGGGCCCATAGCATAGAGCTGGTTTCTGCCCAGTCAGGGCTTGCCCTCAGAGAAGCTCAGGTAGGACGTGTCCGGGAGGCAGAGGCCCTGGATTCAAGGCCTTCTCAGGTCTCAACTTGCTATGCAACCCTTCATAGGACTGTGCCCTTTCTGGCCTAGCATCCCACCTGCAGAGTGAGCCCTCCCTCCAAGCTCATACTTACACCAGGGACTCCGCTCACTATAAAAGACAGTGAAGGCATCAGTGGGGTTGGCCAGGCCTGAGGAGGGAAAGGGGGTTCAGAGGGTAGAGCGGCCCAGCCCCCACTAGTAGCCTCCTACCTCCTGTCTGGCTGCTCAGTGGCTTGCCAACCTGCTTACCCTCATCCAGGGCGAAGCCTGCCCTCAGGGCCTGGAACTCTGGCCGCTGCACGAACAGCTCCATGCCTTGGTGACCCCCAACCTCCTCGTCTGTAAAAGCAGCAGGGACATGAGATGAGGAGGCTGCCCCACCCCACCATCCCCTTTCCCAAAGGTATCTGAGCCACTCCTACCAGGCACAAAGGTCATGTGGATGGTTCTGGGGAACTGGTGGCCCTCCACCTTCAGCCTCCTCACAGCCTCCAGGTACCTGATGGGGCATAAGCCAGGTGCGGGGAGAGCCACCAGATGCTCAGGCTGGCCCGGCAGGCAGGGACAGGCAGGGCCAGCAGGCTGGATTCCTGTGCCCTGGACTCTACCCTACCACACCCTAGTAGGGATTCCAGAAAGTCCCTGCTCCTCTCTGGGCTCAATCTCCCTATCCATGCAATGGTCATGGCAGTAATTCTTGTCCAAGGGGTGAAGGTGTCCCTCAGCCTTGAGTTTCTCCAGTCACCCCCCAGGTCCTGGGTCAATCCATTGGACCAGTGGGGACATTGTAGGGGAGTGGGAATGGAGGATACTCACTGGATGCTGATGCACTTCATGTCCTGGGCGCCCCTGGCATAGATGTAGCCCTCAGAATCCTTGAAGGCCTCAAAGGGGTCGTGACTCCAATATTCCTTGGGGCAGGGATGGGAAGAGGGGCCGAAAACCCAGATTTAGTCATTGATCCACTCTGGTCAGTGGTGGCCCTGCCGTAGGAGCCCACCATAGGGTTGGAGTGACAGAAGGAGTGGTGGGGGCGATGATGGGGGCTGAAGAAGGCAGCTGATTGCCATCCCCCATCCATGTTTCCTGGTTCCCACCCCCCCAATCCCCACCCCACTCTGGCACAGAACTATTGCTGGACAAAGGCTGCTTGAGTGGTGTAATGTCATAAGGACATTGAGAGTTAGTGCCAGGACCAGAAGCAGGACCATGGGCTCCCTGAGGTTGGATCGTGGGGTCTGCATCATATCTGTCCCCAAGGCCTGCGCTACCCACCTCCCCAGCCCCTTACACACCTTGAAGACAGGCACCACATCCGTGTGGGAGTTGAGCAAGATGGAGGAGAGTGTAGGGTTGGTGCCTGGCCAGGTCAGCACGGTCACCACATAGCCAGGTGCCACCTGGAGAGGGTTGGGGGGGTGGTCAGAGCAGGGTGAGGAAGTGCCCAGGCCCACCTCCCCTCCCCACTTAGGGCCCAGGCCCACCTCCCCTCCCCACTTAAGGCCCCAGGCTCACCTCCCCTCCCCACTTAGTGCCCCAGGCCCACCTCCCCTCCCCACTTAGGGCCCCAGGCCCACCTCTACTTTCTGGCAGCTCAGGCCCAGCTGGCAGGCTCTCTCCTCAAGGAAGGCCACCGCAGCTCCTGGAGGCACAGAGTGTCCTGGGGCTGCGTCTGCCTACCCATGGCTTCCCACTAGCCCAGGCAGCCCAGAGAGAGGAGCAAACCCAGAAATGGACTGCTGCCTCCCCAACACAATCCACATCCCTCAGAGACACCTGCATTTCCATCCCCAAGAAAAAAGGTATTTTTGGCTAGTCAGTGACCCTTTCTGGAAGGTCAGGGGGATATCCAGAGTTGGAGGAAGGTGTTATCTTCCTTAAATATGGTAAACTATGGCACAGAGACATGAAGAGATTCACCCACCACTTCTCAGCTCATTAATCAGAGCAGGAATTTGGATCCATATACACAATTCCCAGCCACCATGGTTTTTTTTTCTTCCTTTTCCTTTCTTTTTTTTTCGAAACAGGGTCTCACTCTGTCACCAAGGCTGCAGTGAAGAGGTGCGATCTTGTCTCACTGCAGCCTCGACCTCCCAGGTTCAAGCGATCATCCCACCTCAACCTCTCCCAGGTGCAAGCGATCATCCCACCTCAACTCCCAGGTCCAAGCGATCATCCCACCTCAACCTCTCCCAGGTCCAAGCGATCATCCCACCTCAACCTCTCCCAGGTCCAAGCGATCATCCCACC
>NW_016107315.1:2195124-2205751 GCF_001604975.1 Cebus imitator
AAGCGATCATCCCACCTCAACCTCTCCCAGGTCCAAGCGATCATCCCACCTCAACCTCTCCCAGGTCCAAGCGATCATCCCACCTCAACTCCCAGGTCCAAGCGATCATCCCACCTCAACTCCCAGGTCCAAGCGATCATCCCACCTCAACTCCCAGGTCCAAGCGATCATCCCACCTCAACCTCCCACGAAGCTGAGGCTATAGGTGGGCCACCATTCTTGACTAATTTTTGTATTTTTCTGTAGAGACAGAGTCTTGCCATGTTGCCCAGGCCAGTCTCGAACTCCTGGGCCCAAGCAATCCGCCAGCCTCAACCTCCTGAAGTGCTGGGATAACAGGCAGGAGCCACCTCCCAGGCCCTAGCTACCAAGCTTGATTCCCTAAAGGCTGCAGCCTTTGTCCAGCCCCAGTAGGCTTCTGGAGGGCCTCTCCTTCCCCTGTGGCTGCCCCAGGCTTCCCCCACCCCTCCCGCCCTGGGGAGTAAGGTGAACTTCTTCCTTAAGCAGCTGCCAGGAGTAACCTTTACAGCAGCAGAGCCTCTGGGGAAAGAGT
Organism: Cebus imitator; assembly: GCF_001604975.1. Lineage (NCBI taxonomy): Eukaryota > Metazoa > Chordata > Mammalia > Primates > Cebidae > Cebus > Cebus imitator. Next base: position 2,195,678 of record NW_016107315.1, read on the forward strand.
TCCTGTATAACCTGGAGAGGCTGCCTCAGTCCACTGACTTGGGGAATGGCTGGAGGGGGTGGGGAGCTGTTTGGGGCAGCGGAGTGGGGCTCAGCTGGGTGACAGGGGTTGGAGGCTGGTTTAGAGCACAGTCCCCATCCCTTAGGCCCCATCACAGGCTCTGGAACTTCTCACCATAGTCAGGCTTGGGCTGGACGGTGCGGATGCGCAGGTACTGGCGGAAGAGCGTCACGGAGGGATGCTCCTCCTCGGGATTCTTGCTGGTCATGGCGCTCTGCGTGGCGAGCTGGGGGCAAAGAATGGCTAACTACCCCTCCCAGCCCCTGGACCCGGTGCACTCCTGCACACAGCCCATCCCACGGCAGCTCCCGGATCTCCCACAGAGGGAGGATACCGTGTCTCGGAGCCCCTGTTAAGGAGCACCCATTCTGTTTCAGGCACTGGGCTGTCCGCTTCCAGCATATTTCCTTATTTAATGCCCAAAAGAGTCTCATGAAGTTTGTACTCAGAATGCCCACCTTACAGAGGAGAAAGCTGAGAGGCTCAGAGAGGTTCAAGGACAGCTCAGAGAGTAGCTGAGCCAGGTTTGAACCCAGACTTGTCCTCCCCGCGCCCTCCTAAAAAATAAACAACAACAAAAAACCCAAAACACTTCTCAATTGCCCGGCTTTCAAGCCACGGAGTCCCAGTCCCTCCACCCCTCCCCAGGGCCCCCCACCTCACTCTCCTGTCGCTTGACTCACGCTAGTCCCTCAGCAACAGCTCCAGACTGTGAACTGGACTCAGGGTCCTGTGAGGTCGAAGGCTCAGGACCGCCCCGGTCCGCCCCACCACGTGGCTGGGCCCTGATCTCGGGGCGGAGACCGAAGACAGCCAGTGAGGGCCCAGGACACGCCTAACACTCCTGCCCGGGGCCTGCGCCAGGAGCTTAGGACGGTCCAGCCCCCTGACTGTACCTCTTCCTTCAGCCTCCGGATAGGGCGGGAGGAGAGGAGGCCGCCCCAAGGCTCTCCGATGCAGAGCTGCAAAGCCTTCAGCCTGCCCCCTGCCCTACTCGGCAAGTCTCCAACAAGTCCCCTTTGCTTGCCTCAGCCTCTCGGGGAGCTCCTCCCTGATGCCTTAGCTCCGATTGTACTGGTTACTGGCCAATGTCTGTCCACCCCACGCTGTGAGCTCCGCTTCCTGCAAGGTTTGCCCCTGGCCGGCCGAGCCTGGACACCGTGCCAGGAATGAGGATAAATGCATGGACAGGAACACGTGTGATGGTGTGAGCGTGCCACTGCATGTGCAGTCTACCAGTGGGTATGATTGTGTGTGTGACAGTGCGAGATGGTGGCTGGGTGTGATGATGTCACTGTGAGTGGATGTAATTGCGACCCTGGATGACAGTGAGGAAACTCTCTGGCCCTTCTGCAGCCACGGGAGAGGGAGGCTAAACAGGCACAGGTGTCCCACCGGTCCCCTGCAGGCCACAGCTGCAGTTGCCCACTTATGCACGAGCTGCCCTTTGTACTCCCAGCCAGGCCTGCCCTCTGCTCCAGGGGCTGAGTCAGCTTGGGGAAGGGTGAGAGACAAAGACTTCAATCTCTAGGCCAAGGAGGCAGGCTGTGGGGAGGGAGTCTGTCCCAGTTTTCCTGAGAGTTAAGGCTTGGCTGTTCACACATAACATGGGGGAAAGTGGATTTTAACTCAGAACAATGCTGGCTAATTCTTTATTTAGGGATTTTTTTCATACAGAGTCTCACTCTGTCATGTGGCAAATAGACTTTAACTCATAACAATGCTGGCTAATTATTTAGCTATTCATGCGGGCAAATAGACTTTAACTCATAACAATGCTGGCTAAGTATTTTAGCTATTTGTTTTTTTAGTACGGCGTCTCACTCTGTTGCTCAGGCTGGAGTGCAGTGGCTCGTTCTTGGCTTACTGCAAACTCCACCTCCTGGGTTCAAATGATTCTCCTGCCTCAGTCTCCCGAGTAGCTGGGATTACAGGTGCCTGCCACCACACTGGCTATCTTTTGTGTATGTGTATATATATATATATATATATATGGACATTGTTTCACTCTTGTTGCCCAGGAATACAATGGTGTGATCTCGGCTCACTGCAACCTCTGCCTACCAGGTTCAAGCAATCCTCCTGCCTCAGCCTCCTGAGTAGCTGGAAATACAGGTGTGCGCCACCACACCCAGCTAATTTTTGTATTTTTAGTAGAAATGGGGTTTCGTCTTGTTGGCCAGGCTGGTCTTGAACTCCTGACCTCAGGTGATCCACCTGCCTTGGCCTCTTAAGGTGCTGGGATTACAGATGTAAGCCACTGCACCAAGCCAATGCTAATTCTTAAATCGCATTCCCCACACCCTCTAGGTTCTGACTCCCTCAGCTTGTTGTCCAAACCCTGGATTTCTCACCAATCCCAGTGGTCATGCAGCACTGTAATACACCCTGCCTCCCACAGCAATCCCCCACCCTTACCCTTATATGGCCAAGTACTCAGTTATCCAGACTCATTCAGTCCTACAGCCACCCTCCAACCTAGGAGTTGCCATCATACCCGTTTTACAGATGACGAAACTGAAGCACGGAGTGGTGAGGCCAGGCACTTAGGAAGTGATGCACTCTTAGCCTTCCCGGGCTGCTGGAGCATCCCCTCCAGCTCCCAGGCCCAAAGTAGTCCCAGACTTGCCTCCCACTCACATCTCTACCGCAGCACACCAGGAAATGGAACCTGTCACTTCCCAGGCAGGACAAATATGCTCTTTTATTATGTCTGTGAGATGAAATGAGAAGTCCTGGCTGGGTCTGACCCTCTGGCCTCTGGCCTCCAATCCCAGGGGCTGTCTCCCTGGTTGGGCGAGGGCGGCAGTCCAGACTGTCCAAATTCAGGCCAGGCTGGGACCAGGGAGTGGGTTAACTCAAGGCAGATGGTCAAGAAAGGCAAGCAGGGCAACGTGGAAGTCTTGCGGCTTATGGAGGTAACAGGCATGGCCTGCATTGCGTAGCTTCACCACAGAGTGGTTGGGCAGGTGGCGGAGCTGCCGCAGTGACTCTCGAGCCAGGATGTAGTCCAGCTCTCCATACAGGATAAGGGTTGGAGTCTGCAGGGCAAGGCAGGGGGCTGTGACCCTGGGGCCTGATGAGTATCTGACCCCCAAGCCACTTCCTAGGAAGCCTTCCCCAAACACCCCAATTCTTTCATCCAAGATCAGGGATAAGGCCATGTCCCTCCAAGTAAGACTTGAGTCCTGAACCCCCGCAAGCCAGGGACAGGGCGCCAGGACCTTTGAGATCCTTCTCCTAGTACCTTCACAGCCCAGAATTGCTCCTGGGTGTAGTTCTGGGTGGAGGTGGGTGCGATGGGCACGAATCCATGTAGCTGGTGGTGGCCTCGCATCAGGAAGGGCAGGGCATAGCGGCCACTCAGCGAGGGGCTCACCAACACGGCATTCTGTACCTCCAGGTCCCGCAGTGCTTGTGCCAGCAGCTCTGCCCGACCTGCCTCTGTGCTTGCCTCCTTCGAAGGTGCTGAGTTCCCAAAACCTAGGAACAGCAGCAGGTACCAGCTGAGGGGCACTGGGAAGGGGTGCAGGACCTCCTACCCACCACAGTGGGGGAAAAAGTTGGGGACCAGTGGCACTGGCACACACTACCTAAAACTGCCCAGAAGCTATTTTTTGGTAATGTGATACCCCTGTTAGAAAAGCATATCTTGGATGCCAGGTGCAGTGGCTCACGCCTGTAATCCCAGCACTTTGGGAGGCCGAGGTGGGTGGATCACCTGAGATCAGGAGCTTGAGACCAGCCTGGCCAACATGGTGAAACCCCATCTCCACTAAAAATACAAAAGTCAGCCAGGCGTGGTAGTGCACGCTTGTAATCCCAGCTACTCAGGAGGCTGAGACAGGAGAATTGCTTGAACCCAGGAGGCGGAGGTTGCAGTGAGCCCAGATGGCGCCAATGTGCGCCAGCCTGGACGACAAGAGTGAGACTCTGTCTCAGTAAAAACAAAAAAAAAAAAAAAAGAAAAGAAAAAGAAAAGAGAAGCATATCTTGGCCTGGCGAGGTTGCTCATGCCTGTAATCCCAGCACTTTGGGAGGCTGAGGTGGGCAGATCACCTGAGATCAGGAGTTTTGAGACCAGCCTGGCCAACATGGAGAAACCCCGTCTCTACTAAAAAATACAAAAATTAGTGGGGTGTGGTGGTGTGCGCCTGTAATCTCAGCTACTTGGGAGGCTGAGATAGGAAGATCACTGGAACCCAGGAGGCGGAGGTTGTAGTGAGCCGAGATCACGCCACTGCACTGCAGCCTGGGCGACAGAGCGAGACTCTGTCTCAACAAAAAAAAAAAAGGAAAAAGAAAAGCACATTTTTCATTCATCATAATATTAGCAAAGTGAAAAAGACTGAAATAATACCCAGTGTTGTGGAAGACATGGGGAAATGGGCACTTTCATACATGACAGACGGCAGGATAAATCCATACAGCCTTTTTAGAGGGTAGGCAGTAGTTATCTAAATTTAAAAATGTGCTTCTTTGGGCCATCAATTGTCTTCAGTAGCTACCCTAAAGAAATTACTGCTTACATGCTCAAAGAAGCATGTCCAAGGACGCTTCAGCTGCATTGCTTGAGCATTCTGCCAGTAGAGGAATGGCTGGATAAAGCCCATCCATCCTTCCTATGGCACACACTGCAGGGTTAACACTAGAGAGGGAGGTTTGCAGGGACATGCAGGATCCTCAAGACATGGTATAGGGGGAGAAAACCAAGCTGCAGATGGATGCGCTAAGCAGGCAGGACACCAATCATGTTTACAGCCCCCACCAGACAAGCCTCCATATTGAGTGGGAATACCCAGAAGAGGGTGCAGCATCCCCTAAACTTCTTAGAGAGGGAGAGAAATGTGGCATTGGTCTCTGAAAACTTTGCTAGTTTTTCGATTTTTTTCATCCTCTATGACTCGATGACATTTTTTGCTTTTTCTAATGACAAGAATGGCAGCATAAATCATTTGTGTACTTAAAAACACAAAAAGCTTTATAGTTTGTCATGGAAAGTATACTGCTTGGCTGGGTGCAGTGGTTCACACCTGTAATCCCAGCACTTTGGGAGGCCGAGGTGAGTGGATCGTCTGAGGTCAGGATTTTGAGACCAGCTTGGCCAGCATGGTGAAACTCCTTCTCTACTAAAAATACAAAAATTAGCTAGGCATGGTGGCAGGCACCTGTAATCCCAGCTACTTGGAAGCTGAGGCAGGAGAATCACTTGAACCTGGGAGGTGGAGGTTGCAGTGAGATCATGCCATTGGACTCCAGCCTGGGCAACAGAGGGAGATTTGTCTCCAAAAAAAAAAAAAAAAAAAAAGAAAAAAAGAAGAGAGTACACTGCTTGTGAAGTGAGTCACATTTCTATTTTCTCTGTGACCTACAATTCACACTGTAGTTTTCGTGGTAGAAAATAAAAACACAGACTTTTTCATAGTGCCACCTTATGCTGTGACCTGCCACTGCTTGTCCAGACACTGGGTCTTAGGGCTTAGATCTTCCTTAGATGAAGGGGTGGGGGTGCTCACCTGGAAGGTCAAGGGCCACGGCCCGGTAGCCCCTCTGCGACAGCAGCTGCAGTGTGCCCAGCTGCTCCCACGTGTTCGAGTTAAAGGCCTTTCCATGAAGCAGCACCACCTGCACCCTGCAGGCACACAGGGGAATGTGTGTGCTGAGGACCTGGTGGAGCCTGCCTTTCTTCTTCCTAGCCTTCTCCCATTGCCCTCCCAGGCCCTGAGCACCCTGAGTATAATGGGGGTCTGACACAGGGACTCCCCTTGGGCCTAGTCCATCCACTAGACCCTTGGGACAGCACCTACCTGCGTGCCCGGTTGAGTGGGAGCACCTCACGGTAAAAGATGGGGGAGTTGCCAGGGGTGAGACCAGCCAGGACTGTGACATTGGGGTCTCCCCAGAGCCAAGAAGTCTGCTTGAGGGGGCCCGGCAGCCCCACATACAGTAGAAGCATGAGCAGCAGACCCAGGCCCAGCAGGGCTACCTGGGACCGGCTCACGGAGGTCTGTACCACAGTCTGGAGGAGTAGAGGAGAGGGAAAAGAGGCTGGGACTGCACCCCTACAAAGGCCCCTGGACCCCATCCCAAAACCCCACCCAGAGTCCCCAGCTCTAGCCCTTGCCCTTTCCCTTGCTCTGGGAAAAGGTCTGGGGTTTCACACCCAACTACTCCACATGCCAGGGCAAAGGCTCAGATACTTCACAGTATGAGGAAGTGCATCTGAGCTGTCCCATGGCACACAGCATGCTCCGTGACTGCCACCATCACGGCATCAGTTGAAACCACTATGGTTCATCGAGTGCTTATGACAGCAAGCCCTGAGTATGGCCCTTGACATACAAGGTTCTTTTCCACCAAGAATGCTGGGGAGCAGATGTAATTATAGATCTCTTACAGGCGAGGAGATAGAGGCTCAGATAGGTACATTCTCTTGCCCAAAGTGCCAGGTAGCAAGTGGGGGAATTGGGGTTTGAACCTAAGACTGGCCTTCTAACTACCAGGCCACACTCGGATTGCCAAGGAGGAACCTGTAGAGTTGGGACTTCCCACTTGAGGGCATGTTTAGAAATGGTGCTTTTCATCTCACTGCATTGAATACTGCTAAAATCAGAACGTGCTTTACAATCACATTATAACTAACAGTCTTCCCCAGCTGTTTTGAAGAGGCTCACAGAGAATGTCTGTGATAGAGGAAAATGCTGAGGAGTGAGGGGCTGCAGGGCCAGGGAGGAGTGTGGTACACCTAGAAACGAAAAGTGCGGTGTGGAGTTTGGAGAGATGAATGCTGCCTGCCACTCCCCACACACAGCCAGCTTCCGGCCAAATGACCTGCTTCATGGACTCCTTCAGTTTGGGGTCTGTGCCACCCCAGAGGACAGCCTTTAGGACCCAGGACTCAAATAGGGCAGGCCTTTGAGACCGCCACTTCCTGGCATGTGTCTTCAGTTTGTCGGTAAAATGGGATAACCTCATGGTTACCCTCCCAAGCTTCCTGTGAGATTTAGATAATACCGTGGGCGGGAAGAGGGCTGTTCCTGTCATTTCTTGGGCCTAGGATAAGCACGCTTGCTTCGTTCGGGGAGTCCAGCAAACACATCTTTACTGAGTGCCAATTGGGCGCCTGCCCGAGCTAGGAGCCAGGGGCCTGTCTTGGGCCCTACTCATCCCTCCGGGATGTTTTGGGGATGTTTCCCGAGCCCGCATCCCCAGGCTCCGGGGTCGGGGGTTTGTGGTTGGCAGCCTCTCTGGTGTTTCTGAAAAACCAGGACCTAGTGGAGGAAGGGCGGGTTCCTGTTTTCTTCCAGACCACGAACAACCTCGGATGTGTTACAACCTCGGATGTGAACAACCTGGGCGTTAGCCCAGGTTCCCGCCGAGCGTGAGGGACCTTTCCTTGCTGTCCACCCGGGGCGCCCCCGCGCTTCTCCAAGGAGGTAAGGGCGGGGCTTAGGTTGTTGCCTTGGCAACCCAGGTTGCCAGCAATACTAGGCAATTGTGGCGGACCTGCAGCCGGCTGCCTTTGGAGATATGCGGGGGCAGGGTAAACGGTGCCCGCGTTAGGTCATTGGAATATGCGTGGAGAATGACACCCAAGTGCACACACACACAAAGACGAGTCATGCCCCCACACGCTTTCTTTTGTACAAGCTATTCCCTGCACGTACATGCAGCCTCCTTGTACATGCAGCTTCCTTGCACACACACTGGCCCGTGTGCAGTCAATCCCTCGAAATCACCTAAGCAGTCAGGCAACAGGAAGGCAGACAGACTGATGGAGACGCACACTTTCAAAACCACAGAAATACTCAAGCACTCAAGCACTGTCAAGCACTGTCATACGCACAATCGTAAGACTACACTCTCACACAAGAAAGACACATGCACAGGAAGGCAGACACACACACTCACCAACCCCCAGAAATGCACACATACGCAGACAGGTAGACACATACCCTTAAAGTCACACGCACACAGAAATACTCTCAGAAGACCCACACTGACACAAGCAGGCAGACATCGACCAACACACGTCCCAATATAAGCGCGCAGAAACACACCCTGACGGATACCACACAAGCACATGAGCGTACACATACATACTCCCAGACCCTCAAGAACGCACGCAGACCCTGCGCGCGCACACAACACGCGCGCACACACAACACGCGCGCACACGAACACTCGCGGCCCCAGCGCGCGCTTCTTCCGCGGGACTCTGCCCCGGAGCGCCGGGGCAAGGGGCGGGGTAAAGATGGCCCGCCCTCGGGCCACCGGCCGGCCTCCCTCCCGGGGACACTCACCGGGCCAAGCGGGAGGAGCGGGCGGGCCCCGCCCAGGCGGAACCAGCAGCCGCACAGCGCCCCGACCATGGCTGCCTTCGCGGCTCCGCGGGCCGCTCCCGCTCTAGGCGTTCGGGAGCGCGGCCATCGAGGCGCGCTTGCGCACTCCGCCGCCGCCGGCCTTCCGCCCAGTTGCCGAGTCGCCTGCGCCGAGTGGATGCTGGGGGCAGAGCCCCAACTCTCTCTGGCCCACCGCCCGCCCGGATTTTTGGAATTGTTTTTGACCTGAGGGCCGGTGGGGAGCCAGGTGGCTTCTTCCCAGCGGAACGTCTCCACCCTCGCTCAGTTCTCTGGCCTGTATAATGGAGTTAAGGATAAAACCCACCGCCCAGGGTTGTCCTAGGTTCTTAGGGACGGGTCAAGCCTCAGAACGGTGTCTGGAGCAGAGGCCTCGTAGTGTAAATGCCAGATATTGTTATGCAGCAGCTCCAGGTCTTGGCCCAGCCACTTTCCTGACTTCTACCCACTCCACCCCACACCACCCCGCCCCGACGCACGCCCCGACGCACACCCACGGTCAGAGCCTGGGCTGGCCTCTGGGCTCCTTCAGGTCTACTCTTGGCATCTGCCCTGGTTGGCGATACGTTGCCAACGTCTGGCCTGTCCCAGGCCCAAGGCTCTGCGTGGCGACCGGGCCCAGCACAGGGAGGCTGTGCAGAGCGTGGAGTTTACTCCTTATTGGTACCCTGCAGAGGTCGGCAACATCTGACCCGCTCTACAGGCAGGAAACAGGCTCGGAGGCGTTGGGAAAACGACCAAGGCCACTTGGCTGGACACTGGCGGAGCTCCTCACTCAAACCTGTCGGGCTTCAACTCCGTGCCAGGCGCACAACTCCGTGCCAGGCCGCCAACTTGCCCTGGGCAGTTCTGGCTGGGGGATGAGGGGGATGGGGAGCAGGAAGAGAGCAGCAAGGATGCTATCCAGAAGGACTTTCCTCTTCAGACCGCTCCATGTCATTGTGGGGCTGGTAGCTGAGGAGTTCGAGACCGTGCTCAGCACTGCGTTTGGGGCATGTGGGACCGAGAGGCTTGGGGAAACTGAGGCCACTGTGAGAACGATAGTTTAGCAGCGACTATAGACCCTGCGAGCTTGTGGCCACAAGAGGGCGTCCGGGAGTACGACGCAGTCCCCGCCCCCGTTGGTTGGGGCCCGACCTCTTCCCCGAGTTTCTCCTCCGGCCCCATCCACTGCCAGCACTCGCCTGCCTCCCTTCTGCTCGAGTCCACGCAGCTCCCCAGGTACCCGCCCTGCGCTCCTGACTTTTTCTTCTCTCCAGTCAAAACCCAACCCCACCTACCCCAAGTCTTCCTTTCTCGGATTCCTGGGTCCTCTCCTTCAGGGTTGCCACCATTCCCTCTCCGTGCTCCATTCCAGACCTAGCAAGCCAGAACGGTGGTCCGCGGAAGGAACCTGACCGCGAGGTCAACGCGTTGGGCCCCAGATGGCAGCGCGTTGAGCACCCTGCGTCCCAGGCGGGTCGCCTTAACTATGGGCGCTTCGGTTTCCGCCTCTAGAAAATGGGCTTTCGGGTGTGGAGGCGCGCGCCTGTGGTTCCAGCTCTTGGGGGTTGAGGCTGGAGGATCACTTGAGCCCAGGAAGGTCAAGGCTGCAGTGAGCCATGATTGCACCACTGCATTCCAGCCTGAGCGACAGAGCAAGATCCCTTCTCTT
>NW_016107315.1:2205791-2251591 GCF_001604975.1 Cebus imitator
AAAAAAAAAAAAAAAAAGAAGAAAATGGGCTTTTAGTCTGGGCGCAGTGGCTCACGCCTGTAAACCCAGCATTTTGGGAAGCCAAGGTGGGCGGATTACTTGAAGTCAGGAGTTCCAGACCAGCCTGGCCAACAGGACGCGACCCCGTCTCTACTAAAAATACAAAAATTAGCCGGGCATGGTAAACCCAGCTACTCAGGAAGCTGAGGCAGGAGAATCGCTTGAATCCAGGAGGTGGAGGTTGCAGTGAGCTGAGATCATGCCACTGCACTCCAGCCTGGGCAACAAGAGTTTCCAAAAAAGAAAAAGAAAATGGGTTTTTTACCTCAATTTGGGCTCCCTCTGGTCTGCGTTGCCAACCCATGACCTGTAAACCTGTAACTTACTGTTGAAGTACCAGAGTGGGTACTTACTGCTGATTGAGCAGTGACCCCTTCTTACATGGTAGGCATGGCACATACATCGCCTTATTTAATACTGTCAACTGCCTGTGACCTAGTGCTATTGAATTATCCCCATTTCTAGAAAAGGATAACAATGAGAATAAGAATGGTAATCACAATGGGGGCCCCACATATTGAGTTTTTACAGCAGGCACCCCCACTGATGATTTTTTTTGTAAACTTCCTAATTTTTGAGGTTGGCTTTATTGTTCCCATATTTCAGATCAAGAAGCTGAGGCCCAGGGTTACACAATAAAGTGAATGGCAGAGGCAGAAATAACATCTATCCTCCTGAGCCCAAAGCATGTTCCTAAAGTTCTGGAAGCCTCCTGGAGGCTTCCTTGCTGGTCCTGTGGGACCCCCACCCTGTCTCTGGCAGCCTCCCTTCTCCTCCTGGGCAGGGTGTTCTCTGGCCCCTCATCATCATGGCTTTGAATCACAGGCCCTACACCAGCACAGCAGCGGCAGGCATGGCGGCAAGCGTGGAGCAGCGTGAGGGCACCATTCAGGTGCAGGGCCAGGGTCTCTTCTTCCGAGAGGCCCGGCCTGGCAGCGGGCAGGCTCGCTTCTCTGTACTGCTGCTGCATGGTATCCGCTTCTCCTCCGAGACCTGGCAGAACCTGGGTACACTGCGCAGGCTGGCCCAGGCTGGCTACCAGGCTGTGGCCATTGACCTCCCAGGTACTTAAGGGGCAGGCTTCTGGGCAGGGGTTGGGGAGTCTCATCAGGGACCCACAGGTGGGGGGTATAGGATCGGGAGGACCCAGCCAGGCTGGGCCCTGAGCTTGACAGAGTTTGGTCAATCACACTGCAAGGGCCTCTGAGCAGTCTTGATCCACATGTGGTCCTGACCACCCAGCTGCTCCTCACTGTTACCTGGGCAGTGTCTCAGTGTCTCTGAGCCTCTGTTTCCTCATCTGTAATGGGAAGAAAACCACACTCATGTTTGGGGCTGGCTCTAATGAGAACGGAATAAGCTAATCCATGTGAGTATGTGGCTAGTACCTGACACAGAGTAATGGGTGCTCAGCAAACTGGAAGTAAAATATTTTGACTGTGTCATAACCATAGGCTTTTGGAAAGCCCTAAGGAGTGAGACCTGAGTCTTCTGAAGCCTTGGGATACGAGGCAGGGCCTGGTGGGTGGCTAGGCCCCCAGTTGTGATCCCACATGCAAAGCCTTGAGCTGGGTTCCAGGGGAGGTAGGGTCAGTGCCCAGACTGCCTGTCATAACCCAGACGGCTGGGTCCCAACCCTTGGTGCCAGGGGCAGCCTGGCTGACCCAATCCCCTCATGCTAGGGATGGTATGGTTTCCACAGGGCTCAAGGGCAGGCCTCCAGCCCAGGCAGGATTGTTGCCAACAGTGAGTTGGCTTGAGCTTCAGGGTGAAGGTCTGGAGCTAATCTTGTTGGTGAAGCCTGAATGACTGGAGGAGGAGCTATGAGTGCAGAACCTGCCCCTCAGCCACTATCCTTCAGGAGCCTCTCCTGTGCCAATCCAGGGCCAGCTGCTTTTCACGCAGTTAATTTTCACAGTAATCTTAAATGGCAGATACTTTTGTTTTCTCCCTTTAACAGACGGGGAAACTGAGCAGCTGAGAGAGGACGGAGGGAACCCACCCAAGGTCACATAGACAGGAGATGCAGAATTGGGTTCTGGACCCAGACTTACTGGGCTTCACAGCTTGATTCTCTCCGGGACACTTACTGCTGGGGAGACGGGCACAGACGTGGAGAGAAATGCCTCATGCTTGGCACAGATAGGATAGAGTGAGGCTACTGTAGGAATAAACGTGGGCACACTGGATGTTATAGGAACCTGGCCACAGAGAAAGTGATCTAGGAGGGCTTCCTGGAGAGAGGGACCATCTCCCTTGTTTTGCCATTCACTGCTCTGGTCTTGTCTTTTCCACACTTCAATCCCTGCAGGTCTGGGGCACTCCAAGGAAGCAGCAGCCCCTGCCCCTATTGGGGAGCTGGCTCCTGGGAGCTTCTTGGCAGCTGTGGTGGATGCCTTGGAGCTGGGCTCCCCAGTTGTGATCAGTCCATCACTGAGTGGCATGTACTCCCTGCCCTTCCTGACGGCCCCTGGCTCCCAGCTCCGGGGCTATGTGCCAGTGGCCCCCATCTGCACTGACAAAATCAATGCTGCCAACTATGCCAGTGTGAAGGTACCCTTGTGTGGGAGGCTGAGGTGTCCCTGCCAGGAGCAAGGAGCAAGGAAGGGTGCATTCCTGGGCCTTCCTTATCTGGGGGCTGGGTAACCAAGGGGCGTCTTCTGGGAGGAGCTGGCTGCCCAACTCCACCCTTTTGGTTTACTCAGCAAGCTACTGTGCCGAGCCCTGTGCTAAATTGTTTACTGGGGCAAACACCAATCTGTGCCACCATGCAGTGGGCCAGCTTGTCTCTCTCCCTTATATGGGGTAGTCCCAGGGAGAGACTGAAGTGGTGGGGAGGACTGGAGCTGACATGGCAGGTCCCTGTTGACTCTGCCCCCCACCATTCCTTCCTCTCAGACTCCGGCTCTGATTGTATATGGAGACCAGGACCCCATGGGTCAGACCAGCTTTGAGCACCTGAAGCACCTGCCCAACCACCAAGTGCTGATCATGAAGGGGGCGGGGCACCCCTGTTACCTGGACAAACCGGAGGAGTGGCATACGGGGCTGCTAGACTTCCTGCAGGGGCTGGAGTGAAGCACAGCACTGCTGCAGGGGGTGGGCTGCTTGCCTGCTCTGATCTCTCTCTTCTCTCTCTCTCTCTCTCTCTCTCTTTCACACACACACACCACACGCCCTCTCTTCTCTCATGGGCTCTGGCCCATGCACATGCAACAGGTGCGTCTGTCTATATGTCTGGGTTCTTGTCTTTTGTAGTCTGTTTGTCTTTTCTGTTTCTTTCTTTTGCAGTAATAGATTGAGGAGGTAAAATCAAGAGAAAGAAACCTCAGGAATCAAGGAACATAAGCCGGTGGAGGGTAATCCTTTAGATATGCTTCTCCTATTCTTCCACTTTCCTGCCTGGCTTTTACTCCTTCCTCTGCCCTTCCCAGCCTTCCCCTGCCACCCTTCCTCCTTCTGCAAATGCCCTGCAGGCCAGCCCTTCCCCCAACACCCACTTCCCCACATACATACATGCCCACATGCACGCTTACGTGTTTAGAGCCATCCATGTTCCCCAATATGACCCTTCGCTTGAGAGCAACTGCATAGGTACATGTAACTCTGGACCAGCATGCACCTTCTCATGTGCAGCTGTGCATATACACACATGCATACTTGAGGGGGTGTTTCCGTAGTGTAGTGGTTATCACGTTCGCCTAACACATGCATACTTGAGCCTCCAAAGAAGCACTTGCACACATGAGCACTTCTAACCATGGCTGGGGAGGTGGGGACCCCATGGGTCAGCCCTTGCAGGAGACCCTTTTGCAAGGCTTAGGGTGTGGCCAGCCCTGAAAGCTACTCAGCCACAGGTTTCAGCTGGCCCCAGGCCAGAAGTGGCCCCCAGAAAGGGAGGGCCACCGCTCTGTCCCCTTGCTTTTACCCTTCCTTCTGGGTGCTCTGCATCTCCCCAAGCTACCAAGCCTGAGGCTTCTCAGCGAAGCTTGATTCCTGCTCTGAGGCTTGAGGGGTGGGAGCCAGAGTGGAGGTCGGTGAAATAAAGTGATGCAATTAGATCTCACCGGCTCCTGCGTCTAAAAAGCGCCGCCCCTCCCCCATCCCTGGGACCAACAGTGCGGGCCCCTCCCCCACTCCGGCAGGACCAGATGGTCCCCCTGCCCTTTGTCCACCAGGCCAGATGGAAAGGAAGGGAGATTGGATTCCCCTCCCCACCCACACATACCCAGGTGCCAAGAGACTCAGCTGCTGGGGGAGGTGGAGGTCAGTGGGACCAGGCTGAGCCGATTATGGAGGAGAGGGGGAGGACAGTTGCTCCCCCGACGGCGAGCCGGAGGAGATCCGGGGGACTTGAGAACAGTTCAGCTCCTCCTCCACTACTATCCTTTCCCCAGTAAAAGACTCAACGGAGCCCGTCCCTTGCGACCCTAGCCCCAAAAGGAATTTCGGGGTTAGATTCGGGGTTATCACAGAGCCGGGTGCACAGGGCCACACGACTCTCAGGCCCCTCCTCCAGCCTATCCTGCGCGGACCAGGGCCGGGCCATGCAGCTGTGGGTGGCCGAGGGGAGCGGGTCTCGGTGGGCGCGAGCCCGAGCGGAGGATGGCGCGCAGGGAGCAGAGCCGGGAGCTGGGCGGGGCGCGGGATCGCAGCCGGAGCTCTGAGGGACTCCGGCCCGGAGCGAAGCGGAGCGGGGGCTGGCGGCGGGGCCGAGGAGGGGATGGGGGGTGCAGGGGGCTCGGCAGAGGCGTCGGGCTGGCGGCCCGGGCCGGAAGGACTGGCCTGGCGGGAGCTGAGGGGCTCGGAGCCGGGCGCAGCGCGGGCGGCGCGGGGAAGGGGCTGCGAACCGCGCTTCAGTCCGGACGCCCGTGGTCGCAACCCGCCGGGCTCTGGGAGCGGCAGGGGAAGGGTCGCCCGAGCCCTCCCGGAAGCGGCCGCCGCTCGGGGCGCACCGCGGCGCGCGGGGCGGGGCGGGGCGGGCGGCTGCGGCACTGGGGCGGCTGGGGCGGGCCCGCCGCGCTGTAATCGGATCCGGGGAGGGGGCGGGGAGGGGCCGGGCCGGGCGGGCCGGGGGGTGGGGGGGGCGCGGAGCCGGGCTCCGGGCCGGCCGGGCTCCGCGCCTGTCAAACCCCTCATTGTTCGCAGCTGATGTCACTCGCAGTTGTGAGCGGCCGCCTCTCCCGGGGACAATGTGGGACTGAGCGGCCCAGCCGCCGTGCCGCCGCCGCCGCCGCTGCAGGACAGCCCCAACGAGGTAGGGCGCGGGCCGGGCGGGGCACGGCGGGCCGCGAAGTTTGGGGGTTAGTCCGGGGGCAGGGAGCCCGTGCCCGGATCCCTCGGTTGGGGTCCCGGGTTTGGAAGACTGCGAGACTGTGAGGAATACGCTCCCTGTCCCACACGGCTGAGGCCTGCACAGGTTGGGGGCGCTGGTCTGCCAGAGGAGCACCCGGCTCCAGGGAGGGGCTTCCTGGACCTTAGATCCCAGATTTGAGGCCCCCATCCCACTCGCTGTTTCTATCCTTTGGGCCTGCTCCTCTCTCTGCCGCCTGCTCTGGGTTCTAGTTCTGCTCCATCTCTGCCCTCATCTGCCACTCCCCTGTAGCTTCTGGCTGGACACACACCCCTTCCCATCCTCTGCAGTCCTTGGGTGAGCCAGAGACAGACCTCCAGGCCAGGGGTGTATGGAGATGACAGCTGGGGGCTCAGAGTGGTCCCTCCTGCCCCATAGCTCTTCAGCCCTTCAGCTCTGACCTAGCTTCTTGGCTGGGGTCCTGGGGGATGGGGGTGGGAGGCTGTGCTACTCACTTCAGCCTGGCTCTCATGCCTGCCTGGCCAGGAGAGGGAGGTGCCCGCCTCCTTGCTCCCCTATCCCTGGCCCGCCATCTTGAGACCTGTGGCACCCAGTGCCCCACCCGGCCCCAGCACCCAGGGGGGTGGTCTCCAAGGTGATGCACCCAGGACCGGTTGCATTCCTTTCTCCCCACCAAGCCCAGGATGATCATGTTCATGCTGAACCCACAGGACATGTGTTCCCAGGGGCTCTCCTTCTCCTTCCAAAGGCTCTTAGAACCCATGAACTCCTTAGGAGCTGAGCTCCTGCCCTCCCTGTTCCCTGGGTCACCCTCATTGGCTCAGGACAAGTACCTGGGACCCTATGCTTTCCTCATCTGAAAGATCTCCTGGCCTTTCCAGGTCCTGGAACCCCCTCAACCTCTAGGGCACCCCCATCCCAGCCCCCACCCCCTAGCCTTCATCAGCATGCAGGCTCAGGCTGCCCAAACACAAGGGGATTGTTCTTCTTGCATGCTCAGGGTGGGGGGCTGGGAGCAGGCAGCCCACACACCCTGGCAGGCCCAGGCCACTGAGGAGGCTGGTTTGCCCCACCCTGTGTCCCCAGACAGGCTGTCCAGCCTCCCTACTCCCATCACTGCTGTCCCTGCAGCCTCCATCACCATTGCCCAGTGGCGCTGACCTCTTTAGGAGGGCTCTGAGCTGCACAGGTAGACTCCTTAGATCTCCCAGCTCTGCCAGTTGCCTTCCATGTAGCCTTACAAACGTTTCCATTCCTCTCTGGGCCTCGGGCTTCTCTTGTGATCGGTGAGGCCTTTCCAGCTGTGACAGGCTGAGTCCAACTCCACTTGTGAAATGTACCCCAACCCCCAACTCTTCTTTCAGTCCCCCTTTTCCATAAGGAGACGCACTCTGCTCCCACCCTCTGAAAACCTAAAGCACAGCCCAAATCCCCCACCCCAGCAGCATACCTCAGGAGCCCCTAGTCCTGGTAAAACAGCAGGAGTAGGGCTGGGGATGCTGAGAAAGGAACCAGGAATCCTGTCCAGGCAGGTCCTACCTCTGCCATGTGGCTGGTCCCTCATGTCTGGGTCTTCTCACTCTACTCTCATTACTCCTCTGGGAACCTCAGCACCATCTTTGGTTCCAAAAGTCCTCAGGCCCCGTGAGCCTCAACTCTTCTCCCTGCACACTGAGCCTGATCCTGTCTCAAATTTCCTTTTTCTGGAGCTCTCTGTATCATGTAAAGACAGGCTCAGAAATGCCCAATGGGGACTTCTTTGAGTTGCAGCAACATCTTTGAGGGGCACAGGGGCCTGAGTGATCACATCGACTTGTAAGCCTGGGGAGGGCTACACAGAGGAGGTGGCATTTGAGAAGGATTTTGACAGAGAGTGAGGAGGACGGGCATTTTGAGCTGAGGTCAGCCTGGACAAAGGCCTGAAGGGCTGGAGATGCTAAGTGTGTTCTGCAGCCTGGGATGTGTGGAGGATGGGGTGGAGATGAGACCAGAGAGGCAGAGGCTGGATCATGCGGTCCTTGATGGCCTGTCCGGGGAGCTCAGGCTTTATTCTTTGGGCACTGGGGAGCCATGGGTAGCTGTTGAGCAGGAGAGTAAGCATACAGTTTTCAGAACAGAGAATGGGAGCTAGAGACCTTTCTCAATGTGGATGAGACAGTGAGGGGATGGGTAGCATGAGACCATGGCCTTTCTCCTGGAGCCCAGCCAGAGCCAGGCTTGACTTGGTTTACCTTGGTTCTGAAGTCTCCTGGGGGGCTGCCTAATGATGCTGTAAAGGAAGCTGTAGCATTTCTGGCACCTGCCAACTTGTCAGAGCTGCCTTTCCCTTCCTGGCACTTTGTCTGTGTGGCATATCTGAATGAAAAAGCCAGAGGCTGGAGCTTGTGGACCCCAGGATGCTCACCTGAGGCTCCTTACTCCTCTTCTCCTCTCCCAGCTGGAGATGGTTGGCCATCCTGGGAAGCTGGGAGGCCAAGAGGCTGGGCACATGTGTCTGAGGATGCTGGGGCAGTTCTTGTGAAGGCCTGGCTAGTCAGGAGAGTGAGCATCCCTGGAGAAGGGGATGGGCAGGAGAGTTTGGAGCCCTCGGTGCAGACCTGCTCAGGCCAAGGGTCCACCCCCATCACACCCTGCCTCCCAGGATGCTCTGAGCCATTCCCCAGCATCACTGGGTGTGGCTAGTGTGGCTGGGAAAGAAGTAGGCTGCTAGGCGGGGAGCTGGGGGTGCTGAGGGGATGGGGGGTATATGAGATGGAGAGTGAAGTCCAGGTGGGTCCACAGGCCCCAGCTGGTCCAGACATTCTGGCCAGCAGAGCGGAGGGAATCCCCCAAGGGGTGGGCCAGTCTACTTGAATCGCCTGGCCCCAGGAACCCTCCCCTCCCCTGGATTGTTCTTGCTCCAGAACAAAGGCAGGGTGGACACTTGATCCCTGCATGTGGGGGGAGCTGGCTAAGCCCCCGGCCCTTTGGGCAGCTGTCATGAGAGAGAGAGAGAGAGACAGCTGAGGGGGAGGGGCAGGAAGGGGGCAGTCGCCATCGCTTACACAGCTGTCACCACCCGCCCCCTCCAGCCTGAGTGGCAGAAAGCCAGGGACAGAAGGGGTGGGCACCGAGGCTGGGGAGGGGGTCTGGGAGTCAGGAGGGAATGCCCGATGTCAGAGGTCCAGTGTGAGCTTGGTGTGTTCTGCCAGGGAGCCCTGCTGACAGAGGGGGCTGGGCACTCTCGGAGGTGAGCTGGAGGTCAGTGTGGCATGTTGTGTGGCTGCCACGTGGGTGGCCTGGCAGAGACCCAGGGCCCACCAGGCTGCAGCAGCAAATAACTCCCTAGAGCCCCAGTGAGGGCAGGGGGAGCCAGTGATGCCTTATGGGGCTGCTTGTTCCTTGGGCCCTAGGAGAATAATTTGAAGGACATGGGTCAGTACCCCTTGATCTTTCCTTAAGATGGCAAAAACCTTGAGAGTCTTTCAGAACAGGAAGGGTGCAGAGAGACCAGCAACTCTCTCCTTGCCCCCAGCTCCTAAACACAATACAGGTGGGTAAACTGAGGCCTAGGTCAGATGAGGAACTGGCCAAGGTTACCCGCTAGACTTGGGGTGGTGGGTCTCTGCTGGGCACCCAGGCATCTTTTCATGGCAGAAGCTCCAGTTCTGGCCATGTTCCAGACCTCCTGCCCCATTTTTTCCTGGAGCCACAAGAGGTGATGTAAAGATGGTATGGGGACAATGTCAGGTCTCCCACTGGTTACCATCCCAAGGGGGTCTTTGAGCCCCAGAAAATTTTGGAACTTATGACTGAGGCTCTGGACAAGTTGTCAGTCCTTTCCAAATAGTATCCCTGTCTACTAGCCAGGCAAAGTTCTCAGAAACGACTGAAGCCCAGTCCCCACTTCCGAAGGAGCCTGCCCTCCAGGAAGAGGACTAACAGATCCAGACAGGAGCAGCCTGAAAGGGGAGGCAGATGGGGCTTTGGATAGCCTCACACTAGCAATGCTAGGCCCACCATGTCCCATCTCTCTGTGACCTTGGGCAGGTTACTGATACTCTCCAGGCATCAGGTTCTCCTGTGCAATGAATTCATCTGTTCAGCTAACCAGTATGTTAGCTGAGTTCCAGTGACTTGCTTCAGTCTGTTCTGAGCACCTTCTCTGGCCTGGCTCTGAACTGAGCCCTGGGGACGTAAGGAAAGGCAGCAGCCATGGCTCCTGCTCCAAGGGGCTCCTGGGCTCCTGGGCTCCTGGGCTCCTGGGCTTGGCTGTCCAGAGAGGCAGAAACAAGCGCGTCATCACAAGTGCTTTGATGGGGGAAGTGCAGGCAGCTGGGGGAATGTCTAGCAAGGGCAGCCAGCGTGAGGCTGGCCAGGATGCTCGGAGAGCACAGTCCCCACATCCACTGCTCCTCTCCACCCTCTGGAGTGCCTATGGCAGAACTCAAATGGAAGGAGGAGCAGCTGCACGCAGGGGAGCAGGGTGTCACCTCTGTTGGAGAAGTGAGGAAACAGACCTTACGCTGTATGGTGGCTTCCCCGGGCTTCTGAGAAGGAGCCAGGCTGGGAGTCGCCTTCCCCTTCCGTGCTCACACTTCAGCTAGCAAGGGGAGTTCAGAAGAGGGCATTGGACAGAGCTTGATGCCCTTTCCTGTCATGTCAGGATGGGGCAGGGGGCTGAGGAGGAAGGCACCCAGAGACCTCTGGAGCGTTCCAAGCCCAGCACACTCGTCCTTCGCCCGCACACCCTCCTGGGCAGGAGGAATTTGCAGTGTTAGGGCTTGGGCTTGGCCCAGACTTAGCACCAGTTGGTCCTACTCCCTGTTTTCCCCATAGGGTTCTGGTCCCCTAGTGAGCTCCCCATCAAGGCTGAGCCTTGGCAGGAGACAGCCGCCTAAGGAGAGGGATTTCCAAGCAGGATTAAGGTTCAGGATTAAGTTGGGCCTGAAAAGGGGTCGGGTGGGGAGGGCTGGTGGTGGAGCTAATCCCAGCAGCTAATCTCAGGCTCCACCTTCCTCCATCAGTTAATGGCCTTGACATTCCCGCAGCCCACCAAATCCTTTTCTTACCCATCACGCAGTCCCAGGGAGAGATGTTCCCTCCATTTTATGAGTGAGGAAATTGAGACTCAGAGCCCAAGTGACTTGCTTCTGGTACAGTAGAAAGTGTTCCAGGCTGGGAGTGTGGCCAGCCTGGACACTTCTTCCCTCCTGTTCCCAAGGCCATTTTCAGCACATAGGAGAGAGATTGGAAACCAATGTGCAGAACTGCCAGTCCCCTGACACCCTGTGCCCCACCCACTGCAGCCCAGTGCTGAATGAACCCTGCCCAGAGGTGTCTGTAGTGAGCCTCTGCTCTAGTGACTTCTGGTAGGTGGGAGTGGCCTCTGGAGGTGTGGCTCAATTCCCCCCTCAGTCCTCCCTCAAGCCTTTACCAGGCAGGGCAAGACCTGACGATATCTGAGGCCTCCCTCCCTCCCTCCAAGACTTCCCAAGGCCACTCCAGCTTCCTCCACAACTGCTCCTCTGTGCTCCAGCCAGTATAGGATATGGCCTCGGGATGCAAGTGCCTTTTGTATGGAGTAAACTTTCAGCCTGCACTCCACCATCAAGCCCCCATCCACAGAGGTTCCCTCGTCCAAGAGGTCAGGGAGGAGGCTCTCCTCTCTGGATGCCCATAGATTCCTATTTAGTATTTCTTTTAGTGTCTCAGGGTAAGGGAAAGACTAGGTACCTACCCTGTATGGGCTTATTGTTTTAATTTTCGTCACTCTTTGGAGATGGGAATTTGTATCCCCTTCTACAGATGGGGAAGCTGAGGCTCAGAAGGGTCGAATGGCTCCCCAGGCTTACACAGCTTGTGAGACACACATAAGCACCCTGGTCAGAGGGATGTGTGGCACTCAAGGTCCATGCAGTCTCTTTCCTCTGGGAGTTTGGCTAGCCCAGCTCTGGGGTTCCCATGTAAGGGCAGGGGCAGGGTGAACTGGGCTCCTCTTGAATCCCTCTTTGGCTGCCCCTGCCAGAGCCGGCCAGGCCGCAGCGTGGACATACTCGCAGGTCGCTGTGGCCCCAGCCCCGCCTGACAGGATGAGCGGCTCGGATGGGGGGCTGGAGGAGGAGCCAGAGCTCAGCATCACCCTCACGCTACGGATGCTGATGCACGGGAAGGTGAGCGGGACATGGAGGCCAGGCGAGGCCGGGCTGGGCTGGGCTGGATTTCACTGGGTGTCCCAGTGGGGAGGGGCTGGGCCTGGGTACTGGCACCCATCTGACAGCTCTTGTCTTGTCTGCAGGAAGTAGGCAGCATCATCGGGAAGGTAGGTGACCAGCTCTGCTCTGTACATCCCTCTCCAGCTGAGGCCTCGGCCCTGGGACCTCTAAGGTTAAGAGTGATCCTGTTTTGTCTTCCACAGAAGGGCGAGACTGTAAAGCGAATCCGGGAGCAGGTGAGGATGGAGTTTGGGGTAGGAGCCAAAGGCACTTGATGTGGAGGGGAGATCCCTGCCCCACCTTTTCCCTGAACCACTCCATCTGGGCTGACCACTGAGTGCTCCAGAGGGTGGCGGTTTTGAGCCGTGACTGGTTGAGCGGGGCAGGCAGACGAGTTCCGGCGAGGGAGCAGGGAAGATTCCCCACTGCCCAGCGCTCGTTCTGTATCTGCAGAGCAGTGCCCGGATCACCATCTCCGAGGGCTCCTGCCCTGAACGCATTACCACCATCACCGGGTCTACAGCTGCTGTCTTCCATGCAGTCTCCATGATTGCTTTCAAACTGGATGAGGTCCGTGGCTGGCCAGGGCAGGAGGCCAAGAATGGTTCCCCGGGAGGAACGCAACTCCAACCCCAGATAGTGGCTGTGGGTGGGAGGGGAGGTCAAGCCCTGGGCAGTGTTCCCTTGAAGTGGGACTGGGGAAAGGGTATGCTCCTGACCCCAGGGTGGATGTAGCAGGAATGAGCATGGCTAACCTACCATCTCCCTGTCCTAGGACCTTTGTGCTGCTCCTGCAAATGGTGGAAATGTCTCCAGGCCTCCAGTGACCCTGCGCCTTGTCATTCCTGCCAGCCAGTGTGGCTCACTGATTGGGAAGGCCGGCACTAAGATCAAGGAGATCCGAGAGGTGAGGGGAGAGGGATACCACCCATAGGGAGTCCCAGACAAGGGAGTAGTTGTAAGAGGGGTGCTAGGCTGATGGCATCCTCTCCCTTAGAGAGCTCTGAGCCTGGGCAGCCCATTTCTGGGTTATAGGAGCAGCCAAAAGTGGCCCCTGTCTTCTGTTTGCAGACTACAGGTGCCCAGGTACAGGTGGCAGGGGACCTGCTCCCCAACTCTACAGAGCGAGCTGTTACAGTGTCTGGGGTGCCTGATGCCATCATCCTGTGTGTGCGCCAGATCTGCGCTGTTATCCTGGAGGTGCTGCCCTGGGGCAGGGAGAGAGGGGCAGGAGATGGGCCCTGGGTCTGCCTTGTCGGGCCCCCTGTGCCACAGGTGGGGCAGAGCAGGGCTGCAGGGATAGATGATGAACTCCAGGGATCATGTGCATTTCCCTGGGGTCATGGTGGGGGCCTGAGGCCACTGGGTAGCTGGGGAGGTTATCAGAGCCTGAGGGGGTCCTGACAGAGCCTCCCCATTTATGCCTTCCAGTCCCCACCCAAAGGAGCCACTATCCCCTACCATCCGAGCCTCTCCCTAGGTACTGTCCTTCTCTCCGCCAACCAGGTGAGGGGAACAGCAGGGGCAGTGGGACACATTACTAGAGAAGGGGGATTGAGATGGAGGAGGGGATGGAAGAAGGAATTGGGGGTTCAGGGAGAGGGGAAGGAGTGACCCTGGCTGAACCGACCTAATGTCACAGTAATCCCTGTTTTACTCCCTTTGTCTCCACAGGGCTTCTCTGTCCAGGGTCAGTATGGGGCTGTGACCCCAGCTGAGGTGAGTGACCCACAGCCCAAGGCACCCCTTCCCAAACCAAGCCTCTTCTGACCTCTGACCCCTCTTCTTTGGCACAGGTCACCAAGCTCCAGCAGCTCTCAAGCCATGCGGTCCCCTTTGCCACACCCAGTGTGGTGCCAGGTGAGCAGCCCCTGCACAAGGAGGCAGAGGAGGGTCCTAAGAGGGCAGCGCTTCCCTTCCAGGAAGAGTGGAAATGGTGGGGCGGGAAAGGCCTGGAACCACACTCAGTCCCTCTTCCCCACTCAGGACTGGATCCCGGCACACAGACCAGCTCACAGGAGTTCTTGGTTCCCAATGATGTGAGCAGGGGATGGGATGGCTGGAGGGTGGGTAGGGAGGCTGGGGGTCTGGGCCTCACCCAGGGTTGAATTCTGCCCTCCCTCTAGCTGATTGGCTGTGTGATCGGGCGTCAGGGCAGCAAGATCAGCGAGATCCGGCAGATGTCAGGGGCACATATCAAGATCGGGAACCAAGCAGAGGGCGCTGGGGAGCGGCATGTGACCATCACCGGGTCACCGGTCTCCATTGCCCTGGCCCAGTACCTCATCACTGCCTGGTGAGCGTGGGGTGGGCGACATCGGGGGAGCAGGTCATGGTTCTCATGTGCCCAAGAAAGGCAGGAGTGGGGAGAGGACAGCTGGCCTCCTCTCTCTGTCTGGGCCGGACCTCTGCCTCTCCTAACCCTACCCCAATTCCCCACAGTCTTTGCCTAACTCACCCTCTGTTGCCCCATCTCCTGCCTCCATATCCACGCCTCATGTCCTCATTCTTCATTGCTGTCTCTGGCCGCCCCATTTCTCCCTGCACCCCATGCTGTATCTGCTTGTTCTTTCTTCCTCTTCCACCCTTCCCATCTTCCCCTCAAATACATCCACCCATGTCATTGTTCTCTCTTCACTGCCTCTCTCTTGCTTTTCATCTAATCTCATGCCCATCTCTGCCCTCACTGCCCCTCTCTCACTCCCACTTTCCCCTTCATCTCCCCTCTATATCCCTCTCTCCAGTCTAGAGACGGCCAAGTCTACCTCTGGGGGGACACCCGGCTCGGCCCCCGCAGACCTGCCTGCCCCCTTCTCGCCGCCCCTGACGGCCCTGCCCACAGCTCCCCCTGGCCTGCTGGGCACACCCTATGCCATCTCCCTCTCCAACTTCATCGGCCTCAAGCCCGTGCCCTTCTTGGCTCTACCACCTGCTTCCCCAGGGCCGCCGCCGGGCTTGGCGGCCTACACTGCCAAGATGGCAGCGGCTAATGGGAGTAAGAAGGCTGAGCGGCAGAAATTCTCCCCCTACTGAGGCCAGCTGAGGTACAGGCAGGGGCAGGCAGGACCGCCAGCAGGGGGCTGCCTCCGCACCCTACTCGCCCAAGGAGACTCCACCCTGGGGTCCCAAGTGCCGCTAACGCCCAGACGCATGGATGCACCCCCTACCCTGCCTCCGTCTATGGGAGTTCCTTCTCTCAGAGTGGGGGCAGTTCTGGCCCAGGGGTCTGAGCTGTGGCAGCCCCAGGCCAGGGGGCCCTACCCCTCAGCTCTGTGCTTGGATACAGGGATCAGCCAGGGGACTCCCTAGTGCCCCCACCATGGTTGGTGTCACTCATGCACTTCCCATCCCTTAGGGCTTCCTGGCCTACTCCTTGTGGGAGTCAGGGAGGAGGGCCGGGGGGTAGCTGGGGCCAGGCTTCTCTCCCCACCACCTGCAGATTTCTTGCTGCTTCCACTGATACCCTTTTGACTGGAATGAACTGGCTGGGCTTGTCAGGGGGCACCCCAAAGGGGGGGCACTGCCAGGTAGCTGGGGGAGTGGCATGGGGCAGGGGCCCAGTTCTCAGCAGCAGACACTCTGTACAGTTTTTTCAATCCCTGTTTTTTGAATAAATATTCTCAGCGACCAAGAAGTTGTGAAATACTGGTGTTGTGGGTGGGAAAACCTCTAGAAAATGGGTGCAGCTGAGGTCCTGGAGGACCCCCATGTGTGAATCCACCAACCTCAATTAGGCCTCAGTGCCTTCCACATGCCAGTTCTGCGGCTTCAGGACCCTTAGAGGGTCAAGTCATCCCGCCTCCTGCTTCTAACACCAAACTGGTCCAGTTGTCTTCTGGGCATTTTAGAAGCAGACGGAGGAGTTTCAGTAGCTTTGTCCAGACTCTCCTTGGTGCAGATGTCAGGGAAGTCCTGAGGGTCTCTCCAGTGATTCTTCCTACTGCAGCTATAACCCAGATCCTGCCCTGCTTGGCGGATCACTTTGGTTGTGAGCCCTTAGGGCCCTCTTCTCTGTGACACCTGCCTACCTTGACCTGGGGACTACCTGTGAGTTTCACAAACCACCTATGCTGGAGGGGCCCTTACAGATGCTGCAGGGTGCAGATGGGAAAGCCAAGGCCTAAGGAAGGGTCAGCCTGTGCACAACGCTATGCAGTGCTGGGCCCAGACCCCAGCTTTCCTGGCTCTCAGAAGTCCGTGGGCCTCACCAGGCTGCAGACACCCTTTCTCCTCCTGTTCCAGTGCCAGATGTCCAGCAGGGCGCCTGTGTAAGGGTTGGATGAGCCCCCACGGAAACCACCCTCCTTTCTCCTGCTCAGGAGAGAAAGCTCTCAGGTGGCCCCTGGCATGCTGGGGCACCGAACTCCAGCCAACTCGGGGGTCTGTTCTGGCGCCTCAGAAGGGCCAACAGTAGGGCCCTCTGGGGGTCTCTGGAGGCATCGCAGGAGTGCCCATGGGTGCCAGGCTTGCGGAGTGCAAGCCCGAGGAGGTCCAGGCAGTGCACGGCGAGTGAGGCGGCCCAGTGCCAAGCGCACGGGGCGCTGCAGCAGGCCATA
The DNA here is from genome assembly GCF_001604975.1 of Cebus imitator. NCBI lineage: Eukaryota > Metazoa > Chordata > Mammalia > Primates > Cebidae > Cebus > Cebus imitator. The sequence continues at coordinate 2,221,916 of NW_016107315.1, forward strand.
CAGGAAAGGGTGAGCCGCGAAGGCCGAGTAGGCGACCCAGGTGACAGCCGCCTCGGCTTCCATGGCCTGCGCTGCGGGTGCCAGGCACGCGCAGCCATAAGGCAGCCAGCAGGCTGCAAATTGGCCCACGGCCAGCGCTGGGGCCAGGGCCGCCTTGCCCCCGGGCAGGCGAGGCCGGAGTGGCGGCAAGATGGAAAGGCGGCTATCCAGAGAGTCCGAGCGGAGCCGGGACCCGCGAGCCGGCCGTGGGGGCCTCAGGGCAGCGCGACGCGCCACCACGAAGATGCCGCCGTAGGCGCCGAGCAGCAGGAGGGCGGGCAGCGCGAAGGCCAGCAGCGCCCAGAGTGGCCGGAAGGGCCCGAGGCCCCCCGCCAGGACCGAGCAGCGAGCAGGAGCTGGGGGCGGCGCGGGCGGCGGCCCGAGCAAGGAGAGCGCGCCCAGCAGCCCGGCTGCGGCCCATACGGCGGTGAGCACGAGCACAGGCGGCGGCCGCGAGCCTGGCCGCAGCGGGTGCACGATCAGGCGGTAGCGCGCCAGGCCAAGTGCGGCCACACCGAGCGTGCAGGCAGGCAGCAGCGCTGCGGAGAGGAAGCGCGCGGCGCGGCACGGCGCGGGGCCCAAGCGCACGCGGCCCAGCCCCGGCGGGGGTGCGGCCAACAGGCCCAGCGGCATGATGGAGGCGGCCGCCAGCAGGTCCACGACGCACAGGTGCGCCAGGTAGAGCGCGTCGCGCAGTCCCGGCGTTCGCAGCACCACGACCAGCAGCGCACCGTTGCCCAGCAGTGCCCCCACCTCCACGACAGCTGCCAGGATCAACGCCACCGAGCCTGCGACTTCCGAGGTGTTCAGCCCTGTGGAGTTGGCCATTTGGGCTCTCAGGCTTCACCCTGCGCTGGAATGTAGATGGCAAAATATAGAGCCTATAGTTGCAGGATTTCCTTCACCTGTCCCTATCTCCTCCTGTCCCTTGCTCCTCCGGCCCCTCACCTCATTGGCTGCCCAGGAGGTGGCTCCGACGCCCAGGCCGCCATCCTCTCGGGGGCTTGGCCAGCCCCATGGAGGAGCGCAAGGATGAGTCTGGCGTCTCTCTCCCCTGCCCCAGTCCAGCTCCAGCAACTCAGCCCCTGTCGGAGATGGTACTGGCTGTCACTCTGATGTTGCCACACAGGGCTGGCAAGGGAGGGGCAGGGCCTGGTGCCAGCCCCCTGGGTCCTAGCAGCTGCCCGCTGAAGGCTGGAGGCTCTGCTGTGGAAGTGCCTGGGGGTGTCTCTAGGGTGGTGGGGCGGAGGACAGAGCAGGCACCCACCTGGAGCCTAGACTTGAGAGGGTTAGAGTATGGGCTTTGGAGTCAGAGCCTGCTCTACCTTTCTCAGTGGTGGGAAGTGGCCCCCATCTCCTCTCCTCCCCCATCCTCATCAATGGGGGTAATCACAGCATTTAGCTCTCATATTAAAGGGAAACTGCGGTAGCAGTGAGACAACAGCTGAAGCAGGAGGACCCTTAGGCATGGCCCAGCCTCCAAGAGGACTAGTTCTCTCAGAAAGAAAGAAGGCTGGGAAAAGTGAGAGAAAAGCATAGGACCTGGCACATAGTAGGTTCTCGGCTAATATATATATTTTTTGAGACGGAGTCTCACACTGTTGCCTGGACTGGAGTGCAATGGCATGATCTCGGCTCACTGCAACCTCCGCCTCCCAGGTTCAGGCGATTCTCCTGCCTCAGCTTCCTGAGTAGCTGGGATTACAGGCGCCCGCCACCATGCTTGGCTATTTTTTTTGTATTTAGTAGAGATGAGGTTTCACTATGTTGGCCAGGCTGGTCTGAACTCCTGACCTCATGATCTGCCCGCGCCGTGGCCTCCCAAAGTGCTGGAATTACAGGCATGAGCCACTGCGCCCGGCCATGCTCAGCTAATATTAATTACACACAGAATAGGTGCCCCATGATAGTGTGTGGGATAAGTGAGAGGAGGCTTTAGCGGGCAGATGCTGTTTGGTTTTTTTGTTGCTGTTGTTTTGTTTTTGCTGCTAGCAAACAGGTCCCCTTCTGGTAAGAGTGCCCTAAATTTAATTTTCTTTTCTTTTCACTTTCCCTCTCTCTCTTTTCTTTTTCTTTCTTTTTTTGAGACAGGGTCTCAGTCTGTTGCCCAGGCTGGAACGCAGTGGTGCAATCTTGGCTCCCTGTTATCTCTGCCTCCCAGACTCAAGTGATCCTCCCACCTCAGCCTCCCGAGTAGCTGGAACTACAGGCATGAGCCACCATACCTGGCTAAACACCATGAATTTTCTTCAGGAAACCACCCCTCCCGAATTCTCAGGACAGGCAGTTTGGGTGAACAAGATCCACACCCTCCATTTTCCTGATTAGGCACAAAACCCAGTCCTGACCAATCAGTGAATGGCAGGGTTCCCTGCCCCATTGTGGTTGGCTCATGGAAAGCCATGTAACTCCAGTGGGACATACGCCCCCAGGTGAAGACACCCAGTTTCATGGCAAAACCCCATCTATACTTTGATAGCTTCCAAAGGTATCTGAAGCCTCTTCCTCTTTCCTTGGGTATCCAGCTGCCTTTTCAACATTTTCCCCAGGACTTTCACTAATGGGCATCTCAAACTTCCTATGTCCAAAACAGAACGATGACTCTTGACCCTTCCCTAACAATCTGCTCCTCACAGAATCTTCTCCATCTCAGTAAACTCTCTATCAGGATGCCTCCCTCTCCCTCATGCCCTATGTCCAATCTACTGAGATCTCTGGAATCCAGCCATTTCTCACCATCACCATCAAGTCCCAGCCACTACCACCTCTCAGCTGGACCATCTCAGCATCCTTCTAACTGGTGTCATGGCCTCGGCTCCTGTACCTTGTGCTGGCTGCCTGCCTGTTTGCCCTCAGATTCATCCCTCTTTCCCCCAGTGTTATACTGCCTTCCTGGGAACTGTATTTCCCAGGCTCCTTTGTCGACTGACTTTGGGTATGTTCAGCCAATGGAAGTTACCAGCAGAAGGCTGGTGGATGGGAGGAGGGAGAAGCCAGGATTTACTTCCCTCTGAAGCTCAGCCAGGGGCTCCTTCAGGTGGCCCCCTCTGTGGTCTGGCTCCTGCAGGGCGACCCTCTCCTCTGGGCAGCAGAGCACCATTTGCTTCCTTGATCTCTCCAGTCTTAGGGTGGTAGTGACTTCCGGCTGTTGCTAATCTTTGGATTGCCGCATCATCCCCCATTTGGTCATTCAATTCTTTCCCTGTATCAAATTTCCCTTGTCTGAAATACCTAGGGTAATTTCTATCTTGCTGACTGGATGTTAACTGACATATATTCTACCGTCTACTCTCTACACAGTGGCTGAAGTGGATCCCTCTAAAAACAAAGCACATGGGCCATGACCCAGCTTTCATCCCTCCAAGAGCTTCCCATCATCAGAATAGATCAGAATAGAATCTCAGCTCCTCTGTGATGTGAGCTAGGCCCTATTATCTGCCTTTTCTGCCCATCTCTGAGCTCACCCTCCTTGCTCACAGTATTTCTAGCCACAGCAGTCTGCTTGCTGTTCTTTCTGCCCATAAAACCGGTTTCTTTGCATCTGGTGTTTCCATTGCAAGAACACCCTTCCTGCAGATCTGCCCACAGCTTGCTCCCTCACACGATTCAGGTCTCTACTCGAGAGGGACCTTCAGCGACCATCTTTTCTAAAATCGTTCTACCTTCTCATCACTCAAATCATTTTATCCTGCTTTATTTTTCTTCCCGGCACTTTTCCTACCTGCTGTGGTATTTCACATTTATGCACACATTTGCTTAGAGCCTGCTTTGCTGGAATGTAAGCTCCATGAGAGCAGGGATCTCATGAGTCTCACTTGTACCGCCTGTCCCCCTAGCACCCCTCACAGGCACATGGTCAGCATCGCTGCAGATCTAGATGGTGAAGAGAGGACATGGGCCTCCTGGTTTGACTAATTTTGTGCTGGAGTTCAGAGGACTCCAGTGTAGTTCTCCATTATTCAGATGAGAAAAGTAGGGCCCAGAGAGGGGAGAAATGTGTCCCAGATCAAACAGCTGAGTTGGACCTGGAATCCAGGTCACTTGCTTCCTAGAGCTACGTCCACACAGGTGTCCCTTCCTTTCCTTGGCTACAACTTGAACTTGGGCATTTGCTTCTAGGAGATGAAGCTGGATTTTGAAGTTTTGGTTTCTACCCAGGCAGCCCTGTAGGTCTGGGGCAGCCCTTGAGCTACCAGGCCCTGGAGAGAGCTCAGTAGGGCCAGGTGGGAGCAGCAAATGAGAAAAGTGGACTAGGGCGGGGTGGAGACTATGGCGGGTTGCAGAGTTCATGGTCCCTTCAACATCATTAATATGAATAAAAAATTAAAACACCTTGTTAGCACGTGTATGTATGTGTGTGTATTGCAAAATTTGCAAAACACAAAACAAAACAAAATAAAAAAGTCACGGGAAGGATATGCCAGAAACTAAGAAACTGGCTCCCTCCAGCAGGTGAGTAGGAATGAAGTGAGGGGATAGAAGGATTCTACTTGTATAGAGTGGACCTTTTGGAACTATATTAATGTTCCACATATTGAAAACGATACAGTAACAAGAATGTAGACAGAAATGATTGAGCCTACCTGTATTTCAAACCAATAACATAACTCATTGAAGAGAAAGAACCAATCCAAGTAACATCTGAACCTGTATTCAAACTGTTACTTTGACCATGGACCCTCAGTCTAAAGACAAAAAGATAATCTTGAGTAAGATCAGATACATCATGAGCTCTATTTAGAACGTTTGTTTTTCACAGGGTATGGGTATGGCAATTCTGCAACTCCTTTTTGTGTAGAATTGAGCAAATAGGTAGATATATTGATGTTGATAGAAACCCAGGTTCTTACTGTTTGAGAACTGAGGAAATAGGGAATTGGGGAAGAATGGAAGAACTCTGTGGTATTTGATTGGAACTGGAGAAATAGGTATAGAGAGATATGTTTGTTTTTTATTCACACATACTTATTCCTTCTCCCCCTTCTTTTTTTTTCCTTTTTTATTTTTTTAGAGACAGAGTCTCAGTTTATCATTCAGGCTGGAATGTAGTGTTGCAATCATAACTCACTCCAGGTTTGAACTCTTGGGCTCAAGAGATCCTCCTGCTTTGGCTTCTCAAAGTGCTGAGGTTATAGGCGAGAGCCACTGTGCCCAGCACATATACACATTCCTTAGTTCTCTTTGCTGAAAGGACTTAAAAGCAATTACACCTTAGTACCAAGAAGCACATCTACTGCCCAGATCTTGGATTCTAAACAACATATCCTGCTCTCAGGAACCAGGACTCCTTGGAGAAATGGCTGATTCCAAGTTTGTACAAGATGAACTTGGAACATCTTGTGATGCCAGACAGAAAGGATCTGCTCAAAAAAAAAAAAAAAAAAAAAAAAAATGACCGGGACACAGAAGGGACCTTCTGATGGCCAAATCTGGGACAACTTGAGGCTCAAAAATAAATGACAGTAATGGATTATAACTCACTGAATAAAATAAAAATCCATGAGTCTATACTGATAACAAAGACAGAAAGGATATTGTTAACTAATACTATAAAGGAAATGATGGAGTTAGATAACTACCGTTTCCAACCATCTTAGCAAAAATTGATTCAGGTAATTGATTTCGGGTAAGTTATCATCAATGGATATTAAAGCTAATGGGTGAAAGGTGATGAAACAAGGGACATTTACACCCCACAATATTTCCCCACAGGTTACTGATTAATTACAAAGGAGAGAAATGGTAGCTTCACAGTGGAGAAACATGGTGGACATCACCTTAATAGATGATCAAGGTTAATTAACATTACCAAGAATGGGCCATGCCCCTACGGATGGAATTCACTGAGGGCATATCATTTATGTCATGTTCCTGCCTATGCAATACCTAAGTCTAATCACGACAAAGCATCAGAGAAACCTAAACTCAGAAACATGCTATAAAACTGGTCTATATTCTTCAAGAGTTCAAGAACGTCAAAGTTATAAAAGGAAAAAAAAAAAGCTGAGGAGTGTTTTCAGATTAAAGGAGACTAAAGGGACACAACATGTAACTGTACCATGCAACCCTAGCCTGGACGTCGCCTGCTCCAGCACTGGCACTCCTCGTCCGTGGGTAGGATGACCTGCTGGTGATCACTGGCATTTCTGCCTGAACAGCCTCCTTTCATGATTGCAGAGCTGTGCTCCTGACATGCGCTCAACTTGTTTGTAATATTTAGATTAAGACACAAAGGAGGCTGGGTGCGGTGATCCCAGCACTTTGGGAGGCCAAGGCAGGAGGATCATCTCAGCCCTGGAGTTTGTGACCAACCTGGGCAACATGCCAAAGCTCAAAAATTAGCCAGGTATGGTGTCATGTACCTGCAGTCCCAGCTACTCTGGAGGCTGAGGTGGGAGGATCACCTGAGCCTGGGGAGGTTGAGGCTGCAGTGAGCAGTGGTCGCACCACTGCACTCCAGCCTGGGTGACAGAGTTAGACCCTGCCTGGAAAACAAAAAGACACAAAGGGATGTTTGGTGCTAAGACATGAGGAATGCTTGATTCACCTGACAATGTCTGGGATGAAGGACAGAATCACCACATGGGTCCCCAGATGACAAACAGTTCTAAGTTGATAGCGGGGGTTGCCCTCAAAGGCTCAATGAGAGGAAGCAGGCTGTTACAGTGATGGACCAGGAGGGGCAGGGGTATGTACATGATCCACATCAACCCATGTGAGTGCTCACTCCCTGGAGTGTGGCTGGAGGCTCAGGCCCAGCGCAGCTGTGGCACAGACAGGCAGAGGCTGGAGCAATAGAATACCATGTTTACTAAACCTGCTTGCGCACGCCTGCAGTTTAGCCTACCTTGGTGACCACATGGCTCCGATGTGCAGTCCAGGCCAGGATGGACGGCCTGGGTGGATGTGGGACCCAGCCCACTCTCAGCTGTGCCCCTTGAGTAGGCTGTTGCATCTGTGTCCCTATAATATGTCCCCACCACACCCATCACTTTAGGAGGCAAGACTCTGGGGCCACAGCCATGCCAAGGCTAACAGGGATTGGAGGGAAGGGGGATCGATGTCTGGGACACAGGGGAGCCTGGCAAGAGGAGCGATATGGATCCAGCAACCATCCAAGGGGAATGAAATCAGCATGTCCAAGAGATGTCTGCGCTGCCAGTTCACTGCAGCACTGTTCACAATAGCCGAGAGATGGAAGCAACCTCCATGTCCACCGATAGATGAACGGATAGGGGAAAGGTGGAGCATATACAAAACAGAGTACCATTCAGCCTTAAAAAGGGAGAAATCCTGTCCTTTATGAAAACATGGGTGAACCTGGTGGATATTATGCTAAGTGAAATAAGCCAGGCACAGAAAGACAAACATCGCATGACCTCACTTACATGTGGAGCCTAAAGAAGCTGCCTTATACAAGTAAAGAGGAGAACGCTGGGAGGAGAGGGGCTGGGCAGCTGTGGGTCAAAGAATACAAAATTTCAGTCAGACAGGAGGGGTAAATCCAGGGATCTTGTACAGCTCGGTGACTGTAGTTAACAACAATGTATTGCATTCTTGAAAAACGGAGTGATACGGGGGAAACGGAGACAGGGAAGAGTGAAGATCACCGTCCAGCCGTGCAGGACCCAGGGGGACAGAGTGGGCACTCAGAGGTGAACCTCCAGCAGGTAGCGCAGGCGACACTGGCTCTCCTGGTAGATGAGGTACTCGCTCTGGGAGAATGTGGAGCTGCTGAACTCTGGGCAGGGCAGAGGCCGGCCCTGGGGCACCACTACTCGCTGGCCATCCAGCTCCAGCTCAGTGTCCTGGGTCGGATCTGCAGGGCACATCAAGGGTCAGGGTGGCTCAGGGGTCGCTGGTCCCTGGCCTTACAAATAAGTCCTGCTGCCTGCTGTCTCCACATCTGTCAGAGGGCACGTCTGCTCATTCCACCTTGCCCACCTCCAGACCACGGGATAGGCTCGGGCTTCTGCCTGGAGTGTCCGTCCTGCCTTCTCTCTGGGAAACTCCTACTCATCCTTCAATGCTCGGTCAATGACTGAGCATTGAAGCCCTCCGGGATGCCCAGGAAAGATTTGTTGAATCAGTGGATATTTGTCAAATGACAAAGTGAGTGGCTACAGGGAAGCTTCTTTTTGTCCCTTTTCACAGCCCCCTCCCTGAAAATGTCCCAGCCCCCACCTCAGCCCCACCTCTCTCCTTGGCCTGTCCAGCTTCCAAGGACTCACCAGGCTCGGTGTGGCCTCGGGCAATGACACTGTTGAAGCCAGGAGGTGGGGTCTTCAAGCTGGGGTTGTCCCTGGTGATATGGTACTCTCTGCCCAGGGCCACCTCACCCAGGAACATGTAGCCGATGTAATGGTCCCCACAGTTCATGCCAGTAACTGGAGAACACAGGGAGGCACCGGCAGGCAGCTCAGCCTGCCTCCTGCTAGCCTGCAGGCTCCCCTCTGCTGCCATGTTATCCCTTCTGGCTTTGCTGCCCCAGCCCAGAAAAGGCTCACTCTCCTCCAGCCGTCACTCCCTCCTTATCCCGGCCTGCTCCCTGTGGCCAGGCCTCTGCACCCGCTGCTGTCCTCATGAAAGTCAGCAATGGCCTCCCAGTGACCAAACCCGGGGCAGAGGCTTTTCTCCCTGGCCTGCTCTGCTGACTTCGCTGCTGACATCATCAGCCCCTACCTGGGACCTCCTCACGCTGGTTCTCCTGAGCCTACCCTGCCACTGTTTCCTAAGCTCCTCTGCCCTCCTGGTGGACCCCTTGCTCCTGGTGACCTCAGGCATCCTAGAACCTCAGCCCCATCTGTTTTGGGATGTATCCTTGGTCCATGCTCTCTTGGCCTTACAAATGGTGGTGGCCTCCAATGATGGGGTCAGCCCAGGAGGTCATTTCAGTGAGGACACTTCTGGCCAGAAACTTGGAAGTCACTGGAGACCGTGCTGACCCTTTCCCACACGCTGGCCATCCCACCTCCCACACATCCCTCTCATGGGCTCCCTGCCCCGCACCTCCCAGCCCTGGACAAGGCACCCCTCACATCTGGCCTGGATGAGAGCATGGCCTCCCAGCAGCCTCTGGCTGCTGCTACCTTCTCCACAGCTATAGCCACTGAGATCCTGCCACAGACAAGTCCAGCTGGGCTCGCCATCACTCCCAGGTCTGGTTGGTGCACCCATCCTATCTGTATTACCTCCTCCAGGAAGCCATCCCTGACCATCAGGCACTTCCCCTGAGATCCCCGTCCTAAAGCCCAGGACAACCCACTGAGCACTGTAGTCATTAACCACTAAATGGTTCTTCTTTCGGATCTACCGTGAGTTTCCAGTGGGCAAGGACTGGGCCCCATCCACCTTAGTGCCACCCCTCCCAGGGCCTGGCCTAGAGGGAAACCTCACCATAGCCAGCTGACTTGCTGTTCTCTGAGGCAAAGTAGATGCCCTTGCCAACACGCCCACCAGAATGTGGCATGATGCGGAGCCCACTAGTGAGGATGGCGGCCACCACGGCCACGTTGGTGCCGTGCCACAGCAGCCTCCGATTACCCAGTCTGGAGTGGGCCTGGAATCTGTCTCCCTGAGTGGAAAGGATGGGAGAAATGGGAGTCATGCCACCCAAGCACTCAGGCACCTTGCCCTGCTGCTCAGAGGTGTGACCAAGCCTGAGGGCCCCTTTGCTTACTCGGGCACACTCATGGCCTGGCAGAAACTGAGCAGAGTTGCTAAACGATTTGCCAAGGGGCAGATAAGCCAAGGGCATCTTCCTAAGGCACAGGGTGATGGTGGAGGGGGTGGGGGATCTCCCTTACCTCCCCTTCTCGGTTTACTCTCCAAACGTGTTGAAGAGTAGGGCACCTGTGGTTGTTGCCAGTCTGTTTTAAGTAGGTCTGTATCACCTGTGGGGAGAGCAGAAGCTGGGTGCCAGGGTGGGAGGCTCAGGAGTTAATCCCCCTCTTCTTGTCCCCCTAGTCCCGAGCCCTCTGCAGGCCCTGGAGACACAGGAAGAGAAGGCTGAGGGCGAGTATTCCTCTGGGTACCTGGAGGGCAGGTGGGCAGAGGGACGGGGCTCACTGTTAGCCTGGCCCCTCTGTGGGGCCCAGCTCACCTTGTACTCAGGTGCCCCAGGGTCCAGCAGCTGCAGCTGGCACTTGAGAAGCCGGTAGTCTCGGTCTAGGGGGTGTGGCACCTCCTCCACCATCTTCTTCTGCTCAGAGGCTGCCTGCAGGGCCTGGGCCAGCTCGATGTCTGCCAGCACCTAGCATGATGGGCCCTGGCTGCTCGTCTTCCCACGTGACCTTTGGCTTCCCCTCTCCTCTCTCACATGCCTGGTACTGCAGCCACCCCACCAGTGTGTCCGCCTGTCCCATTACCCCATCTGTCTTCCTGGCCTTCCCCACCCATCTGTCAGCTCACCCAGGCAGTCCACCCCTCTGGGCCTTCTTGGACACCTGTCCCTCATCTCGCTGGTCGCCTAGGCCCCACTGCCTGCCCGCACCCCTGCCAGCCCTCACCAGCAGCATGTCCTTCTTGGCCTGCAGAAGCTCTGGGGTGTTGATGGGCGGGGGCCGGCTACGGCCAAAGTTGTGCGGTATGACGGTGTAAAAGTGGGAGGACAGCTCGTCCAGGCTCTGGCCACCATCCCTGGGGCCTTTCAGGGCGTCCTCCAGCGCCTCCAAGGCCTCGAAGCCACGTGCAATCTGCTGCTTGCTCAACTTTCCCAGGGGCATCTTCTTCACATCTGGGGAGATGGGGGAGCGGGGAGACTCAGCCCCGAAGCCCTGCCTCCCTGAGGCCCCTGCCACCCTGCCTGCCTCACCCCTCACCCAGGTCCATGAGGGCCATGGCATTCTTAAACATCTCCTTGCTGAAGATGTTAGTGATGAGCTTCTGCGTGGCTGGGTCCAGGGAGCAGGGCTGTACCTGCTTAGCCACAGTCCTCACTGGGCCTCCGTCCACCTGAAGATACAGAGCACGTGTGAGCAGGAGCGGCTGGGCAGGGCGCGACACCAGACAGAGACCAGCCAGCCTGAGGCCAGAGGGGAGTTCTGTGCCTGAGGCTGCACAGCTGGGCAGTGGCACAGCCCAACCAGCGGGGACTCTCCAGTCAGCGCCCTCCCTCTGCCCAGGGCCCGCCTCCCTTCCCTGGCCCTCTCACCTTCACCACAGCTTCCTGGGCCTCATCCTCTCCCTGCACTTCGATAAGTGTGTACTTGCCAGGGTGGGCCACAAATCGGTCTCGCTCTGCCCATTTGTTCTTGGTCTTTTCCTGAAATTTCTTCTCAAAGTCCTTCTTTGCATCTTCTAGTGTTGTGAAGGGGTTGAGCTTCGACTGGCCGAGCTCTCCCTGCCACCCACAGACAACCTTCAGGGGTGTGCCCACCATTGGCGTTTGCTGGCCTGTGTGCTGGGCCAGGCCCTGTGCTGAGCACCCCTGGATGGTTGGGGATGCCGCCCAGTCAGTAGCCGTGGCCTTCTGGGGGCCCTGGGCAGCATGTGCAGAGCAAGCGGGGCACTCACCACGCGGCCCCAGCGGGTCCAGCAGGCGAAGCGGCTGCCGTCCTGGAGCAGCTGGATGACGTAGAACTTGTTGTTGTTCTTCCCGATGTCAGTCTGGTTCAGGGTGCAGTCGTAGTCCTCATGCACCTGGGCCAGAAGGGAGGTGGGGGCAGGCTGGCGGGGGTCAGATGGGTGCCTGGCTGCACACTGAGAGGGCTCCAAAGGGGACAGGAGTCTGACAGCAGTGGGAGTCAGAGGGACTCTGTCTTGGAAGCTTGGGTGGTCATGGCTCTTCCCTAGGGAATGTGGTGTGACACTCGCATGGGGGTATGGGGGATTCTGGGAGGACACAGCTGGGCACTGAATGGGGAAATCCAAGAGGGACATGGCTCTGCCCTGAAGGGACACGGGTGAGCGCCACGGAGACTGAGGTGGTCAGAACCTTTCCCTAAGCATGCTGGGCGGAGGCCTGCATGGGGTCTGAAAAGCAGATGTGACCTGCCTAGACCTGATGGGACACAGACCTGATGTCTGTGGTCAGAAGAACATGGCCTTGCTCTGGCGCGCTTACCTGGGGGCCTTGGGCTCCAAAACCAGAACTGAGCTCCAAGGGGGAGGCCTGGGTGTGTTTGTGCTTATCAGTGGGCAGGCTCTGGCCTGGCTGGGGCCACTCACCCGGGTCCCAGGGTTGCTGCTGAGCGGACACGTCGGATCCACACGGATTATGCGCTTCTCTGCAGGTGCGGCCCTGAGGGCCTCAGCAGCGGAGCGGAAGAGGTCCTCCTCCCCTGCCCCCTGCCGCCCTTTCTTCTTCTCAGGGCCCTCAGTCTGTACCGAGGGCTTCCGCTTTGGAGCCATGGCTGTCCTGAGGCACAGAGGGGCCTGTGGGCCTCCATGGTCTCCTCATCCCCAATGCCCACTCTCACTCCCCACCCCCACCCTGGGCCTGTATAGCACCAACTTGTCCCACCCCAGGCTCCCTGTTTGGTGGCCTTTCACTGTGTCCTCTGTCCACTCTGACTGCATTCCCAGCCCCAGACCACACCCAGCTCTTTGTCACTCAGAAACACTCCTTTCCCCAGTCACAAGTGCAAGGTTAGGACTCTGTCCAGTCTTCCCACTCTGGTCAACAGAGTCTGCCTGGCTCCCTACCCTCTCCAGCTCACCTGTGAGTCCTGAGGGGTAGGGAAAGTGAAAGGAAGATCGCTCCAGTCCACTTAGGGGCTCCTCCCCCTGTGTCAGCTAGTTCAGCCCTGGCATGGTTGCTGGGCTGAGTCACGGAGCTATGGGGGAGGGTGGGCAGAGGATGCTGGGGGCGGGACTCTTGGGGCCAGATTTATCCCCCTGAAGCTTAGAACCCAGTGCTGTAGAGGCCCTTCCCAATGGACTGAAGAGTTCTGGGAAGTCAGAACTCCAGATCAACGGCCTTGAACTGCCAGAGGGCAAAGGCCAGTCCCACCAGGCCTTGCCCTGCCCTGCCCTGCTCTGCCCTGCGGAGGACTGTGGGCAGGACCATAGGACACTCACCTAAGAAAAGCAGGGACATGGGAGAGGTCTTGGCTGCCACCCGACCTGGTTGTGTGCGCCTCCCAGGGCAGTCTCAGGTCTAGTATCTCCCCATGAGTCTCAGGCGTGACTTAGCGAGGGAATTCCCAAGAATCACCAGACGCCGTATGTGCTTGTGTAAGGGTTAGACATCGGCTATTTGGCCACCAGTGGGGTGAAGCAGAGGCCGGGGCAGGTCGAGTCAGGAGGCCAGTCCCACGGACGGGTGGGCACTCGATCTGGCATATCCAAGGCCCGGGCAGTCGCGTCCGTAGTGGCCGGGGCCTGCGGCATGCATCTGTCGGTCGCCCGGTGACCTTGGGCCCGGGTACAGGCACTGCCTCCCTCTCCCGAGGGCTGCTTGGATCCCCGCTGGGCCTAGCGCCTGGCTGCCCCAGGAGGGGAGGAGTCACGCTCCAGAACGCGGATGGGTTCCGCGTCTCTGGCGCCCCCCAGCGGCCAAGGGGCGCAAACACCGAGAAGGCTCTTGCTATTTCGAAGTCGGCCAGCAGCAGAGCGCAAGCGCCGCAGCTTCAGGCCGGAAGCGCCCGGGAGACGCCGGCTTCCCACTCGAGCCTGGTGCGGGAGCCTATAGGAATTCCAGGAGGCGGGGCCACAAGAGTGCATCCTATGGGTGTTTGGGGGCGTGGTAGAGCCTGCAGAAGGACCCAATGGAGCATTGGAAGGCGGGGCCCGGGCTATGGCAGCCTATCAGGAAGCGGAATCTTGCCAGGCGGCTGGGGTGCGGGGAGGGTTCAGTTGCCACGTGAGTTCTCCGGTGGTTACAGGCACACACCCGGTGGGCAGCATGTCGGCAAAAGCGGCTGCTCGTAAGCGGGGAAAGCCGGCTTCGGGGGCCGGGGCTAGTGCGGCGGCCGGCAAGCGGCGGCGAAAGGTGAGCATGGTGCTTCTGCGGGCCGCGGTATGCCCTGGTGCTGGAACAACTGTCATCCCATCAAAGGGACCCGGGTCCAGGCCCTTCCCCAGCCCTTCGCCCGGGACACCAACTGGAATCAGCTTCGTTCCTCTCTCCGCTAGCCAAATCCTAGAAAACTGTGCGCTTAACCCGGGAGCCTTTACCATCCTGGGGCTCATGAGGGACCCGAGGAGGCCCCTTAGTCAATGCCAGGGTGGTCGGGACTCTTGACCAAAGAAAGGACCGTATAATTCCCAGGCCGTCTCTGCGGGGGACAGGGGTAAATCCAAAGGTGGCACCAAGATGAATGAGGAGATCTCCAGCGACTCTGAGAGCGAAAGGTGAGCTGTTCTTTTCCACCTAGTGGGAGGGAAAACTGAGGCCCATGGTGAATGGAAGACTCGGTGAGTCCGGGCAGAGCTAAGCCTAGAACCCAAGATTCTGGCCGTGGCTCTGACATCGTGGCTCATTCCTTTAGTTTCTGGTCCTGCAAAGTCTCTTTTCTGCGAGGTCTGTGGATGGGAAGGACCCTAGGCCCCAATCCGAGGCTACTGCGACCTCCTTGGGTTTTGGCAGGGAGCTAAACATGGGACTGGACTGATTGTGAAATTGCAGGAAAACAGAACAAAGCTGTCAAATATTTCTTGCATCCCTCTCCCCTTGCCAGTTTTCCTGCAATTTCACAATTACTGGAGTCCCTGTCTCTTAACATGCCAGGCACCGTCTTCACTGTTGAAAGTGCAGAGTTAGGCAGGAGGTGAAGAGAGTGTGTTGTAGTGAGATGTGTATCTTATAGTTGTGTGTCTGGGAACAGGGGAGGGACATTTAAATAGGGTCTTGAGAGATGAGGAGGAGTCTCTCATGGAGAGGTAGGGAAGGCATTCAGGAATCAGAAAAAAGTTTGAGGTGTGAGTGTGCCAGAATGGATGATAGAAAAGATGGAAGGGGCTGGGCCTGGTAACTCACACCTGTAATACCAGCGCTTTGAGAAGCCAAGGTGGGAGGATTGCTTGAGGTCAGGAGTTTGAGACCAGCCTGGACAACATAGCGAGATCTTGTCTGTACAAAAAATAAAAAAGTTAGCTGGCTATGGTGGCATGCACCTGTAGTCCCACCTACTCGGGAGGCTAAGGTAGGGGGATCCCTTCCCAGGAAGCTGATGCTGCAGTGAGCTATGATCATGCACTGACCTCCAGTCTGGGTGACAGAGCAAGACCCTGTCTCTACAAAAACACAATAATGGGGGGTGGTCATAGGTGCATGCAGATTCTAAAGGGCTTTGAATGCCCCCCTCATTTCTGCAGATGATGGGTGTGGTTGCTTTCATGATTTCAAAGAGTCAGGCAAGGTGTCAGGCCTGACCCTGTGGGTTAGAGCTCTTGGATCAGGGAATCCTAGTGTCTTCCTTATGAGTTGACTTGAGAATCTCACTTCTAGAATTGAGTATGTGTTGCCTTAATTTGCCTGCAGAAAGACTTATGTACTTTTTTTGTTTTTGAGACAGAGTCTCACTCTGTTGCCCAGGCTGGAGTGCAGTGATGCGATCTTGGCTTGCTGCAACCTCTGCTTCCCTGGTTCAAGTGGTTTTCCTGCCTCAGCCACCTGAGTAGTTGGGATTATAGTCCTGTACCACCACGCCTGGCTAATTATGTATGTGTAGTAGAGATGGAGTTTTACCATGGTGGCCAGGCTACTCTCGAACTCCTGAACCTCAAATGATCCACCCACCTCAGCCTCCCAGAGTGCTGGGATTATCAGCATAAGCTACCATGCCCAGCCATTAATGTACTTTTCTTAATCAGAAGGTTATTGTGGATAAGTGTGTGCCAGGAAGGTTATTGTGGATGAGTGTGTGCCAGGCTAGTGTAGGCTAAGCAGTTTTAAATATTTTTTCAATGTGTTGTGAAGCTTGTTAGATACAGAAGAGTGAATGATATGCATTTGTAATGTAGAGAGTAGTGGTAAAATGGTAAACCTCTGCACTTACCACTTAGGTTAAGAACTAGAGCATTTGCAGCAACTTAGAAGCCCCAACTGTTATTCCTAACTTGAGTTAATAATTTCTTTGGTTTCTTTCTTCTTCTTTTAAAAAATTAATATTTTCCATTTAGGTATGATTTACATATAGTAACATTCACTTTTTAAAGTTATGGTTTGGTGAATTTTGACAAATATACACAGTCATGTAACTACCACTACCTTGAAGATATACAAGGGTTTCATCACCCTCCAAAACTCTTCCTGCTTCTTCATAGTCAGCTCCTCTCCCTCCCCACGTCTGTGGTAGCTACCACCCCTAGAGTTGTGTGTTTTCTAGCATGCCATGTAAATGGAATCATAGTGTGTACTTCCCTTGCATTTCTTTACTGTTCTGCCTCATGCATATGAATCCTTCAACAATAGATCGATTAGTTTGGCTAAATTGAGTAGAAGTCCGAACTTAACACAGGTCCCTTGGCTGTGTAAGGGAAGGGCAGCACCAGCCCTGTTTTTGGCTAGAGGCCTGCCAGGCATAGGGCACTAAATGATTGCTGGGGCATGGTCCGGCTTTGGCTTTCCTGAGAGTTTTCAAGGCCCCTTCTGGGGAAGTCAGGGGCAGGGCTATGAGTGAGTCCTGGAAACACGGTTAGGGCAATGGACAGAGACTGCGGGCACATGATCAGAGGGAATGGGCTGCCCTGGATTTTCTGTGTTTGAGTGCCCATGACCTACTCCCAGCTCCCAGAAGCAGGTCAAAGCAGGACCTGTCTTTGAGTGAAGTGAGTACTCTCTGCTGGTCTGGGGACTGGGGGCATGGAGGGGAAAGCAGTGACTTTATCAGTAAAGGTCAATCCTCAAGCAGTGAAGGTTCATTTTGAACCTTGTCCCCAGGGTAAAGGATGGTGCAGTGGTGATGACAGTCCCGGTGTGTCTGCCTGGTGGGTCCTTGGATCTGATCCAGACCGTCCCCGTCATGTCTGGGGATGGTGTCCTCTTCTCTGTTCTCTCTGTAGCATCTCTGGTTTCTGGCATCCCTTGCCTTCCCTTTCCTAGTTTACTCTCTTGTTTGGGGAGTACATCCTCTATCCTTCTTAAGAAAAAGAGGGAGAAACAATTCTGTGGCACCTTGCACAGCTGGCAGTGTTGTTGATCGTTTGGGCATGGCATTTTAGGGGTCTGCATATTCCTCCAGAGCTGTGTGTGTGAGGCTCCTCTGTCTCGTTCTCAATATTGCTGTTGAGATGCTGGAGCATTTTGGTTCCTGACTCTTTGTATGTGACCTGATTTCTTTTGAAAGCCTGGTTTCTCTCGGAAGCCTCCTCTTTCCCCCAGAGTTGAGAGGCTTTAGGGATCTCTTTGGGATTTGGGTCTGTTTCCACCCTTATGTGGGCCACTGAGTGGGGCCTTTTAGCTTGGAGAGTCACATCCTTCAGCTTTCTGCAGTGTAGTTACCAGCCATATGGGCTGGCGGGGATGGGGAAGGTTGGATAGGAAGGTGAGCATTCAGAAGGCAGGGTCCTAGTGGTCAGAGGAACAAGCTGAGCCCCTCAGACCCAACCCCTCTCTGCCCACAGCCTACCTCCAAGGAGGCCTGAGGAGGAGGAGGAGGAAGAGCTGGAGGAAACTGCACAGGAGAAGAAGCTGCGCTTGGCCAAGCTCTACCTAGAGCAGCTCCGACAGCAAGGTGAGCCAGTGGGCAGCCATGGGCAGGGCTTGTGCCTGTGTTGGTCTGCTGTGTGCCGCTGCAGCCCCAGCCACCTGATGGGTGACTGACATGGGTGCCCAGTGAGTGCCCGGGCTGTCAGTACTGGCTGCCCTGTGGGGGTGGCCAGGAGCTCTCATGGGCCTTCCAGGGAAGCCAGTACTGACAATAAGTACTGATCCAATAAGTAAAGGCATGAAGAAACCCTCCAGCCTGCCCTCCCCTCTGCTGAGGCAGCTGGAACTTCCTGCGTTACCCAGCCCTGGAACAGTGGGATGGGGACAGGATGGGAGAAGAGGGGTCTGAGCCTCGGTTTACTTGGTCTGGTCTGTCCTGCACAGAGGAGGAGAAGGCTGAGGCCCGGGCATTTGAGGAGGACCAGGTGGCGGGGCGCCTGAAGGAGGATGTGGTAGGTGTGGAGGGAGAGTTGGCGGAGGCAGGGGTGGAGCTGATCTGCTCCCAGGGTCCCATCTGACTCTTCTCCATGCAGCTCGAGCAGAGGGGCAGGCTGCAGAAGTCGGTGGCAAAGGAGGTGAGTGGGCCTGGTAAGGTTGGAGGGAATTGGGGTCCCACCTGGGTTGGTGGGCAGGTGAGTCAGTGGGGGCTCAGGGTGTGGGGGTCTTTGCTCTGGAACATGGTGGACACTTGGGACTATAGGGTCAGGTAAGGAGCTGGTCCCTGTAGCCTTGGGTCTTGTTTTCCTTCTGGCTGGGATGGGTGGGAAGGGCCAACACTGCTGGGTGGGGTTGATGGGGGTGGTGCCTTTATGCCACCAGCCACAGTGACCCAGCCCCTGTCCGCCCAGATCCAGGCCCCAGCCTCCACTGACATTCGTGTTTTACGGGGGCACCAGCTCTCTATCACATGTTTGGTCATCACCCCCGATGACTCGGCCATCTTTTCTGCTGCTAAAGACTGCACCATCATTAAGTGTGAGTGAGTGCCTGGGTGGGGCCGGAACCCCCGTGACACATCCAGGATGGCTGGTCAGGGGAGCGAGAGTGGTCACGGCAGGCTGAGCCCTGAGCTGCAGGCAGGTTTGCTTCCCTAGAGGTACTCTCTGGGTGACAGTGGAAGCTGCTGCCTGGCAGTGGGGCTTATGAGACCCTGTCCCTAGATACCTTTGGACAAAGTCAGGCTGATGATTTAATGGGAATCAGTGTTGCAGGTGGGTGGTTGGACTAGAAGGCATTTGAGGCTGTGCAGTCCTGGGATTGAGACCCCGGTCCTCCTGGGTTCCCATCCATTCTGGCTGAGCAGTTCTTCCTCCACTCACTGGTGACAGAAGAACTCAGACCATCAATCCCATGTCCATCCCTTTTCTTCTTTGGGCTTCATGGCTGCTGTTTGGCACTAATGTCCCTCTTCATAGATGAGGAAACTGAGGTGGCTTTTCTGCAGGCTCATGGTGGCTGGGCCAGGTCTTCTGGCCGAGTCTGGTCCAGGACCTTTGCCATGGCTCTTTATTCCATGCTGGAGAGGGGTTGCCAGCCAGCCCTGTCCCCACATCCCAGTAGCTTCTCCCCCACCCCCCATGGCAGGGAGTGTGGAGAGTGGACGGAAGCTGCATGTGATTCCTCGAGCCAAGAAGGGTGCCGAGGGAAAGTCCCCTGGCCACAGCAGCCACGTCCTCTGCATGGCCATCTCCTCCGACGGCAAGTACCTTGTAAGGCCAGGTTGGCCCTGGGGGCAGGTGGGAGGTCTGGTGCACAGTGGGTGCCTGTGGTCATTGTCTTCACCCCGTAGGCTTCGGGTGACCGCAGCAAGCTCATTCTCATTTGGGAGGCCCAGAGCTGCCAGAACCTGTACACCTTCACAGGACACCGGGATGCAGTGTCGGTGAGGAGCTGGGCCTTTGCCAGGGGATAGTTAGCGGGCATGTGCTGAGTACGCTAGGCTCAGTGCTGGCCTCTGTGGTCCCGGTCCTCAGGGAACCTGCATCCGAGGGTAGCGAGTGGGTAGTGAGTGGTGTTATGAAAGACATAAATGGGCTAAAGGGATGGGGAGACCTGGGGGAGACTGGGTTGAGCTTGCTCAGGAATCAGGGAGGGCCTTGAGAAGTCCGCCTCTGGGTAGGGTGTGGCAGCTCTTAATCCCAACACTTTGGGAGACTGGGTGAAAGGATCATTTGAGTCCAGAAATTGGAGGCTGCAGTGAGCTATGATTGCACCATTGCACTCCAGCCTGAACAACACGGTGAGACCCTGTCTCCAAAAAAATAAAGAAGTCTGCACCTGCTCAGGGGCAGATGGGCATGTGGGCTGCACAAAAGTGCCTCCCAGGACATGCCACATGGCTTGCTTTTTGGGAAGTCCTCCCGGGGCCTGACCTGTCTCTCACCTGCTATAGTCCAGGTCCTCTTTGTCCTCTCCCTATGCACCCTTAGGGGCTGGCGTTCCGCAGAGGCACCCACCAGCTCTACAGCACATCCCATGACCGCTCCGTGAAGGTGTGGAACGTGGCAGAGAACTCCTACGTGGAGACTCTGTGAGTGTGTGTGGGAGAGGGTGTGTGGATGCATGTGCGTGAGTTCACGCATGACCCCTATCCTACTCTGTCCGCTCTGCAGCTTCGGGCACCAGGACTCTGTGGCTGCACTAGATGCCCTGGGCCGGGAGTGCTGTGTGACCGCTGGGGGCCGGGATGGGACTGTACGTGTGTGGAAGATCCCTGAGGAGTCCCAGCTTGTCTTCTACGGCCACCAGTAAGGTGGCCTGCCATGCCAGTGGGGGCTACAGGGGCTGGGGGTGGGCTTAGGTCACACCCCTCAACAGCCCCTTTCTCCAGGGGCTCCATCGACTGCATCCACCTAATCAACGAGGAGCACATGGTATCCGGCGCAGACGATGGGTAAGGGTGCCTTTGGATGTCTCTGGCCACGCCTTCTGCTCCCAAGCGCTGGCTGCCTGCAGGGACCTGAGCTTGCCTCATGGAACCCCCAGTGGGGTAGCTGTTGTAATCTCTTTTCATAGATGAGGGTGCGGAGGCAGAGAGCTCAGATGACCTTGTCTCAGCTGTGTGCTCTTGACCCCTTCCTGTCATGTGGCCTTTTTTCTTTTTTTTAGAATTAAAAAAAATTTTTTGTGGGTACCTATTAGTTGTATGTATTTATGGGGTACATGAGATGTTTTGATACAGGCGTGCAATATGTCATAATCACATCATGGAAAACAGTGTATCCATCCCCTCAAGCATTTATCCTTTGTGTTACACGTGTTGACTTTTCTGCCTCTGGCCCCTCACTGCTGTACTCCCTCCCTGTCCATAGTTCTGTGGCCTTGTGGGGCCTCTCCAAGAAGCGACCACTTGCCCTGCAGCGTGAAGCTCACGGGATGCGGGGGGAGCCAGGCCTGGAGCAGCCCTTCTGGATATCATCGGTGGCAGCCCTCCTCAACACAGATCTCGTGGCCACAGGTGGGTGCCCTGAGAGGCAGGGAAGAGGGGCTGCCGGGTGGGCTGCCGGGTGGGGGTTGCTCACTGTCCCTGTCTCCCCAGGCTCCCACAGCTCCTGTGTGCGGCTTTGGCAGTGTGGGGAAGGCTTCCGGCGGCTTGACCTTCTCTGTGACATCCCCCTGGTGAGTGAGTGGGCTTGAATGCTCAGCCTGTCTTTGCCACACTGCCGAGGCCCCTGGAATTCGCTCTTTAAGGTCTTTCTTCTTGTCAGAAGGGAACCTTCTCAGGGCAGGGCCAGCTCCTAGCACAGGGCCTGGCAGGGACCCTCCCCGGGTTCCCTCTCCTGCTCCCCTTTCTAGCCTAGGCTCTGTCCAGGGTGCTGGAGTACAAGTCAGGGAGCAGCATGGGCAAAGGCATGGAGGCCTGGCCCTGTGATGGGATTTGCACTGCTGGTGCCAGATTGGGTGGTAGGCTAGAGTGTGTGGACTTGACCGTCCACACTGGGGTGACCTGAGGGAGAGTGGCAGGATCTGTCAGTGATGTGTGCTCAGAATGTAGGGTCTGGGTCAGTGGGGACTCATGGGGTCTCCAGGGCCCCACAACCAGGAGCCAGCCTCAGGCCACGGCCTTGACATTCTTGGTGTACACTGCCTCCTTCATCCTCACAAACTCACTGCCAGCCCAGTGCTCTGCTTACCCTCATCTGACAGATTTGGAGGCTGAGGCCCTGATAGGTAAAGGGCTGGCCTGTATCAGCAGGTGGCAGGGGGCAGAGCAGGGATTTAACCCAGTCTTGGTAAGGCCCAGCCCTTGACTGCGATGCTGAAGATGGTGCTTGAGGGGTGTTCTAATGTCTTTTCATGTTGTCTTTCTCTCACTGCTCAGGTGGGTTTTATTAACAGCCTCAAGTTCTCCAGCTCTGGGAACTTCCTGGTAGCTGGGGTGGGGCAGGAGCACAGGTATGTGTGGCCCTTGAGGGTGTGGTGAGGTGGTGCAGGCTGGACAACTGCGTGGAAATGGGCTGGAGACTGGTCCGGGTCTAAGCTGCTCCTTGTGCTCCCTGCAGGCTTGGCCGATGGTGGCGAATCAAAGAGGCTCGGAACTCTGTCTGCATCATCCCACTCCGCAGGGTCCCTGCACCCCCAGCTGCCGGCTCCTGACACTTACTCTCCTTATTTAAGTCCTTCCCAGGCCATGTCCCACCCTCTTTGTATTAAAAGCCTCCTCTTTTGGGCCTTGTCTCTTGTAGCTTCTTAGGGGAGTGGAGTTAGGGGTGCATCAGGGGCTGGGTGGGAGGCTGCCTGGGAGGGACAGGACTCCAGCAGTCTCTTAGCTCTGCCCCTCTGCTAACCTGAGGGCTGTTATCCTTTTCCAAAGAACTTGGGATGGAGACCTCGGCTGGCTCCTGGCTCCTGGCCCCTCCCTGAGTGTCCTGCATGACCTCACTGGGCTAGCTGCCTGTCACTGCCCTTGGGTGGTCGGGGTCAGAAGCTGCTCACCCTTCAAGCCATGGCTTGTAAGGGCTGGGGCTAGGGTCAGAACTGGACTGTAGACAGCAGACTTGCAAGTCAAGCAGGCTTGGCTTCCTCTCCCAGGTCACGTCAGGAAGCTGGCAGGGACACACTGCCCGTGAGGTGTAGGGGTGGGGAGTGGGAATGGGACCCTGCACTGGTGGGCTTGCTGTTTGAGGACAGGGGTCCAAGTTGGGAGGAGTGCTGTCTTTGGTCTAAATGTCAGAACCAGACTGCAGTGCTCATCACAGCCAGGCCCTGCCTGCCAGGCAAGTGACTCAAAGTGAATGCTCACTTTCCCTGATTTCACTGAGTGGGTAGCTCTCTCCTGCTGTGGGGTGTAGCCAACGAGGAGGAGGCAGAGGTGGACTGGAGATGCAGAGCACAGTGAGGTCCCCTCCTCTCAGGAAAAAGGAGAAGGGGATGTTAAGGGAAAGCCTTCACCCATGGGGCCCAAGGACTAAACCTGTGAAGGAGTGGTGTGGTCCCCTGAGAGAAGAAGCCACCCCCTTTTGCCCCCATGCTCATGAGGCCTCCCCCTCAGACTGACCTGTGCCTGCCTGTAACTAACCTGGGACCAGAGGGGTCAAGTTCAGGCTGAGCCTCTGAAAAATACTATTTATTTATTTTTGAGATGCAGTTTCGTTCTCGTTGCCCAGGCTGGAATGCAATGGTGTGATCTTGGCTCATTGCAACCTCCACCTCTCAGGTTCAGGCGATTCTCCCACCTCAGCCTCCTGAGTAGCTGGGATTACAGGCGTGCACCACCACTCCTGGCTAATTTTTGTATTTTTAGTAGAGACAGGATTTTGTCATGTTG
The DNA here is from genome assembly GCF_001604975.1 of Cebus imitator. Taxonomy (NCBI): domain Eukaryota; kingdom Metazoa; phylum Chordata; class Mammalia; order Primates; family Cebidae; genus Cebus; species Cebus imitator. The sequence continues at coordinate 2,245,315 of NW_016107315.1, forward strand.
GCCAGGATGGTCTCAAACTCCTGACCTCAGGTGATCCACCTGCCTCAGCCTCCCAAAATGTTTGGATTACAGGCGTGAGTCACTGCCGGCCTGAAAAATCCTATTACAGATGAGGAACATGTTGGTAGAATTCACTCACTCCTATGTCCCGTCACACAGTGAGCTCAGCAATGTCATAAACGCATCTGAAGAACACTGCACACAACACAGAAAAGCCCCTGAACATGTGAACCCTTTCCCATTAGTATATTGTCACCAAATGAAAATGACGACTCCAACTTGGAAGTTGAAAGTAATTTCTCCCATAGTTTCTATTCTCAGCCTTTCTCTGTTGGGGCTTCCTTGCTATTGGATTCTTGAGCAGAGGCTGCTGTCAGCAAATCCAGTGCCTCAGTGTCTCCCAGGACCCTTCTCACCTCCGCTTTGCCCAAAATCTGGCTGTTCTGGTAGGGTTGAGTTCCACGCAGCTCTCAGGCTGAGATTGAGTAGGTGTTCATGACTCCTGCATCCATTAGCTATTGCTGGGTGGCAAACCATCCTAAAACTGGCTTAGAACCATTAGTGTGCATGAGTCTGTAGGCCAGCTGGGGGTTTCTTCTGGTCCCAGCTGAGCTTGCTCATGCTTTTGCAGTCAGCTGTGTGTTTGAAGCTATGCTGACCTTGACTTGTCCATGTTTGGAGGTTGGCTGGCAATGGACACACTGGGAAAACTGCACATCCATATGTGGTTTCTCATTCTCTAGCAGGCTAGCCCAAGCCAGGTTTGTTCACTTGTCTGCACAGGGTTAAGAGAGAAGCATGAAAGTCATCTAGAGGTCTGGGCTTGGACCTGGCACTTCCATCACGTTCAGCTGGCCAAAGTGAAAGGCAGGCCATCCCAGATTCAAGGGAAAGAAACTTCCTCTTTTGATGGGAGCGACTACCTTGTCATGTTGTGAAGGGCACAGAAACGGGACACTTTGGCAGTGAATCCACAGTGTGTACAGTGCAGAACATCACTCCACCTTTCTCCTGCCAGAGCTGGGCTCTTCTTACTCCTGAGTGGACAGAAGATGGTACTAGAGGGCAACCTCAGACTCTGATGGTCCAGGAAGAGTCAAGGATGGAATGGCCAGACCCTAGCCCTCTGGCCACTATTTTTTTTTTTTTTTTTAGCAGGGTCTCTGTCATCCAGGCTGGAGTACAGTGGCACTGTTTTGGCTCACTGTGACCTCTGCCTCCCTGATTCAAATGATTCTAATGCCTCAGCCTCCCAAGTAGCTGAGTTTATAGGCATGCACCACTACACCTGGCTAAATTTTGTATTTTTGGTAGAGACAAAGTTTCACCATGTTGGCTAGGCTGGTCTCAAACTCCTGGCCTCAAGTGATCTGCCTGCTTTGGCTTCCCAAAGTGCTGGGATTGCAGGTGTGAGCCACGGCACCTGGCTGCCCCCCTGGCCACTATTAGGAGGGTGGCATGACAGATGAGCAGCCAGTATCCACTCTTCCCTTCTTCCTGAGAATGGGCCTAGAAGTACAGTCTGTACTGCTGAGCCACGCAAACTACAGCCATTCTCAGGGAATCTACCATCAATCCTAACTTCAAAAGGGAAACTAGAAATCAGGAAGTTGAAGGCAAGAGGGCTGGCAACCCATCTTCTAGGGGGCTGGGCTCACTTTGTGGGGATGGTGACAGTAATATGTCTTCTATACCTGTTGTATGGTCTGCCAGGTACTCATTCCCATTTCTTTCTGAAAGTGTAATTCCAAATTCTCTTGGGAAACTATCCCTCACATCCTGTAGCATATCCATCCATCTGTCCATCTGTCTGTCCATCCATCCATTGATCATCCATCCATCTGTCCATCGTCTGTCCATCCATCCATTGATCATCCATCCGTCCATCTGTCCATCTGTCCAACAACACTTTACTGTGTTCCAGTGATGCCCCAGCTGCTGCTCTAGGCCATGGCGATGCAGAAATGAACAAGAAAAATTTCTGCATTCAAGAAGCCTACACCCTGGAGGTATAAAGCATGTAAATGAGCAGACAATGCAAATCCAGATGATTAGTGTTATGACGAGGTGAAACAGAGTGAGAGGAAAGAGACTGGGGTAAGGTCTCTGGAGAAGTGACTTCCAGTGAGACCTGAATGATGGGAAGAGCTGGGGGAAGAGCACCCCCTGTCTTGAAATCACCTGAGCAAAGGCCTAAGACAAGAGAATCTTCTTCAAGGAGCCGCTTTCCAGGGCCTCCTGACTAGAGAAGTGTGTGTACAGAAACCCTAGGCAGAGTTAAGTAAGACAGAGGGATAGCTGGTGCAGGACGGGGTTGGCTCCCGGCTAAGTGGCCCTTCCCTTTCAAACCCCTCTTCGTCTACCATGTCTCTGCCTCATTTCTCTTCCCCACCCCTACCTTTCCAATGCTGGATCTTCTGGTTGCTGTCCAGTTCCCAGTGCTGAACTCCACCATCCCAGTGCAGAGCTTCCTCAAATCCAGCCCAGTCATTTGCTGCTCACACACACTTCTACTGGGGTCGCTGGGTACAGGGAAGTGCAGTGGCAGAAGCTGTCCCTAGGCATGGAGAAAAGGGTCTCAGGACTTTAGGGCTTTGGGTCTCCCTAGAGAAGCATCTGGTCCTCTTTTACTTTATAATATTCATTAATTAAATGAGCATTTATTTAGTACTTGCTCTGTGCTGGCTCTTTTTAGCATCTGAGGAAAATGCTCAGATTCTGCCAGCAAGGAGCCAGATGAAGGAAGAGACAGGCTAGCAAAGGTGACTGTATAAGATCAGGTGGGGACCACAGATGGATATAGATCAGGTGGAGATTTATAAAGGGGGCCATGGGGCTTCCCAAGGTGCAGGATCCGCCAAGTAAACTCCTGGGTCCTCCCGGGAGGCTGCTGTGTCAGGGGCTGCATGTGAGGGTCACTTATCTGGGGATGGGGCTGGGGATGCTGCAGAAGAAATGCCTGAGGCAGGGGCTAATGGTCGCCTTAGCACAGCCCACTCCCAGGAGCCCTGCATTCCCTCCTCTGCAGGCTGCAGGGCTGGGAGCACAGGCGGAGGGCTGGTCCCACTGGGACCCTCGCTGAGCCCGGCTTTCTTCTCCCTTTTCCAGCCCTTCCTCAAGGGGACCACTGAGAACCTCTGGGGGGAAGCTCCGGTGGAGGAGGTGGAGAACGGTGGGGGTGGGATGGGAGAATGGTGCCCCAGGATGCTGGTACTCACCCACAGTGGCCCTGAGGGGCCTGTGTCTTGCTCCCTGTGCTGCATCCCTTACCCCAGCTCCAGGAGGCTCACCCACCATGCTCACCCCAGGCCCCTCACCCAGTGCACCCTCCAATCTCCCCTTGGATGGCGTCTCCCTCTGCTCCTCAGCCCCTGTGGTGCCTCCTCCCTGCCCACTGGCTAGAGGCTGAGCTGGTCCTGGTGGCACTCCAGGCCCCCAAACCCACCCTGCCTCTAGGGTCATCAAATCCAGCAATGCCCCAGCCCTGGGTCTCTTCCCTGTTTGGGTTTTCCTCCATTCTGCGCTCCAGCTCTCTAGTCTCTAGGCTCCAAATGTGGGATCTTTCCTGTGCCCTTGGAGTGCAAGAACCTTCATCTCTTTGCTTCTCATTTAGACCCAAATAGGAGGATCATGATTGTTTTAAGTTGTTTTTAAAATTTACACACACTAAACTTGCTTGATGTGACATATGGGGCTTCTGAATTTTTAAAAATTATTGTGCAGTGAAACTGACTTTTTTTTATGTGAGTTATACAGTATAGCACATGTACAGATTTATGTAACCACCATCACAACCAAGATACAGAATAGTCTGTTACCCTAAAACAATCCCCTTGGTACCCCTTTGTGGTCAGACCTCCCCCATCTCTACCTCGGGCAGCCACTGAGCTGTATTTTAGAGAATGTCACATGAATGAAATCATACAGTATGTAACATTTTGAGACTGTCTTTTTCGATTCAGCATAGTGTCTTTGAAATTCATCCACATTTTCACTCACTTTTCCTACTGAGTGGTATCCTATTGTATGGATGGACTCCAGTTTGTTTATCCATTCATATTGTGATGAACATTTGGGTTGTTTCAAATTTTTGGTGACTATGAATAGAGCTGCTATGAAGCTGGGCACAGTGGCTCATGCCTGTAATCACAGCATTTTGGGAGGCTGAGGCAGATGGATCACCTCGAGTTCAGGAGTTTGAGACCAGCCGGGGCAACATGGTGAAACACTGTCTTTACTAAAAATACAAAAATTTTGCCAGGCGTGGTGGCATGCACCTGTAATCCCAGCTACTCGGGAGGCTGAGGCAGGAGAATTGTGTGAACCCGGGAGGTGGAGGTTGCAGTGAGCCGAGATCACACCATTACACTCTAGCCTGGATGACAGAGTGAGACTCTGTCTCACAAAAAAAAAAAAAAGCCGGGGGGGGGGGCTACTCTGAATATTCATGGACACACTTTTTCACTTCTCAAGGTTAAATACTAAGGAGCTAGATTGCTGGGCCATATATTGAACTTTATAAGAAGATGCCAAACTATTTTCTGAAGCAGCTGTACCATTTCACATCCCTGCCAGCAATTTATAAAGGATGTGGGGACTTCTAGTCACTCCACATCCTTTATAACACTTGTTACTGTCAGTGTTTTAAATTTTATCCATTTAAACAAATGTGTGGTGCTATCTCATTTTAGTGTTAATTTGTATTTCCTGGTGAATAATGGTGTTGGATATCTTTCATGCAGTTATTTTCCATCTGTATATCTTCTTTGGTGAAGTATTTGTTCAAATCCTTTGCTTATTTTAGTATTATGTCTTTTTTTTTTTTTTTTTTTGAGACGGAGTTTCGCTCTTGTTACCCAGGCTGGAGTGCAATGGCGCAATCTCGGCTCACCGCAACCTCCGCCTCCTGGGTTCAAGCAATTCTCCTACCTCAGCCTCCTGAGTAGCTGGGACTACAGGCACGTGCCACCATGCCCAGCTAATTTTTTGTAGTTTTAGTAGAGACGGGGTTTCACCATGTTGACCAGGATGGTCTCGATCTCTTGACCTCATGATCCACCCACCTCGGCCTCCCAAAGTGCTGGGATTACAGGCTTGAGCCACCGCGCCCGGCCAGTATTATGTCTTTTAAGAATGTCAAACAAATAGAATTATACAGCATATAACATTTTGATACTGGCTTCTATTACTCAACCTAATGTCTCTGAGGTTTGTACAAGTGGTTGTGTATATTAACAGCTTGTTCCTCTTCACTGCTGGAATTACAGCAGTTCGTGTTTATCCATTCTCCTTTTGAAGCACATTTGGGTTGTTTCCAGTTTTTGGCTATTACAGTTAAAGCTGCTGTAACCTTTGTGTACATGTTTTTCTGTGAGCGTAAGGTTTAATTTCACTAGGGCAAATACCCAGGAGTGGGATTGCTGGGCGAGTTGGTAAGTATATGTTTACCTTATAAGGAACTGCCAAATCATTTTCCAGCACAGTTGTGTTTTTCTCATTCCAACCAGCAATGTGTGAGTGTTCCAGTTCCTCATCATTCTTGCCAGCTTTTGGTGTTGCCAGGATTTTTAATTTTAGCATTTCTAACAGAGGCATAGATATAGCTCATTGTGGTTTGAATTTGCATTTTCCTAATGGCTAATTATATTAAACATATATTAATACATTCACTTGCTATCATTATATCCTCTTTGATGGTGTGTTTGTTCAAGTCCTTTGTCCATTTTTTAATTGGGTTTGTTTACTTATTATTTAGTTTTGAGAATTCTTGATAATAGTCTTGATACAAATCCCTTCTAGAATGTAGTTTGCATACATTTTCTCCAATTCTGTGGCTTGCTTTTCCATTCTGTTAACAGTTTTTTTCACTGAGCAAAAGTTTTAAATTTTGAAGTGAAATTCATCATTTTTTCTTTCATGGATAATGCTTTTGGTATTATATCAAAGAAGTATTTGGTTAACTCAATTATGAAAAATTTTCTCTTGTTCTTAAAATTTTACATTTTGCATTTACAGCTATAATCTATTTTGGATTAATTTTTTATAAGGTAGGAAGTTTGGGCTGAGGGTCCTTTTTAAATTTTCTGATAGATGTCCAATTATCCCAACATCATTAAAAAAAAAAAAAGACTACTCTTTCTCCATTAAATTGCCTTTACACCTTTGTGGGAAAAAAAGCAATTAGTCGGCCGGGCGCGGTGGCTCAAGCCTGTAATCCCAGCACTGTGGGAGGCCGAGGCGGGTGGATCACGAGGTCAAGAGATCGAGACCATCCTGG
>NW_016107315.1:2252366-2258180 GCF_001604975.1 Cebus imitator
GATCTCTTGACCTCGTGATCCACCCGCCTCGGCCTCCCAAAGTGCTGGGATTACAGGCTTGAGCCACCGCGCCCGGCCTCAATTTTTTTTTTTAATCTTCAAAATTGCTTGTGCTATTTTAGTTCCTCTGCTTTTCTATATAAATTTTAGAATCAGCTCGTCTCTTCTAAAATTCTGCTTGGGATTTTGATTCAAGTGACATTTAATTTATGGACCAATTTGGGGAATATTTAGCTATATTGAGTCTTCCAATCAATAGACACGATATATCTTTCTAATAGACATAATGTATCTTTCTATTTGTGTCTTTTTATTTTGCTCATCAGCATTTTGTATATTTCAGAATATGTATTCTGCTTATGTTTTATTAGGTATGTGTTTTATTAGGTTAGACAAATCCAGTCATTATATTTTTTGGAGCTAATGTAAATGACATTGTTTTTATAATTTTTGTTTCCCACAATTCATACAAGTATATAGACATATGATTAAATTTTGTATGTTAACCTTACATCTTTTTTTCTTTGAGCATGGAAATAAATCCTTATTTTAATCTTGCTAAGCTCACTTAGTTTTAGGGGCTTTTGGTGGAGTCCTTGAGATTTCCTACATAGACATTCACTGTGAATAGGGACACTTGTATTTCTTTTTGAATGTGTATGCCTTTTATTTCCTTTTCATGCCTTGTTGCACTGACTAAGACTTCTAGCACAATCTTGAGCAAGAATGATGAGAGTGGACCCATTGTCTCGTTCCCAATCATAAGAGTGAACATATAGTTTTCACCATTAACGATTATTTTACTGGTCAGTTCTTTTTAGAATCCCTTTATGGTCTTAAAGAAGTACTCTTCCGTTCCTAGCTTGCTGAGTTTTTATCATGTATTGCTGTTGAATTTTTATTTTTATTTTTTAGACAGAGTCTCACTCTGTTGCCCAGGCTAGAGTGCAGTGGCATGATCCCGGCTCACTGCAACCTCTGCCTCCCAGGTTTAAGTGATTCTCTTGTCTCTGTCTCCCAAGTAGCTGGGATTGCAGGCATGTACCATCACACCTGGCTAATTTTTAGTGGAAACAGTGTTTCACCATGTTGGCCAGGCTGGTCTCAAACTCCTGACCTCAGGTGATCTGTCCACCTCGGCCTCCCAAAGTGCTGGGATTACAGGCTATGGCATGTGGCCAACTTATTTATTTTTATTTTATTTATTTATTTTTGAGACAAGGTCTCATTCTGTCACCCAGGCTGGACTGCAGTGCACAATCTCGGCTCACTGCAACCTCTGCCTCCCAGGTTCAAGCGATTCTCCTGCCTCAGCCTCAGCTGGGATTACAGGTGCCCACCACCACATCCGGCTAATTTTTGTATTTTTCGTAGAGACAGGATTTCACCATGTTGGCCAGGCTGGTCTCAAACTCCTGACCTCAGGTGATCTGCCTGACTCAGCCTCCCAAAGTGTTGCGATTACAGGAGTGAGCCACCGCGTCCAGCCTACTTATGTGATTTTTTTCTTTAATCTGCTTATATGATGGATTGTATTGATTGATTTTTTTTTTAATATAGAACCTTCCTCGAATTCCTGTGATAATCCCAATTGATAGTGGTGTATTATTTTTTTTGTATATTGCTAGATTCGATTAGCTAATATTTTGCTGATTTTTTTTCCTGTGTTCATGAGGAGCATAGTTTTACTTTCTTGTAATGTTTTTGTCTGGTTTTGATATCAAGGTAATTCTGCTCTCTAAAGCTATTTGAAAATGGTTCCCTTCAGTTATATTTTATGGAAGAAATTGTGTAGAACTCTTGCTATTTATTCTTTAAATGTCTGGTAGAATATGCCAGCAAAGCCATCTTTATCTGGAATTTTTTTTTATTAGAAAGTTTTAAACATCAAAGTCAGTTTCTTTTCTTTCCCTTTTTTTTTTTTAATTAAGATGGGGTTGTGTCACCCAGGCTGAAGTGCAGTGGTGCAATCACAGCTCACTGCAGCAACTCCTGGGCTCAAGTGTTCCTTCTACCTCAGCTGGGACTATAGGTGCACACCACCATGCCCAGCTAATTTTTTTATTTTTATTTTTTGTAGAGATGGGATCTCGCTATGTTGATCAGGCTGGTCTCAAACTCCTGGCCTCAAGTGATCCTCCTGCCTTGGCCTCCCAAAGTGCTGGGATTACAGGTGTGAATCACCGTGCCCGGTCCTGGTGCACTGACTCATGCCTGTAATCCAAGCATTTTTTTTCTTTCAACGCCAAATACTTCACTTTACTCTCCTTTGCTCAGATGATTTCTGATGAGAAGTTTGCTGTATTTCTTATCTTTGCTCTTCTGTATGTGAGGTGCTCCTCTCCACTCCCCTGGCTTTTCAACATTTCCCCTTTGCCCTTGATTTTCAGCACTTTGAAATATCGTTTTTCATATTTATCCTGTTTGGTGTTCTCTGGGTTTCTGGGATCTATGGTTTGGTATCTACCATTAATTTGGAAAGTTCTTGGCCATTATTTATGCAAATACTTCTTCTGCTCTGTATCTCTTCTTTTTTAGGTATTCCAGTGACACATATGTTATACATTTTAGAAATTGTCCCTCAGTTCTTGGATACGGTTTTTTTTTTTTTTTTGTTTTTTTGTTTTCCCTTCGCATTTTAATTGGGAAGTTTCTATTGGCATATTTTCAAGCTCACTGATTCTTTTCTCAGTCATGTCAGGCTACAGGTGAGTCCACTGAAGACATACTTCATTTCTGTTGTTACTGTGTTTTTAAATTTCTAGCTTTCCTTTTGATTCTTTGTTAGAGTCTCCGTCTCTCTACTTATATTACCCGCTATTCTTGCATTACTTTTTCCATTTGAGCCCTTCACACAATAATCATATTTACTTAAAATTCTCTGTCTGATAATTTCAATATCTGTGTTATATCTGAATCTGATTCTGATGATTGCTTTGTCTCTTCAAATTATGTTTCGTGTGATATGTTTTGCCTTTTGTCATGCTTGTAGTTTTCTGTTGAAAGCTGGATGTGGATTGGGTGTGGTGGCTTCTACCTGGAAGAAGGTAATCCCAGTGCTTTGGGAGGCTGAGGTGGGAGTATTGCTTGAGATCAAGAGTTCAAGACTAGCCTAGGCAACATAGTGAGACCCCATCGCCCCCCCAAAAATTAGCATGGCCTGGTGGCATATGCCTTTAGTCCTAACTACTCAGGAAGCTGAGGTGGGAGGATTGCCTGAGCCCAGGAGTTTGAGTCTGCAATGAGCACTGATTGTGCCACTACATTCCAGCCTAGGAGAACAGAACAAGATCTTGTCTCTAAAAAACAGAAAAGAAAAAGCTGGACATGTATCAGGAACTGAGGTAAATAGGCCTTTAGTGTAAGCATTTATGTTAATCTGCTAGGTTTGGGCTGTGGTTTTCTTTTGTTTGTTTTTGATACGGTCTCTCTGTTGCCTAGGCTGGAGTGCAGCTCACTGCAACCTCTTCCTCCTGGGCTTAGGTGATCCTCCTGCCTCCTGAGTAGCTGGAACTACAGGCATGCACCACCATGCCTGGCTAATGTTTGTATTGTTTTATACAGAGACAGGGTCTCACCTTGTTGCCCAGCTAGTCTGGAACTCCTGGGCTCAAGTGATCCACCTGCCCAGGCCTCCCAAAGCATTAGGATTACGGGTGCGAGCCACCGTGTGCGGCCTGGGCTGTGTTTAGAATCCATCACTCCTAAATGTCTTCTCATGTTCCCTTCCTCTCATCCTTCCTGAAGCCCCACCTCCATCTTCAGGAAATCACTGATCTGCTCTCTGACATTTTAGATTAGTTTTCATTTTTCTAGAATTTTATATCAATGAAATTATACAGGATATATACAATTTTTACTGACATAGAAGAGTTGTACATGTTTATGGGGTACATGTAATATTTTAATACATGCATAGAATGTATAATGATCAAGTCAAGTTAATTGGGATATCCATCACTTCAGACATTTGAGAGGAACCTGGATGGAACTGGAAGACATATTGAGTGAAGTAAGCCAGGCACAGAAAGGCAAATGTTACATTTTCTCACTCCTATGTGTGAGCTAAAAAAATCGATTTCATGGAGGGAGTGAGTAGAATGATGGTTACCAGAGGCAGGAGAGGGTGGGGATGAGGAAGAATGAAGACAGATTGGTTAATGGGTGCAAAAATTCAGTTAGCTAGGAGGAATAAGTTGAAGCATTAGCACAGTAGGGTGGCTATAGTTAAGAATTTATTGCACGTGGCTGGGTGCTGTGATTCACACCCGTAATCCCAGCACCTTGGGAGGTGGAGGCGGGCAGATCACCTGAGGTCAGGAGTTCGAGATCAACATGGCCAACAGGGCAAAACCCTGTCTCTACTGAAAGTACAAAACTAGCCAGGCATGGTGGTGCGAGCCTGTAATCCCAGCTACTTGGGAGGCTGAGGCATGAGAATCACTTGAACCCAGGAGGCGGAGGTTGCAATGAGACAAGATCAAGCCACTGCACTCCAGCCTGGGTGACAGAGTGAGATTCTGTCTCAAAAAAAAAAAAAAAATTTATTGTATGTTTCAAAATAGCTAGAAGATTTGAAATGTTCTCAACACAAAGAGATGATAGAGATGATAAATGTTTTAGGATATATTCTTTTTTTTTTTCTTTTTGAGACGGAGTTTCACTCATGCTACCCAGGCTGGAGTGCAATGGCGCAATCTCGGCTCACCGCAACCTCCGCCTCCTGGGTTCAGGCAATTCTCCTGCCTCAGCCTCCTGAGTCGCTGGGATTACAGGCACGCACCACCATGCTCAGCTAATTTTTTGTATTTTTAGTAGAGACGGGGTTTCACCATGTTGACCAGGATGGTCTCGATCTCTTGACCTCGTGATCCACCTGCCTCGGCCTCCCAAAGGGCTGGGACTACAGGCTTGAGCCACCGCGCCCAGCTAGGATATATTCTTTTAATCTGTATACTTTCAAACAAAACTTACTTTGAGATTAATCCCTCTTACTGCATATATCCAGAGCTTATTCCTTTTTATTGTGGAATAATTTGTGTCTCATTGAATGGGTGTGCTACATTTTGTTTATGTGTTCACATTTGTGTTGTTTTAAGGTTTTGTCTATTACAAATAAAGTTGCTATGAACATCGGTGTACAAGTCTTTATGTACACATATGCTTTTGTTTCTCTTGGGTAAATAACGTAGGACTTTCTGAAATACCACAGGGGGAGAAAAAAGAAAAATACTTAGGACTAGAATAGGAGGGCCACATGGTAGGTATAAGCAAAATGTTTTAAGAACTGTCAAACTTTTTTGCACAGTTGTACCATTTTTCATTCTCATGAGCAGTGTATACGAGCTCGGTCCCGTCTAAAGAGTTCAAGTTGCTCTACATCCTTATGGGCTCTTGGCACAAGTCTTTTAAATTGCAGGCATTTTAATATGTGGGCCATATTTATGGTTCTAGTCTACATATCCTAATTACTAAGGATTTTGAGTATCTATACACACACTTACTTGCTGCTGAGAAGTCTTCTTTGGTGCCCCTTCCCGTACAGTTGCCTGGAAACTTTCCAGGAAGTAAACTCTCATTTGTTTCCTATCTCTTGGGAATCATCCTGTCCTTCATTTCTTGGTTTCTAGAATCTTAAAAATCATTGTTTTCTAGATTTTGTCTAGTTTTTGGTTGTTTCAGGTGGGAGAGTAAATCCAGTGACTGTTGCTCCATCTTGGCTGGAAATGCAAGTCCCATCCTTTTACTTAAATTTTTTTTTTTTTTTTTTTTTTTTTTTTTTTTTTTTTTTTTTTTTTTTTTTTTTTTTTTTTT
>NW_016107315.1:2259225-2334930 GCF_001604975.1 Cebus imitator
TTTTTCTGCTTCTGTCTCCCAAGTAGCTGGGACTATAGGCGCCTGCCACCAAGCCCGGTTAATTTTCGCATTTTTAGTAGAGATGGGGTTACACCATGTTGGCCGGGGTGGTCTCGATTTCTTGACCTTATGATTTGCCCGCCTCGGCCTCCCAAAGTGCGGGATTATAGGTGTGAGCCACCACGCCTGGCCACTAGTGTTCCATTTTAATTTACCTTTGGGGTTTTTGAATATGTCCCTTTGTGCTTTTTAGTGTTTTTTCTCAGGACGACTACATATTTATACATATAGCATACCTTCACAACCTATTAGAATTGATACTTCATCTCTTCAAGTAAAATGTAGAAACTTTACAGCCACACAAGTCCCTTCATCTTTCCCTCTTATGTAATAGCTGCCATGCGTATTTCATTTGCATACTTTGAAAGCCCCACCAGACAATGCTATAACAACAGGCAAACATATTCTAAAGAACTTAAAAGACTACTTCTTTTAGTCTATTATATTTACCTAGATAACCATTTCTGTTGTATTTTCTTCATTCCTGAAGTTCCAAGTTTCCCTCTGGTAATATTTCTCTTCTTTCTAACTTCCTTTAGCATTTCTTTAGGAACAGTTCTGCTGGCAATGAATTCTCCTATTTCCTTCATCTGAGAATGTCTTCATATAATCATTATTCCAAAATGATTTTTTTCCTGGATATAGAATTCTGGGTGACAGTTCTCTTTAAGCATTTTAAAGATGTTGCTCCACTGTCTCCTGGTCTTCATGATTCCTGATGAGGAATTCAGTCATTTGAATCATTATTTCCCTATAAGTAATGCATCATTTTTTGTCTGGAATCTTTTAAGGTGTTTTTTCTTTTCTTTTCTTTCTTTTTTTTGGTCTTTGGTTTTCAACAGTTTGATTATAATGTATCTGGGCATGTTTTTCTTTGATTATATCCTTTTTGGTGTTTGCTGAGATTCTCAAATCTGTAGGTTTATGCCTTTTACCAAATTTGGGAAATTTTTAGCCATATTTCTTCAAACGATTTTTTTGGACCAATTTCTTTCTTCTTTCCTTCTAGGTCTTCAATAACATGAATGTTAGACTTTTGATACTGTTCCACAGTTCTCTGGGGCTCTGTTTATTATTTTTTCCAATCTTTATTTCTCTGTTGTTCAGATTAGCTAATTTCGATTGCTCTATATTCAAATTCACTGACTGATTTTCTGTCATTGATGTTCTTTCAGTGAGCCTGTCAGTGGATTCTTTATGTCAGATATTGACTGTATTTTACAGTTCTAAAATTTTGATTCAGTTGTATTTCTTTATTTTTAAATTTTTGGTGGACCTACCTGCCCTCCTGAGGGAGAGGGAGGGCAGGGACCTGGTTATATTTTTGTTTTATTTTACTTCTCTGCTTAGAGCTCCTATCTTTCCAGTCACTTATAAAGGATTCACATTTGCTTTGTTGGAAATAACAGCTTGGAGTCACAAAGAAAATGAGCACTTAAACAAAGGATTTCTCAGCAAGGCAAATTTACTTCTGCAGAAGTGTGCTGCTTGCTCTTCTGGCTGCTGTGAGAGCACACCAGACAAAGGAGGGAAGGGGTTTTTATCCCTAATGTAGTTAGTCCCATGTACTGTGTCCGGTCCCCATTGGCTAGAGTTGGACCACACAGTCTAGCATGAGCCCGATTGGCTACTTCAATTGGAGCAGGGGTGGGAGCTACAGCAGCAGGAAGAGTAGTTTCAGAACCAAGGACACAAATAAGGAACAGATGTGGGTTACAGATTGGGAATGGATGTGGGTTACAGACTGGGAACAGTTGGAAGGTTGTGTACTGTATCTAGGGGCAAGGTGGCACAAAGATCAAGGAAGTTAGGCTTTGGAAATAGAGAACAAAGAACGAGGGAGTTGAACAAGTGGAACCTTTGAAAAGGAACTCATTGTATCCAACAGCTTCATGGACAATGGTTACAATAACTGCTTCCAACATCTGAGTGACTTGGGAATGGCAAGACTGATTGTCTTTTCCCTTGAGAATTAATCAGATTTTCCTGGCTCTGCATATGTTGAGTAATTTTTGATTGCATCCTAGACAGTTTAAATATTACATCTCTGGACAATGTTTACTTTTTATTTTAGCAGATAAATCAGCTACATAAAGACCAGGGGCTTTGTCTTGCTTTCTGTGGATGATGATTCTAATGTCAGTGTCAGTTTTCAAAGCCTTTTACATGCTGTTTGGGTCTGCCTTGCATGTGCTACATAGGGGTTAGTTTGGGACCTGGCAGTGGTTTTTGTTGTAGTTCATTTTTCAAAGGATGCTGTAAACCAAAAGTATCTGAGACAAGTCTCAGTTTAGGAGCTGATTTTTCCAAGGTTAAGGACATGCTATGACACAGCCTCAGGAAGTCCTAACAACATGTGCCCAAGGTGGTCAGCCTACAACTTGGTTTTACGCATTTTAGGGAGTCATAAGGCATCAATCACTACATGTAAGATGTACACTGGTGTGGTCTGGAAAGGCAGGACAACTGGAAGTGGGGGCTTCCAGGTCATAGGCAGATTTAAAGATTTTTCTGATTGGCAATTGGTTATTATGTAAAGACTTGGAATCAATAGAAAGGAACGTCTGGGTTATGATAAGAGGTTGCAGAAACCAAGGGTTTATTATGCAGATGGAGGCCCCAGGTAGCAGGCTTCAGAGAAAATGGATTGTATGTGTTTCTTATCAGACTTAGTGTATGTTCTATCATTCTTAAGGTCTGTGTTGATATTAATAGCATTGAGGCATGTCTGACTCCCACTTACTATCATGGCCTGAACTAGTCTTACAGGTTAACTCTGGAGTGCCCTCGGCCAAGAGGAGGGGTCCATTCAGGTGGTTGAGTGGCTTAAAAATTTAGTTTTGATTTATAATGTGCAGGTAAGTCATGAGGCTGAGACATGTGTTTGTTATACACAGAATTATGGGATTCCTTTTCCCACATTTTCTGGGCTTTCCTCATTCTTCCGCTCCTAGAGATTATGTTCTTGATTCCTCTGGCCAGAAATATGGATTTGTCTCAGAGTTTTAGACCACTACACTTCTATGCAGTTCCATGTGACTAGAGCTGCCTTCAGGGCGAAGTGGTAAAAGAAATGAGAAAAAAATGACTTCTTTCAGACTACAGGGGTCCCATCCCTTTGTACGTTTCCTCTAGCCAGAGAGATGATTTTTCACGTGCCCATAGCACCACCACTGTGACAGTGCGGTTCTGTGAGTGGGCCTGGCTTGGGGTAGGGCCAAGAGGAAACACAGAAGAGTAGGGATGCTGTTCATATTCCCTAGCACAAGGAAGTGTCTTTTTCTGATCCTTTGACCCAAAATAAGGACTTTCTTTTGGATTATTTATTGTCTACACTGTGTGCAGTTCTGCATTTTGACTTGGAAACTGGAACTGATAGTTCTTCACATTTGACTTTCTTCCCCAATCTGTGTGCTAGGTTCACTTTTCAGAGTCTAGTTCCTTTTTGTATTCTGTCCAGAGTTTTCCATTGTAATCACTGGAAAAATTTTCTGTAGTGTACTTACTTCATCTTGCCAGCATCAGACTCAATGGTATTTTAAAGAAATTTAAAAAGATTATCTTGCAATCTCCACCTCCTGGGATCAAGTGATTTTCGTGCCTCAGTCTCCCAAGTAGCTGGGATTATAGGCATGCACCACCATGCCAGGCTAATTTTTGTATTTTTAGTAGAGAAGGTGTTTTGTCATGTTGGCCAGGTTGGTCTTGAACTTCTGGCCTCAAGCAGTCCACCTGCCTCAGCCTCCCAAAGTGCTGGGATTACAGGCATGAGCCACCACACCTAGCCACCTCTGGTTTCTTTTTTTTTTTTTTGAGGCGGAGTCTTACTCTGTCACTCTGGATGGAGCACAGTGGTGCGATCTTGACTCACTGCAACCTTTGCCTCCCAGGTTCAAGCAATTCTCATGCCTCAGCCTCTGAGTAGCTGGGATTACAGGCACATGTCATCACACCCAGCTAATTTTTGTATTTTTAGTAGAGTTGGGTTTCTCCACCTTGTTGGCCAGGCTGGTCTTGAACTCCTGATCTCGAGTGATCTGCCCGCCTCAGCCTCCCAAAGTGCTAGGATTATAGGGGTAAACCACCTTGCTTTTAGAAACAATTTTCTTTTCCCTTGATTTTTAAAAATCAGTTTTATTGTTGTACCTACATGTAGTTTTCTTCGTCTTTATCATGTTTGTATAATTTTTTGACCTGCCTTTGAGTTTGATAATCCTTTCTTTTGTTACTCTCTCTAGTGAACTATTCATTTTGGGCATTGTATTTTTCAGTTTTAGAATTTCATAACTGGGCATGGTGGCATGTGCCTGTAGTTCCAGCTACTCAGGAAGCTGAGGCAGGAGTATTTCTGGAGCTCAGGAGTTTGAGACCAAGGTGGCTGATATAACAAGACCCTGTCTCTCTAAATAGAAAAAAAAAATTGCATTTCTTTTATTCTGTTTTTTAGAGCTTTCATTTGTCTGCCAAAATTCTCTAGCCTTTTTCATTTTTTTCTACCTTTACCTCTAAGTTCTTTTTCTGTTATATGTATATTTATATCATATTTGCTGTTTCAAAGTCTTCGCTAATTCTAACATATGAATCATCTGTGAGTATGCTTCTATTCCTTTTTTCCTTTTGATTACAGATTACATTTTTCTGCTCTTCAAGTGTCTCCTTTTTAAGATTTTATGCAAACACTGGATAAAAGCAGTAGAGGCTAGGCTAGGCCATTTTTCAACTAATCAAGAGTTCAGTTAGGTTGGGGCTGTGTTGACACTTTGGTTGGTTTGCATTCCCCTCAGTTTCAAATGTCTTGAGGATGGGCTCAGACTCCTTTCTCCAGCAAAAGTGTGGAATCTTAGCACTGTGAGACTTGATAAAGCTCTCTCTGCTGTCCAGGCCAGCCCCTGGCTCCCTTTGCTGCTGCGGATCCAGCAGAAAATATCCCATTGGAGGGAATGATGGCAGCAGAGGACTGTGTGTGTGTATGTGTTTGTGTGTGTGTGTGTGTGTGTGTGTGTGTGTGTGTGTGTGTATGTGTATGTGGCTTTCCCAGATTCCAAGTTGCCTCACAGCTCACATGCAGCCATTGAAAGTTCAGCTGGTTTCTCCCCATCACAGCAGCATTTCTCTGCATATGGCAGGCTCACTCCTGCAGGTCCCTGTGTCCAGAGATTTGGCACATATCCACAGGCATGAAAGCGGCCACTAACCCTGTGCAACTAGAGAGGGACAGTCCTACTCTAGAATTCAGTTTATTTAGATGCTCCATACCTACTGCTATGCCATGTTTTAAGTTTGTCAGGTGTTTCCTTATTGTGCAGTTGCTGCGGGAGTATTTTGTGACCCTCTGCATCCTAACTGGAGGTGGAGCCCTCTCTCATTCCCATGAAGTGGCATTTCTTCCGCCTTTCTGGCTCCTCTGGAGGGAAGCCCTTCCATGTCCAGACCTGTCTTATATTGTCTCATTTCCTCTCTCAATGTTGCCAGGGCTTTTTGTTCTTCACACGATGTGGGTTACCCCATATATTCTGATCTGTAGTTAGATTTTGGATTTAATTTTTCTATCTCTCTTTTTTTTTTTTTTAAGACTGGGTCTCACTCTGTCACCAAGGTTGTAGTCCAGTGGTACAATCATGGCTCACTGCAGCCTTGACCTCCCTGGGCACAGGTGATTTTTTCTGCTTCTGTCTCCCAAGTAGCTGGGACTACAGATGCACACCACCATGCCTGGCTAATTTTTGTATTTGTTGTAGATACAGGGTTTTGCCATGTTGCCCAGGCTGGTCTTAAATTCCTGGGCTCAAGTGATCCACTTGCCTTGGCCTCCCAAAGTGCTGGGATTACAGGTGTGTGTGAGCCACCATACCTGGGCTTTTCTGTCTTCTTATCTCTCAAAAAGCTGATGCCCACTACTTAGGTTGTGAGGAGGTTGGCGATTATTCTTCCAGATAATGAAGCATAAGGCTATTATGACTATGTGTGTGTTCTGTTGGGCTATGGAGAGGTATGGGGGAGTGTTGGGAGTTGGGGAAAGTAAAAAAACTGACTAGTGTTACAACAAAGGCTTGTACCCTATTATCCTTCTCAAATGAACACATATCACAGCTTCCCTGTCACACCCTCTATTAGTCCATTTTCATGCTGTTGAAAAAGACATACCCAAGACTGGGCAATTTACAAAAAAAAAAAGACTTACAAACTTAAATTGGACTTATAGTTCCACATGACTGGGGAAGCCTCATAATCATGGTGGATATCAAGGAGGAGCATGTCTTACATGGACGGCAGCAGGCAAAGAAATCTTGTGTAGGCAAACTCCCATTTTAAAAACCATCAGATCTCGTGAGACTCATTCACTATCCCAAGAAAAGTGCAGGAAAGATCCGCCCCCATGATTCAATCACCTCCCACCAGGTTCCTCCTATGACACATGGGAATTGTGGGAGTTATAATTCAAGATGAGATTTGGGTGGGGACAAGAGCCAAACCATATTCTGCCCCTGGCCCCTCCCAAATTTCATGTTCTCACATTTCAGAACCAATCATGCCTTCCCAACAGTCCCCTCAAAGTCTCAACTCATTTCAGCAGTAACTCAAAAGTGCACAGTCCAAAGTCTTATCTGAGACAAGGCAAGTCCCTTCTGCTTATGAGCTTGTAAAATCAAAAGCATGTTAGTTACTTCCTAGATACAATGTGGGTGCAGGTATTGAGTAATACAGCTATTCTAAATGGGAGAGGTTGGTCAAAACAAAAGGGCTACAGGCCCCAGGCAAGTCCGAAATCTAGTGGGGCAGTTAAATCTTAAGGCTCCAAAATGATCTCCTTTGACTTCATGTCTCATATCCAGGTCATGCTGATGCAAGAGGTGGGTTCCCATGGTCTTGGGCAGCTCTGCCTATGTGGTTTTGCAGGCTAGTCTTGAATTCCTGACCACAGTTGATCTGTCTGCCTTGACCTCCCAAAGTGCTGGGATTACAGGCATGAGCCACTGCACCCTGCCAAGTGTTTTCAATTAAATGTTATTACTAATGACTGCCTTTTTATAAACCTTTACATCAATGGGCCAGTATTTCTGGCATCTTGCCTTTGAAGTCAGGGTTTTGGCCATTTCTGGCAGAAAAGAATGGGCAGCCCTTTTGTCTTTCCCTCTTTCCCTTGGAGGGGGCTCACCTGTTAGGTGCCATCTGGTGCCTGAGTCACAGGTATCATTATGACATCACAGGTCTTTCTTCCTCTACCCTTCCTGCCAGTGCTATGGCTGGATGAACACAGACCTGAGGGGATTTGAACCATCTACACCCAATCCATGTGTTACCAATGGTAAGAGAAAGCCAGACACACCAGCTTGTTAGAGATGTCCCCATCAATCTCTCAGGATTAAGGGACCACCTGATACTGAAGACTCTGAGAAGTCCTGGAAGCTGGGGATGCCTGCCATACTGAATGGAGAGGGAGGGACAGCAGCCTCACTCTTGCCTTTCCCCTAATGCTGATTGCAGGAGGAGAAGCAGCCCCCAAAGACGAAGGAGCCCTCAAAAAGAGATGAGCCTCAGCAGAAGGAGACGCCGACCCCTTTGTCCTTAGGAACAAAGTCGAAGGCAGAGGTAGGAGGAGCCCTGACTTGGATATCATTGATCCTATGTCCTAGTGCTTGTGGCTAGTGTATTTTGCATGGTGCTGAGCTAAGAAGAGAAATAAACTCAATCTTGTTAGTCCTCTTTCCCCATTTCCTTTTCAGGCTAAAACTCCAGGTCTGGTTGAGACACAGACAGTGGGCAATGCCAGTGAGAAGTTAGAAAAAGTATGACCTCCCAAACCACACAGGGCTGGGGCTGGGGATGTGGGGGCTGTGCTTTTGGAAAGGAATGACCATGATATGGGAAGCTGGGCTCAGTCAGAAGTGTGTGCGTGCGTGTGTGTGTGTGTGTGTGTGCGCGTGCATGTTTGAGCTTGTGCATATATGGTGTTTGTGAATTAAGATTTTAAATGCGAAAGTTAAGAAAAAAGATGATGGAGAAGAGAAGAACTTTGGGGTGGGGGAACTTTAATACTATAAAATTGTTGGAAATAAGAGCTTGTAGTCGCAAAGAAAATGAACACTCAAACAAAGGATTTCTTAGCAAGGCCAAATTACATTTGCAGAAGGGTGCTTCTTGTATACAAGGCAGTGGCAAGAGCGCACTGAAAACGGAAAGAAGGCATTCTTATTTCCTAGCACAGTCCCTGTTTCTGTGTCCTCCCCCTGTGGGTTGGGGTCAGACTGCACAATATAAACTGATCCCAACTGGCTAGATTTAACAATTTTTTTAAATAAGGGAGGGATGTTGGGTACAGGCTTAGAACAGGACAAAGACGTAGGAAGTTAACTCTACCTAATGACTTAAAGCAGGGCAGTGTAAGTCGATTACAAGCTTGGCAGGTTAGGCAAGAAAGATTATTTATAGAATAGAACAAAGGACAAGGGAGTGAAATCTTTTGAAGAGGAACTGTTTGTTCCTAACAAAATGTTGACGAAAAGAGTTGAACTCTGTAAAATATGAAGAGATTTACTCTGAGCCAAATATGAGTGACCATGGCCCATGACACAGCCCTTAGGAAGTCCTGAGAACATGTGCCCGAGGTTGTCGGGCTGCAGCTTGGTTTTGTACATTTTAGAGAGACATGAAACGTCAATCAAACACATTTAAGAAATACATTGGTTTGGTACAGAAAGGTGTCCAGAAAGGACAACTCAACGCAGTGGCGGGAGCGGGGAGGGAGGTGTGGTGGGGGAAAGGCAGTGCTTTCAGGCTGTAGGTGAATTTAAACATTTTCTGACTGACCATTGGTTGAGTTTGTCTAAAGACCTGGAATTCATAGAAAGGGAACATTCAGGTTAAGATAAAAAATTGTGGATACCAAAGTTCCTTTGAAGTATTACAGTGGCTGCCCTTAGAGACAACAGATGAGGAATGTTTCCCTTTCAGACCTTAGTTAGTCTCTTCAGGATTGGTAGGGTGGGTCTGGAAGAAAAAGATCTAGCTATGTTAATAGAGATTCTTTACAGATGCAAATTTTCCCCCACAAAGAACAGCTTTGGAAGGCCATTTCAAAATTTGGCAAGGAAACATGTTTTGGGATAAAGTATTTTTCTTCCTTGTCTCATAATGTTATTATGCCAGGGTCAGATTGGAAAGTAAGTCACAATATATAGGGTTAAATCAAATCCATCTGATGAGAATTTATGATTTGTAGGGCATGACTCCCCAGACCCCTTTAGATAGGAATACGGGCACGATAAAAAATATCAGAGTTTAGTCCTCAGACATGATAGAGGGAGAGAACAGGCTGAGGTTATGAGCTGGAGTCAGGGACGAGAGGGCAGGGCTGGCAAAGGATGTCACATCTCCGGCAGGTGGAGGGGTCTGAAAGGAAGGGTAAGGCCTGGGTGGAACATGGTAACCCTTTGACTCTATATCACAGTGTCCTTGCTGGCCAACTAGGTCCATGGAAAACTGGGCAGGTGTGACCCACGATGGGGACCTGAGACCCAGGGGCAAGGTGATGTGCTTGTGGCCATCAACCAGAGGATGGCAGAGGCAGGACACCTACCTGGTCTTCTGGTTCTAGCCAGTGCCCTCCCCAGTGCTCCTGAATTCCAGAAAAAGGGATAGTTGCTGATAGGGAATCAGGGCCTTTCCTGACACACCCCAGGGCTGAAGCCAGTGGGGAGCATTCTCTGAAGGTCCCTCTTTTTTCTTGAAAGCCCCCAGAAACCCAAAAGAAGCTCTCTGACAAAGATATGGTAGCCATCAAGATCCAGGCCTGGTGGCGGGGGACCCTGGTGCGTCGGGCACTGTTGCACGCAGCCCTCAGAGCCTGCATCATTCAGTGCTGGTGGCGGCTGATGCTGTCCAAGATTCTGGAGAAGAGGCGGCGGGCAGCGCTGGAGGTCTTCTCCCGGGAGGAGTGGGCAGCAGTCACACTGCAGTCCCAGGCCCGCATGTGGCGCATCCGCAGGCGTTATTGCCAGGTGCTCAATGCTGTTCGCATCATCCAGGCCTACTGGAGGTGCCGCGCCTGTGCTTCCCGGGGGTTCATCAAGGGCCAGTACAGAGTCATGGCCAATCAGCTGCATCTCGAGCTGGAGATCTTGCTGGGCTCAGGACCTTGCATTGTGACGGAGTGTATTCCCATCTCAATAAAGGAATGAACTGGTCTTTTCTGCATAGTCTCTGTTTGACAAGCAGAGCAGATCAGAGCAAAGGATGGCAGATACTTGGCATTTCATATACCAGCTCTGAGGAATGGGCAGGGATGTCTGAGGCCTCATGTGGAGCAGGACTCTGAGCCCTTCTTCCAGACTGAGCAGAGACTGTGATTGATTAGCAACGTCTGCCATAGGAAGGAAAGTTGAGGGCAAAGACCTGTCAATTGGCCAACTCCAGGGAGCATCATTCATATTTACATCATTCTACGTAAATAGTGCACCCTCCCCAGGACTGGGTGTAATGGAAGCCTGGCTGGTGGTGGTCATGGCATTCTCCAGGAATTCAACATTCTCCAGGAATTCACCAGTTTGGATCTAGTTGCTCAGAGTTTGTTCCCCAATCCCTACGACTGAGAGGAGCCCCCCAACCCCAAGCCCTGTGATCCTGTCTCCCTGGTGCACTGGGGGCTATGTCCTTATACTTGGCTTCTAAGAATCTGAGACCAAACTGGAAGCTGTTAGCATAACTCAAGTCCTCATCCTCACCTCAAACCCCATCTGTCCCTTGCCCTCGAGCTCCATATGGAAGCTAGGACTCATTTTCCTCCAGATCAGCCTGGCGTGGGAGGTTCCCCAGGCAAGGGGGTGGGAGAGAGGGCATTTTGCTGCCAGCCCAATCCTCTGGTGAGTATCAGACCTCAGGTTATCACAGCTGCAGGAGCTGAGGAGGCATCAGTCTTGTCTTCCTTACTCTCTCCCACGGTCCAACTACTGCAAGGACCAATCCAGGCAGAGCTGGCTCTTCTGAAAGTCCCTTCCTGTGAAATGCTGCCAGCTTGGGGTGGGGTTGGCAACCAGGTGATGATAAGGGCCAATTAAGAGGTGAAGGTTTGCATTACTCTGATAATTAGTGATGTTGAACAATTATTTTTTTTTTATTTTATTTTTTTTTTTTTTGAGACGGAGTTTCGTTCTTGTTACCCAGGCTGGAGTGCAATGGCGCGATCTCGGCTCACCGCAACCTCCACCTCCTGGGTTCAGGCAATTCTCCTGCCTCAGCCCCTGAGTAGCTGGGATTACAGGCACGTGCCACCATGCCCAGCTAATTTTTTGTATTTTCAGTAGAGACGGGGTTTCACCATGTTGACCAGGATGGTCTCGATCTCTTGACCTTGTGATCCACCCACCTCGGCCTCCCAAAGTGCTGGGATTACAGGCTTGAGCCACCGCGCCCGGCAATGTTGAACAATTATTCATGTATCTATTTGCCATTTAGCAAATAACAATGTAGTGTATATTTCAAGATTCTTAAAACAAGATTTTGAATGTTGTCACTACATAGAAATGATAAATGTTTAAAGTGATGGATATGGTAAATATTCCAATTTGGTCATTATATTATATATACAGCACTGAAATATAACATTATACCCTATGATTATGTATAGTTTTTGTCAATTGTAAATTAAAAAATTAATAACAGCAACAAAAGAGGTTAAGATTAGGCTGAACCTCTGCCTGTCAATACTACTGTTCCTGTCCTGTGGTTCCCTGCAGAGAGGGAGGATTCTGAGGCCTGAGTCACAGCCTATGTCTAGTCCTGCTTCAATGGCTGTGCCCTGGAGAGCTGGTTCCTCAGCTCCCAGATGTTCTGAGATGGGCTCAGAAGTCTCAGGCTCTAGCTTGGGGGCATGAGCTCTGTATTCCCTGCTCTGTCTTGCCGTGTCCTGCCCTTTGTGTCTCATTCAGGGCCTGGGTCTCTCATACCCACTCTGAAGGATTGCTGTCTTTCTCCTTGCTTTCTGTTGTCCTGTCTTCAGAGTCTCAGAGCACAAAGCTCTGACCTCGGTCTGGTCCCTGGCTCTGCCTCTCACTGCTGTGTGGCCATGAACAAGTCATTTCCCCTCTCTGAGCCCAGTGTCCTGAGCTGTGAACTGGTGCTAACGTTCCCCACCTTCCAGGGTAAATGTCAAGCACCATAAAAACTAGCATCTTCAAAACATCAAGTTTGTACACCTATATTGTATTTAACTTTGCTAACTGTACCTCAATAAAATTTAAAAATTTCTGCATCAGCATCAAAACAAGGAAAAGGGTCACAAACAAACTTAAAATACTGGTAGCCATGGAAAAAGCAGCCAATTCTGGGGTCAGCTGGAGTGGCCCAGCAGAGCCCATGGCAGCACGCTCATTGTTGTTGAGGTACTCCCGCTCCGGGTCCTCCTCAGTGGACAGAGCCAGTAAATACATGTTTGTGCATATGGACAGGCAATGCACATTTATATCTGTGTTTGTTTCTGTACTTATCTATATTGAAATCTATGAGTTCACACTGATAGCTCCAATCCCACACCAAATTTAAGAATGCACTCTAGTTTTCTCCTTTCCATATTCCTTTCTTTCTTTGAGATGGAGTCTGGCTCTGTTGCCCAGGCTGGAGTGCAGTTGCATGATCTCAGCTCATTGCAACCTCCGCCTCTGGGTTCCAGCAATTCTGTCTCAGTCTCCCAAGTAGCTGGGATTACAGGCAGCCACCAAAATGCTTGGCTAATTTTTGTATTTTTAGTAAAGACAGGGTTTTGACATGTTGTCTGGGCTGGTCTTGAACTCCTGACCTCAAGTGATCCACTCACATTGGCCTCACAAAGTGCTGGGCTTACAGGCATGAGCCACTGTGCCCGGCCTCCTTTCTGTATTTCAAACTCCTCTTCCTGAGAGTGACACTCCTAGCTCCCATTATCTTTAATACATTTTCTTATTCGATCTTCTCTGTGTGCAACTAATTCTACACAGCTACTGCTGGCCTCTCACAGAGACATTGGCCCACTTCTCTTGATCTCTGATATACCATGCCGTCTATTGCCCTCTTCCTGTGGCTCAGGCTGTGGCTCCCCACATTAGTCTGATGATTGGGGTAAATGTCCCTTCGCCCATCCTGAGCTGACACAAAATGTCAGGCCACCCTCTGTGTGGATATCCTCCTCACTGTGCTCAGGTTCTGACGGTCTATGCCACCAAGGATGCCCTTCTCATCCTGCTGGATATGACACCATTACTGGTATGGTCTTACACCCCTGTGTGGACTCCTCCACCCACTGCCTGAGTTCCATGCTGGCCCCTCCTAGGCCAATGCCTTCCTCCCCTGTCTTGTGACCCTCCCTCACCTGGCTCTGTTCCATGGTGGCTCTCTTTCCCCCTGGTGCATCTATGCTGCACTGCCCAGCCTGAGGATTTCAGACTGACTGTCTGATTCAGGAAGGAAAGGGAAAAAAATAAAGGCAAGGGCAAGAGAAAACTAAATTTTCAATTTAAAAAATGGAGACAAAACATCTGCAGAAAAATTTCTCAATCATGGGCTAATATATGCTTCAACGTTTTCACCTCAAACCTCAAGCAAGCATAACCACACAGAAGATCTGGAAATTGTTCATGAAATAATGAATCAAAATGTTTGAGTACAGGCTCAGGCCTTCCTCTTCCTTTTTGAATTCATGGGAATAGCAGAAAGGAAATACATTGATGTCAAAAGTTTGTATTAGTACATAAAATATAGGAAGGCTGCCTTCAGAGAATGGAAATCATGTGGAATCCCTAAAAGATAAGCATATGTGAAAAAAATGAAAGACAATCAATCAAATATTTAGAAAAGCAAAAGCAAAGGCAAGAGTGACCATGCAGTTTCTCCATGCTTGGAACTAGCTGGTCTAGGATGGCAGAGCTGTGGGCTCTGCAGGGCGCTGGTTGGAATATGCCCATAGGAGGAGCAGCTGGCTCTCCATTGACCTACGCAGTTGGCAAGAGAGTGGCTGATGGCAGAGGGCTCTGTGACTGGCCTGGGGTGGCATGGCAGGGCCTGGAGCCATGTGACACCCGTACACAGCAAGGCCCCTACTCAGAGGACCACTCACAGAGGTCCCATCCTGACAGCCCACTCCATGGAAATGGAAGACCCAGAAGTTCCACTGTTGGTCAAATGTGTGCTTCTGAGAAAGATGGAGAATGGAGGGAAGGAGCACTCAAGCATGAATGAGAGGATCCCCCATCATTGATGAGAGCTTTAATGAGATTATTTAGAAATAACTGCAGTTTAAGACAGTTGACTAACTGCACCAAGATGACTGAAAACAGATGGAACCCAAAACATGTTATGGCTGAAGATAAAATACTGAAACTTTTTTTTTTTTTTTTTTTTGAGATGGAGTTTTGCTCTTGTTCTCCAGGCTGCAGTGGTGTGATCTCGGCTTACTGCAACATCTGCCTCCCAGGTTCAAGCAATTCTCCCACCTCAGCCTCCTGAGTAGTTGGGATTACAGGCGCCCGCCACCGCGCCTGGCTAATTTTTGTATTTTTAGTAGAGACAGGGTTTCACCATTTTGGCCAGGCTGGTCTTGAACTCCTGACTTCAGGTGATCTGCTCACCTTGGTCTCCCAAAGTGCTGGGATTACAGGTGTGAGCCACTGCACCCGCTAAGATACTGAAACATTTAAATAGGAAATAAAACCAACCAATGGTTTACTCACCAAGGATTGAGTCAGGTTGACTTCAGCTTTCTCAGCAGCAACACTGAGTGCAAAGAGAGAGTGGAGCCACAGCCCCAACTTTCTGCAGAATAATTTTTTTCAGCATAGAATCATAAACTCACCCAAATATTATCCAAGTGTTGTCCACCACCTCCCCTGCAAACCATGGAATCAGGGACGTGGCACTCAATAGGCTAACGGGAAATCTAAAAACAAAGATGAGCCTCAAACAAGAACCACCAAGCTTTGGAGGAAACCAAGAGCATGAAAAAGCATTCTTAAACTCTGCAAGCAGAAACCTGATAACCAAGGGAAAGACTTGAGAAATTAATATCCTCATTGGGTGGAGGAAGACCTCTTAGATACAAAAGAACAAGCCCTATTTAAAATCCTTTTATGGATCTCAGAAAGGAATAATGATTGTCAAAATTAAAACCTAGTAAGTCAGATGAGTAGCAGGATGGACGTATAAAGTGCAGATTAGTGAGTGGAAACTTTGATGTGAACAATCCTCCTGGAGTGTAGCACAAAAGATCAGAGAAATGAAAAAGTTAAAGAAAATAAATAAAAGAATGAGGCATTGATCCATAAGTTCCAGTCATGGTTGAATGTGTATCCCCAAGAAAGGAATTGCAGAGATGGAGGCAGAAACATTCAAAGCATTGATGAGTTTTCCAGAGCTTAAAGAGACTCACTTGCTCTCACAAGATGAGGAAAACAGATGGAGCTTCACACAGGTCACAACACAATCTCATAGCTGAGGAAGATAGAATACTTAAAGAGGAAAAGGAATCAACACATCACCTCCTAAGGAATATGTTTCAGATTCACATTAGCTTTCTCGGCATCAATACTGAGTGCAAGGAGAAAATGGAGCGACACTCCCAATGCTCTGAGAGAAAGTAAATGTGAGCATTGATTGTTATACTACCCCGAATGTCATTCAAGTGTAAGTGCAAAGTAAAAGCCATGCTTTTAATTCAAAATTTAATCTACATCAGAAGTCTCTGACTGTTATCTCTGGGAAATTAACTCCATGGCAAAGGAAAAGAAATCCCAGAGAATGGCACAAGACGTAGTGATGAGTATAGATGCCACGAAAATTTATTATTGTGACTGAAAATTTTCCTATAAAATATGTGTATTTCTTTTTTTCTTGTTTTTTAGACAGAGTCTCTCTCTGTTACCAGGCTGGGGTGCAGTGGGATTATGGGTCACTGCAGCCTGCACCTCCCTGGCTCAAGTGATCCTTCCACTTCAGCCTCCTGAGTAGCTGGGTCTACAGGTGCATGCCACAATGCCCGGCTAATTTTTGTATTTTTTGTAGACATGGGGTCTCACTATGCTGCCCAGGCTGGTCTCAAACTCTGGGCTCTAGCAGTCTGCCTGCCTCAGCCTCACAAAGTGTTGGAATTACAAGCGTGAGCTACTGCGTCTGGCCAAAATATGTAATTTCTATAAAATATGTCTATTTCTCAAATGATGGCAACATGGGAGGTTGCTGGAGGCAATGTATGGAGAAAAGGAACTTGGGCTAAAGTTCCTGCCTGGTTTGAGGCCTGGGTGATACTGATTTACTTCAGATGCTCCATAATGCAAAATAAAATCTGTGTTAACGTGTAAGTGTTAAGTACTAGAAGGAAAGCAATGAAGTTTATAACGTCTAGGTAAATCAGAAACTACATTCAACTAAAACAGAAATCTAAAATACAGTGAGTCAAACAAATTAGAGGTTTGTTTTACATTACCTAAAAGAAGTCTGAGAGTGGACAGTCCAGGCCCAGTGGGCAGCGCCATGATGTCATCACGGAACTAAGCATTTACTAAGCATTTACTATTACCACACCACCTCCCCACAATGTTGGGAGGTAACCCATGTCCTCATGCCCTCAAAGTGGTTACCAGAGTGCTGGCCATCATGTTCACATTTTAGGGAAGAAGAGGGTTAAGGTGAAATGGGAAAAAGGCCCATTTGGAGCCCAGCCTGGCTAATTATAGAGCTTTCCCAGAAGGCTCACCCAGTGACTCCTGCTGACATCTCATTGGCCAGTGAATATCACGTGACCACTCCAGTCGGGAGGGAGGCTGAGAAACGCTGTTTATTTAAGCCAGCGTGTTGTCAACCCCAATAAAATCAGTTCTTTTTGGTGATGAAGTGGGGGTCTAAGTATGGGTAAGCAACTCACAATATCTGACACAATTCCTAAAACAGTAGAAAGAAAAAACTCACCAATCTTAAAACTCACTGAAAACCTAATTAATCCAAAAAAGACAGGATGACAAAAATAAATCATAAGGGAAATTATAGATTTAAAGTACAAAACGGTATAGCAATAAGCCAAATATATTAGGAATCAGTAAATGTAAATTATAAATTAGTAATATCCACCTATTAGAAAATGAGACTTCTGGCTGTGCACAGTGGCTCACACCTACAATCCCAGCAACTTGGGAGGCCAAGGTGGGAGGATCACTTGAGCCCAGGAGTTCTAGACCAGCCTGGGCAACATAGCAAAATCCCATCTGTACAAAAAATACAAAAATTGTCTGGGCATGGGGTACATGCCTGTGGTCCCAGCTACTGAAAGACTGAGATGGGAGGGTCACTTGAGCCCAGGAGGTTGAGGATGCAGTGAACTGTGATCATGTCACTACACTCCAGCCTGGGTAACAGAGTGAGACCCTGTCTCTGAGAGAGAGAGAGAGAGAGAGAGAGAGAGAGAGGAGGAGGAGAAGGTGGAGGAGGAAGAGGAGGAGGAGAGAGAGAGAGAGACTCTTGTGTTAGGTTAGACAGATTGTGCTTACGGTGGATGTGGAGATGCACCACTCAGAATCCTCTTCGACAAAGGACCTGTTGTATCAGCTCCTAGGAGTGCTGACTGCAGCTGTTAGCTCCTTCAGGGACTGCTTCAGCTGCAGAAAGCCTGCCTTGCCCAAGGTCAAGCCCCTCCAAATGCCACCCACAATGACTGATCCAGGTGAATGGATAACCACCTGGCCACCACATTCAAATTGGGCAATTCCACCAGACTGTTTTAGAGTCAGAGCTTCCTATGGTACTTGATAAGGATACCAAGAGAATACTATGTACAATACACATTAAATTAACGAATGGATCAATTCACTGAAAACGAAAAACTACTTACTATACCAAAACTTGTCCAACATGAAATAAATGACTGGAGCCATTCTATAGCTATTTAAAAGATTGAATTTGCAGTTTAAAACCTTCTAGTTGGTTTTATTGGCAACTTCTACCAAGTATTTTACAAATAACACCAATTCTACACCATCTCTTCTGCAAAATAGAAGAGGAGAGACACTTTTCAATTCATTTTATGGGACCAACATTATCCTGACAGCAAGACCAGACAAAGATAGTGTGAGAATAGAAAATTAAGGACCAAGGCCAGGCCCGGTGGCTCACACTTGTAATCCCAGCACTTTGGGAGGCCAAGGTGGGTGGATCACTCAAGTTCAGAAGTTCAAGACCAGCATGGCCAACATGGCGAAACTCTGTCTCTACTAAAAATATAAAAATTAGCTGGGTGTGGTGGCGGGTGCCTGTAATCCCAGCTACTCAGGAGGCTGAGGCAGGAGAAATGCTTGAACCCAGGAGGTGGAGGTTGCCGTGAACCAAGATCGTGCCACTGCACTCCAGCCCAGGGGGGACAAGAGTAAAACTCTGTCTCAGAAAAAAAAAAAAAAGAAAGAAAGAAATCTGTGGACCAATATAAGTTATGAACACAGAAACAAAAAATTAACAAAGCAGTCCTCTCTTCCTTTCTCCGCCATCGTGGTGTGGGCATTACTCCGTTTCTCGCCATGTCTTCTCACAAGACTTTCAGGATTAAGCGATTCCTGGCCAAGAAACAAAAGCAAAATCGTCCCATTCCCCAGTGGATTCGGATGAAAACTGGTAATAAAATCAGATACAACTCCAAAAGGAGACATTGGAGAAGAACCAAACTTGGTCTGTAAGAAATTACACATGCGATGGCACACATATTTATGCTGTCTGTAGGTCACAGTCGTGTTACCAAATCAAGCTGAAAAATGTCACCGCCATCTGGAGAAGTTTGAACAGTTTCCTTTCTGTATCTGTTATGAAGGCATTAGTACAACGCACAGTGCTTCCATTATTCATGTTAAAAAAACAAAACAAAACAAAACAAGGTTTTGGTTGCCTGGGTTCAGTAATAAATATGTGAGACCTTTCACTTCTAAAAAAAAAAAAAAAAAAAAAAAAAAAAAAAAAAAAAATTTTGTTGAAAAAGAAAAAAAAAAAAAAAATAAAACATTTATCTTCTAAAAAAAAAAAAAAAAAAAAAAACAAAGCATTAGCAAATCCAATTTAACAGAAAGTATATAATATTACAGTCACATATCACTTAGTGATGGGGATATGTTCTGGGAAATGCACCATTAGGTGATTTCATTTTTATGGGAACACCATAGAGTGTGCTTACATAAACATAGATGGTATAGTTTTCTACATAACTAGGCTATATAGAAAAGGTACAGCTTATTGCTCCTAGGCTGCAAACCTGTACAGCATATTACTCTGCTGAATACTTTAGGGAATTATAACACAATGGTGTCTGTGTATCTAAGTATAGAAAAAGTACAGTAAAAATATCATATTATAGTATTATGGGACCACTGGTGTATATGTGGCTGAAATACTGTTACGTAGTACATGACTGTATGCATTACACACACACACACCACAACATGACCAAGCAGGCCTCATTTCAGGAATGCACAACTTCATATTTCAAGAATTCACAGTTTCAGTACCAACCATTATAACTTACATGATTAATTTAAAAGAAGAAAACCACATGATCATATCACTTGAAGTTAGAAAACGTTAGGGCCGGGCGTGGTGGCTCACACCTGTAATCCCAGCACTTTAGGAGGCTGAGGTGGGTGGATCATGAGGTCAGAAATTCAAGACCAGCCTGGCCAACATGCTGAAACCCCGTCTCTACTAAAAATACAAAAAAAATTAGCCAGACATGATGGCGGGCGCCTACAATCCCAGCCATTTGGGAGGTTGAGGCAGAGAATTGCTTGAACCTGGGAGGCAGAGGTTGCAGTGAGCCGAGATTGCGCCACCGCACTCCAGCCTGGCAACACAGTGAGACTCCGTCTCAAAAAAAAAAAAAAAAATCATTTGACAAAATTCAACATTTGTTCATAATAAAGACTCTCAGCAAATTAGGACTAGAAGGGAATTTTCTCAACCTGATAAAGTTTATTTACAAAAATCCTACAGCTAATATCTTACTTAGTAGAGAAAGATTAAATGCTTTCCACCAATGTTGGGAACAAGGCAAGGGTGTTTTCTCTCACCAGTCCTGTTTACTAGATGTTCTTGCCAGAAAAAGAAATGAAGATATACAGATTGGAAATAAGAAAATAAAACTACACCTATTCATAAGCAACAGGATTGTCTATGTAAAAAAAGCCCAAGGAATCTACAAAATAAAAGCCGAAAACTCTTCTAGAATAGATAAGGCAATTGAGCAACATTGCAGGAAACAAGGTTAACATAAAATTCAGTCATGTTTCTATATACTGACAATATACAATTGGAAACTTAAATATGAAAAACAGTACTATTTACAATAGTTCCATAAAATGAAATTCTTAGGTATATATCAAAAAAAAATGTACAGAATCTATATTTGGAAAACTAGAAAACACTGACTAAAGAAAGTACCAAAGAAGGCCTAAATCAATGGAGAAACACTGTGTTCACACATTGGAAGACTCAGTAAAGATGTTAATTATACTCAAATTGATCTATAGATTTAATATAATTCCAATCAAAATCCCAGAAAGATTTTTATAGATATATACAAGCTGATTCTAAAATTTATGTGGAAAATTCAAAGTATTTGGATACCCAGAGCACTTCTGAAAACGACAAATTTAGAGTAATCATATTATTTGATTTTTAGACTTATTATGAAGCTGCAGTAATAATTAAGACTGTGGTATTGGTAAAAGGATAGACACATAGATCAATGAACTAGACTTGAGGGTCCGTAGATAGATTCATACAAACAAGGCCAATCAATTTTTCACAAAGATATAAAGGAATTCCAGTGGAAAAAGGACAGTCTTTTTGTGGTCAAATAATTGGAAATTCATATGCAAGAAAATGAACCCCAACCTAATCCTCATATAAAAATTAATTCATTGTATACCTATGTAACAAACTTGCATGATCTGCACATATATTCTAGAACTTAAAGTATAATAAATAAATTTAAAACATTAATTCAAAATGAATCATAGGTATAAATGTAAAACATAACTATAAAATCTTAGGAAATAACATATGAGATAATCTTTATCGCCTAGAATTAGAAAAGGAGTTCTTAGATACGACAAACATGAAATTCATAAAGTTTCGTAATTTATTAATTGAACTTCATCCATGAAAGATGCTGTTAAAAGAATGAAAATATAAGCCACATAATGGGAGAACATATAAATCATATATCTCACAGATAATTTTTATCCATAATATATAAAGAACTCTCAAAATTTATGAGTAATTGTGATGGTTAATGCACGTGTCAATGTGACTGTGCAAGATTTCTTGGTGTGTCTGTGAGGATGTTTCTGGAAGAGATTAGCATTGAAATTTGTAGGTTGAGTCAGTAAGGTTGCCCTCATCAATGTGGTGGCCAGTATCCAATTTGTTGAGAGCCTGAATAGAACAAAAAGGCGGAAGAAGTATGAACTCACTCTCTTCTTGAGCTGGGACATTCACCTTCTCCTACAGAGCACCTGGTTCTCTGACTTCAGATTTTGGAACTTGCACCAGAGGGCACTCCTCCCTTTCCTACCCTTCCAGCTCCAGCCGAATTACTTTACCAGCTTCCTGGTTCTCCAGCTTTCAGAGGGCAGATTGTGAGGCTTCTCAGTCTTCACAGTTGCAGTGAGCCAATCCTATGATAAATCTCTCTATTTCTATCTCATCTCCTCTTGGTTCTATTTCTCTGGAGAACCTCAATGAATACAGTAATAAAATAAACAGCCCATTAACATATGGCCAAAGACTTGAGCATATACATTACTAAAGAAGATATATAGATACTAACTAAGCACACAGAGATGCTCATCACCATTAGCCATTAGGGAAATAAGTTAGCAAACTTTTTCAGTAAAGGATTAGATAGATAGTAAACATTTCCAGCTTTATGGGTGAGAGGCAAAATTGATGATATGATGTGTATACATAGTTACATAGCAAGAGAGAAAACAAGTTTCCACAAATTTTTATTGATGAAATTAAAGATATAATAAAAATTAAGTTTTGTAATGCAAGTGGACTAATGAAAATAATGCATTTTTTGGGTGAGGGAGGGACAATGTTTAGTTTAATTAGGGCTGAAAGTTAGTGTTTCCTGTCTTCAAAATCAGTTACACATGCTTATATATAATGAATTTTATATATTTCATCTTTGCAATGTCTTTTTACATATATAAGCACTATGTAAAATATTT
This sequence comes from Cebus imitator, assembly GCF_001604975.1. Classification (NCBI taxonomy): domain Eukaryota; kingdom Metazoa; phylum Chordata; class Mammalia; order Primates; family Cebidae; genus Cebus; species Cebus imitator. The sequence continues at coordinate 2,281,509 of NW_016107315.1, forward strand.
GCTACTACCAAATACTAATATGAATCTGATATGGTTTGGATCTGTATTTCCACCAAATCTCATGTTGAATTGTAATTCTCAGTGTTGGAGGTGGGGCCTGGTGGGAGCTGATTGGAGCACTGGAGCACGGGGGTGGTCCTTTATGAAGGATTTAGCACCATCCCCTTAGTGCTGTTCTTGTGATACTGAGTTCCCATGAGATCTGGTTGTTTAAAAGTATAGCACCTTCCTGCCACCCTTCCTCCTGCTCCAGCCATGTGAAGTGCCAGCTTCCCTTTCATCTTCTGCCATGATTGTAAGTTTCCCGAGGTCTCCCCAGAAGCTGAGCAGATGCTGCCATGCTTCCTGTACAGCCTGAAGAATCATGAGCCAATTAGACCTCTTTTCTTTATAAATTACCCAGTCTCAGGTATTTCTTTATAGCAGTGGAGAAATGGACTAATATAAAATCCATGAACATATGACTTTGATTGAAATTATTTTCACTTGGGAGACATTTATAGAATTCTATCAAATTCTTCTTTTGGCATTTGCCTGTACACATGTCATTACATTTGTTGATTAACTACTTCCAGTTAAAGTTTAGGTGGTTGCTACTCAATTGCTTAAATAAATGTATTTAGAAATGTTGAAATTCCCCTTGTACTTGCATAGAAGTCTGAAATGCACATGCTACTAGAACTGCAGTTTGAGTTCAGAAAAGAAACCCCCTGCAAATTTGTGTGGGAATGGATATCTCACTTCATGTTTTAACTTCTGACATCTCGGGAAGTTCTTAGAGCAGTTTAACATTACTTATGATTCAAAATTGTGGCCAACTTGACTTTACCATAGTATAGGTGCTATGTATAAGTTTTGTTTTGCCCTTTAACTTCAGGTTTAATTCATTAAGGAACATAAAGACTGCAGCAAAAACTTATTTATAGTGCTATTCACTTATTTATAGTGTTATTTGATAATAGTAGTTAAAGGTAGTTTTTCTCATTCAGAAAAATTTCAACCTCAACCTTGAACTTTAAAGTTCTCAGTAAAACCTTATCACTGCTAAGCCATGAAACTGCTGTGTGGTTGGGCAAATCAGCATATCTAGCTTCTGTTTATCACAAAAGTTCGTAGAACTGATGATGGTTCAGTCAATGATACCATGTGAAGTTTACCATTGACACTACTGGTTCAGTAACAGGATTGATTCCAATATTTTCCACAAAGTACCTACAGATGAATAATAGGCTTTAAGCACCTACATTTTCATAAGCTTTGTTTTTTCAACTAAGCCTTTGTTTGGCCCCACACATATTTTCACTACTATCAGATTTATCACACCTTGGCACTTTCCTTTTTCAGGTTGTGTTGAATTAGCATTTTTTCAATTTCTTCAACAAATATTCTCATCCATGTTTGTTTCATACACATAGAGGTTAATTTCTCAGTCACTTCAAACTTGGCAGTTACCCTTCAGTAAGCAACAGCCGAGCTGTATTGGTACATCTGTCAACTCATTAAAAGCCAAGAAAAACTACTTGAAATCATTTGCCTTGTTGTTTATTTGACTTTTGATGTTGTTACTCATGTCTTTGACTCTCTGAGCAGTTATTCTCATTGACAGGCTAACAATGGGCTTGGGGCGGTGGCTCATACCTGTAATCCCAGCACTTTGGGAGGCCAACACTAGCAGATTACCTGAGGTCAGGAATTCAAGATCAGCCTGGCCAACATGGTGAAATACCATCTCTACTAAAAATACAAAAATTAGTCGGATGTGGTGGCACATGCCTGTAATCCCAGCTACTCAGGAGGCTGAGGCAGGAGAATTGCTTCAACTTGGGAGGTAGAGGTTGCAGTGAGCCAAGATCACACCACAGCACTCCAGCCTGGGTGAGAGTGACAGTCTGCCTCAAAACAACAACAGCAACAAAAAAGGCTACCAATGTTTATTTTCTCTGGACACATTTCTTCAGCTGCTGCAATCAAATATGATTTAATTAACTCACTAATGGTAATAAGCTTTCCCTGCTTGGCTAACAAATGAGCAATTTGGAAACCTTCTCTTACAGTCTCATTTTCATTTTTTAGTTTCTGTAAAGAAATTCTACTATAATGAGACATGCCATTTAAAATGTCTACATTTTATGATTATTGATTTCTTGTAAGTTAGGAATATGGTGGAGTGCTTAGTCCGGCAATGTCGATGCATAACGCTGTACACTTTTAGCACAGCTGTAGTGTCATTGCACAATAGATACAATACTTTGCCATTGTCTTTTTTTTTTTTTTTGAGACAGAGTCTCACTCTGTTGTCAGGCTGGAGTGCAATAGCATGATCTCGGCTCACTGCAACCTCTGACTCCCGAGTTCAAGCTATTCTCCTGCCTCAGCTTCCTGAGTAGCTGGGATTACAGGTGCCCACCACCATGCCCAGCCAATTTTTGTATTTTTAGTAGAGACGGGGTTTCACCATGTTGGCCAGGATGGTCTTGATCTCCTGACCTCGTGATCTGCCCGCCTCAGCCTCCCAAAGTGCTGGGATTACAGGTGTGAGCCACTGTGCCCGGCCTGCTATTGTCTTAAAAGTGCAACGCTTAAAGTCTGCTTCTCTCTTTTCTTCTTATTTTGATGTGATGGGCATGCACTGGTAATTAAAAAATAGGTCACAGTACAGCACTGTGTATCTATATGCAGTGCACAAAACACTGTTTAACTATAACTGCACCTCTGTGATTTTTGTGGGCTGAGCAGCAGTGGAAGTGAGGAGAGTGCCCATATACTCCCCTTCACAACTACTTAATTCTGTCATTGTAGCGCCAATGTGGCGATAGACAATATATAAGCAAATAAGCATGGTAATGTTCCAATAAGACTTTATAGACACAGAAATTTGAATTTCATATAATTTTCATATGTCATGAAATAATATTCTTTGAGTTTTTCCAATCACTGAAAAATGTACAAAGTATTCTTTGCAGGATGTGCAAAAACAGGCAGTGGGCTGTATTGACCTACTAGTTGTCGAATACCCAACCATGCCCCAAGTCAATGTCCATTACACAGTGCTGAGTCCTTAACAGGAACCAATGTGTGGCGTGGTAGTGGACCTGTGACCACCCCTCCAGTTATTCACTTGGGAATTCATGCATTTTGTCCCTGTAACTTCAGGCTCTTACATCTGATTGGAGGTACTAGATTCTAGGGAAGGGAGACATTTATCAGGGCTCACAGTAAGAATCTCACTAAACTATGAGATCATAAAGCTATGGCTGTGACTTGGTCACTTTATCCTCCTATAATGAAAGGATTCACTCTGTTAGCAGGAAAAATTAAACCTGATCATTAGGAGAAGATGCCCTGCTGCTACACTAGGTGGGGGTGAGCAGGAAAGACTATGAATTCGGCTTGGGTAATTCACTGGAAAAAATCTCTTGGTGCTTTGCTGCCAAGGTGTAATGGTAGATTAACCCATACAACCATCATAGCCTGAGAATTATTATAGCCAGGGATGAAGATCTGGATCATCACTGCACCCAATCCCTTTCCTCTTACTGGTAGCCTGCCTGGACAGCAGAGAAGCAAGTCAAACAGGAAAGGACTCTAGAAGGGGTAGTGGATGAAGAGGAAAAGATGTGTGACTAATGGTCTCAAAGTAAACAATGGGACTGTAGCTTGTCCTTTTGACCCTTGTCTTTCTTCAGGGGTACACATGGAGGTTTATTAAACATAAGTAAACTTGTGTTATGGGGGTTTCTCGTACATTTTTGTCACCCAGGTAATAAGCCTATAACCCGTAAGTTATTTTTCTTGATCTTCTCCCTCCTCCCACCCTCCATCCTCCCATAGGCCCCAGTATCTGTTGTTCCCCTCTGTGGGTCCATGTGTTCTCACCATTTAGCTCCCACTTGTGAGTGAAAACATATGGTATTTGGTTGTCCGTTCTTGTGTTAGTTTGCTAAGGATAATAGACCCCAGCTCCATCCATGTTCCCGCAAAGGACATGATCTCATTCTTTTTATGGCTGCATAGTATTCCATGGTGTATGTGTACCAGATTTTCTCAGTGTACTATTGATGGGCATTTAGGTTGTAAGGAATATAAGTCATTCTGTCATGAAAACACATGCATGTGTATGTTTGTTGCAGCACTATTCACAACAGTGAAGACATAAAGCTTCTCTTTTAAGTTTTCCTAGGAGACAAGAACAACTAGAATCCTGAAGAAGCTACTTTTATTTTATTTATTTTGAGATAGAGTCTTGCTCTGATGTCAGGCTGGAGTGCAATGGAGGGATCTTGGCTCACGGCAACCTCCATCTCTCAGGTTCAAGCATTTTGCCTGCCTCAGCCTCCTCAGTAGCTGGGACTATAGGTGCACAACACCACACCTGGCTATTTTTTTGTATATTAGTAGAGATGGGGTTTCACCATGTTGGCCAGGTTGGTCTCGATTTCCTGACTTCGTGATCCACCTGCCTCGGCCTCCCAAAGTGCTGGGATTATAGGTGTGAGCCACCACGCCCAGCCAGAAGCTATTTTTGGATGTGAAAATTTAGTATGAGAAGCAGGTAGATATGAGTGGCATAAAGTGTTGGGCTGCAGTGGATATGCAGTTGTATATCTTCATAGCTGGTGACGCATCCCATATCTCTTGGGAATATTGGCTGCTGCTGGGTCATTGCTGTTTTCCACTGGGAATTGTCTTTGGCCATAGGGAAGAGATTTGACCAAGATTATGTCCTCTCCTAAGGGGAATCCTGCAGCTAATCACTGGCTTGTGGTTGGTGTTATAGGTTGAAATGTATCCCTCCAAAAAGATATGTTGAAGTCCTAACCCTCAATACCTAAAAAACTGACCTTATTAGGAAATAGAGTTTTTGCAGATATAATGAATAAGATGAGGTCATTGGGTGGGCCCTAATCTGATATGATTGGTGTCCTATGTTAAAGGGAAATTTGGACACAGGCACAGATGTGTACAGGGGGAAGAATATGTGAAGACACGGGGAGAATGCCATGTGAAGACAGAGGATTGGAGTGATGTATCTACATGCCGTGGAGCACCAGAGATTGCCAGCAAATCCCCCAAAGCTAGGAAGAGGAAAGGAAAGGTCCTTTTCCTACAGGTTTCAGGAGCATGGCCTTGCCGACACATTGATTTTGGATTTCTAACCTCCGGAACTGTGAGCCAGTTAAACTTTTGTTATTCTAGTTCCCTGTCTTAGTTTGTCCAGGCTGCTATAAGAAAATACTATAAACTGGGTAGCTTATAAACAATAAAAACTTATTTTTCACTGTTATCGGAGGCTAGGAAGTCCAAGATCAAGATGCCATCAGATTTGATGTCTAGTGAGGGCCCACTTTCTCTGTACATGGCAGAAGGGGTAAGGCAGCTTTCTGGGGGCCTCTTGTAGAGGCACTAATTTCATTCATGAAGACTCTGCCCTCGTGACCTAATCACCTCTCAAAGGTTCCATCTCTTAATACTATCACTCTGGGAGCTGGGTGTGATGGCTCACACCTATAATCCCAACTACTTGGGAGGCTGAAGCAGGAGGATCATCTGAGGCCAAGAGTTTGAGACCTGCCTGGGCAACATAGTGAGCATCTGCCTCTAAAACAAAAACAGAAACAAAAAACTTAGCTGAGCATGGCAGGGTGCACCTGTAGCTCCAGCTATGGAGGCTGAGGTGGGAGGATTGCTGCAGCCCAGGAGTTCAAGGCTGCAGTGAGCTATGATTGCACCATTGCACTCCAGCCTGGGCGACAGAGTGAGATCTTGAGTCTAAAAAACAAAACGAGGCTGGGTGCGGTAACTCATGCCTGTAATCCCAGCACTGTGGGAAGCCGAGGCGAGCAGGTCACCTGAGGTCAAGGGTTCGAGACCAGCCTGGCCAACACAGCAGAACCCCACCTCTACTAAAAATACAAAAATTAGCCAGGCATGGTAGTGGATGCCTGTAATCCCAGCTATTCGGGAGGCTGAGGCAGGAGAATTATTTGAAACCAGGATTGAAGGGTTTGTGGGGAGCCGAGATCATGCCAATGCACTCCAGCCTGGGTGAGAGGATTAGGTTTGGACATATGAATTGGGGAGTGGAGGTAAAATCAGATCCTAATAGCTACCCAGTCTGCAGTACTTTGTTATGGCAGCCCTAGCCAACGAGCACAGTGGGATACAAAGGCCAGTCCCCTTTCCCTCAACTTTCCCTGAATTGGAGCAATTCTGAAGGGTCATCTAGCTGACAAGCTCCCAACAGGATTGGTTGAGACCTCACGTGCAATACATTGTAGATTAGCTTCTCCTTTTGCCCAATAGTACACTCCTCACTGCCTTAGAAGTGCTCCTAGCAGTCTCCAGTTAAACTGTGTGCAACCCTCCATCTCAGAGTCTGTTTCTAGGGAACCAAATATAAGACAGGGTCTGAATTAGAATTCAGGAATACCCCAGTCTGCCATCCTGCCACCCAGACTATCCAGTTATGAACTTCCATGACCCCACAATACCCCAAGCTAGCAATACACAGACTCTACATATCTCCCATACTCAGGGCCTAGTGTTACAGCAAATGTGTCTCTTGGGCCAGAGTCTCTCTCCAGGTGAGGCACACTCAGGGCTTCTGTTGTGTCTTGGTCACCCAGGGTAGGACAGAATTGGGCTGGGGACCACTAGGAAGGAGAGAGAAACAGTATTTTGTGGGCAACTGCCGTGTCCACAGCCCTGGAGCAAGAATCTTAGCTGGGGCAGTAAAGGATCTTAGACTTATTCTCAAAACCTGCCTGCCAGGAACTCTCGGCTGGGACCCTGGACAGTCAGTGGACAGAAGAATGGGGGCAGCAAGCTTCTTTAGTGGAGAGACCCTGAGGGTTCAGGACTTTCACTGGTTGCAGCCTAGAAAAATCACATTCTGGCCGGGCGCAGTGGCTCAGATTACATGCTCTCCCTGAGAGGCTGAGGCATGAGAATCACTTGAACCCAGGAAGTGGAAGCTGCAGTGAGCTGAGATCACACTACTGTATTCTAGCCTGGGAGACAGAGTGAGACCCTGTCTCAAAAAAAAAAAAAAAGAAAGAAAGAAAGAAAAAGAAAAATCACATTCTGTCTCACCTTCTTCCTCCCTGCTCCTCTGTTCCCTCTCAGACTCCAAGCCCCCACATTTCCCCTCTGTCTTCTCCCTCCAGGTTTCTTCCTCCCTCCCTCCTTCCCTCCTTCCTTCCTTCCTCCCCTCCTTCCTGCTTTCCTTCTACAGGGTCTTGCTGTGTTGTGCAGGCTAGAGTATAGCGGCATGATCTGCAGCCTTGATCTCTTGGCCTCAAGTTATCCCTCCTTTTCGGTCTCCCAAAGTGCTGCTGGGATTACAGACAGCACCACAGTGCCTGGCCTCCTCCCCCCAGATTTCTCTATTTCTCTCTCCCTTGCCTTCCCCATGTCACCCTTCTCCTCCAGCCCCAAAGTGCCCAGCCTCCTCACCTTGGATCTGGGACTTTCAGCACCAGCCCAGGTCCACCCAGGCCCATGCCCACCCCTACAAGGGTAGAGGGGACAGGGGAGGAAATGACAGAATTTGTCTCCAGGAATGCAGACCCTGAAGGCTTTGGGTCTCCTCAGAGATGTGGGCTATGATTAGATAGTCCATTCATTCATCAACTCACTATAGTTTCAGTGAACAATTATTTTACACATATTATGTCCTGTTATTTTGCAGATTCTGGGGTCACAAACATGAAAAATGCTCAGGCTCTGCCCTCTAGGAACCAGTGAGGAAAGGGGCCAGTCGGGAAGCAGGTGACTGTATAAGATCAGGTGGGGACCACAGGTGGATATAGATCAGGTGGAGATCTATAAAGGGGGCCATGGGGCTTCCCAAGGTGCAGGATCCACCAAGTAAATTCCTGGGTCCTCCCGGGAGGCTGCTGTGTCAGGGGCTGCATGTGAGGGTCACTTATCTGGGGATGGGGCTGGGGATGCTGCAGAAGAAATGCCTGACACAGGGGCTAATGGTCGCCTTAGCACAGCCCACTCCCAGGAGCCCTGCATTCCCTCCTCTGCAGGCCGCAGGGCTGGGAGCACATGCGGAGGGCTGGTCCCACTGGGACCCTCGCTGAGCCCAGCTTTCTTCTCCCTTTTCCAGCCCTCCCTCAAGGGGACCACTGAGAACCTCTGGGGGAAGCTCCGGTGGAGGAGGTGGAGAACGGTGGGGGTGGGATGGGAGAATGGTGCCCCAGGATGCCGGTACTCACCCACAGTGGCCCTGAGGGGCCTGTGTCTTGCTCCCTGTGCTCCATCCCTTACCCCAGCTCCAGGAGGCTCACCCACCATGCTCACCCCAGGCCCCTCACCCAGCGCACCCTCCAATCTCCCCTTGGATGGCGTCTCCCTCTGCTCCTCAGCCCCTGCAGTGCCTCCTCCCTGCCCACTGGCTAGAGGCTGAGCTGGTCCTGGTGGCACTCAACGTTCAGCACCCACCCTGCCTTTAGAGCCATCAGAACCACCAATGCCCCAGCCCCTGGGTCTCTTCCCTATCTGGGTCTCCCTCCTTTCCAGATTCCAACCCCTTTGTTCCACTGAGCTCTAGTAATGGGATCTTTTCTGTGCCCTTGGAGTACAGGGATGTTTATCCTTCCCCTACCACCCAAACATACTTGGATCCTAGTATGATGATCTCTGTGTTGTAATAGAGAGGGGTAGAGGTATTTAAATAAAATTGTATTGAGGCATAATTTATATACACATAACATATATATCCATTTTAGACGTACCTTTCATTGATTTTTTGGGGGACAAGTTTATACACTTGTGCGACCATCATGGCAACCAAAATGAAGACATTCTAGGCCAGGCGTGGTGGCTCACGCCTGTAATCCCAGCACTTTGGGAGGCTAAGGTGAGCAGATGCAAACAGAAAACACTGTATAAATACAGGCCAGGCGTGGTGGCTCACGCCTGTAATCCCAGCACTCTGGGAGGCCAAGGCCAGGCAGATTGCTTAAGCTCAGGAGTTTGAGAACAGCCTGGGCAACATGGTGAAACACTGTCTCTACAAAAAAATATAAAAATTAGCTGGGTGTGGTGGTGTATACCTGTAGTCCCAGCTATTCTGGAGGCTGAGGCTGGAGGATTGCTTGAGGCCAGGAGGTTGCGGCTGCAGTGAGACATGACTGTGCCACTTCACTCCAGCCTGGGTGACAGAGCCAGACCCTGAGAAAAAATGAAAGAAGAAAGAAGAAAGAAAGAGAGAAAGAAAAAGAAAGAAAGAAAGAGAGAAAGAGAGAAAGAAAGAAAGAAGAAAGAAAGAAAGAAAGAAAGAAAGAAAGAAAGAAAGAGAGAGAGAGAGAAAGAAAGAAAGAAAGAAAAAGAAAGAAAGAAAGAAAGAGAAAATAAAAACAAAAAAAAATACAGAAAGAAAGAAGGAAAGAAAGAAAGAAACCAACCTAGAACATTCCATTATCCACATAGTTCCATTCAGTCTCCATCCCAAAGTCTGGGCAACCACTGCTCTGTCCCCACTGACGACAGCTGTCCCTGCTTCAGTGCACATGCATGGATTCACGCAGTGTGCCCTCCTCAGAGTCTGGCTTCTTTTGCTTGGCTAATTTTTTAAGATTCAGGATGGAGGTTTCTTAGCAGAATTTTTTCTAGAAACGATGACAACCAGAAGCTGTGGGAAAGCATGGAGATGCTGGAGTCTGCATGATGTGGTGGTTTAGAGCCAAGGCTCAGGGTGGAACAGAGCTGGGAACAAATGCTAGCCTCACAGCTGACCAGCTATGAAAGAGGGTGAGGTGAGTGAGGCATGATCTCTGCACCTCCATTTTCTCAGCTGTGAAGTGGGGCTAATGTCACTGCATTGCTATTACCATGGACAGGAATATGGTGACTAGCAGTTTGATGACTAGCACTTGACTCTGGAGCTAGACTGATGGAGGCACTAAATTGACGCAGGTCTCCTGGGGGCCTGGCCAACATCTTTATCTTCAAATAGATGCTTCCTGCTCCTTTGCTGTCCCACACATTGTACCCTACTATTTCCCCAACCCCAACCTTATTGCTATCTTCCCCACTCCCTCATTACATTAACTCCAAACCCACACACTCCCCAGCCTCAAAGCATCTCCTCCTCTTCCCTACACTCCCCCTACAGATCCACATCAGCCTCTCCCATACTCACCCTACACATTCCAAGTGCACTCCTCCGTGGCCTCTGGGGCTGTACCTCTGAGGCCGGGATCAGGCAGAAAGGGGCCCTGTTTGTGTGGTGGCCACCGTCATCTATCTGATGCCTCGAAGTGCTGAGGGGCAGAGGAAGACAGGAGAGCGCTTGAACCCATTTGAGCTTTGGATGGAGCCCAGGCTAGTCCTGGGGGCCTCATGGAGTTTTCTGGCCTGTGTGTGTCCTGTCCTTTCAGGTGCCTGAAAGCAGACTGACCTGCAGATAGGTCAGACACAGGGGGATTAGCCACAGTGAAGGAATTTGTCTTGTCCCTCCAATTCCACTGTCCTCATCAGAGATATCATTGTTAGTTTCATGTACATCCTCCTACTCCCCCTCTTTAAAATAATGCCTTTACAACACGTGTATAAATGTGTGCTTATATTGGGATCGCCTTGCCTTTCATCTTGATTTGTTTCACTTACTAAATCTTGTACTTTTCTATATTTGTACATAGAGAGCAAACTCATTCTAATAGTTATTTGGAATACTAGTGTTTAAAGGAACTAAAAGCCACTTAATGAATACCAGCCAGATTTTAATAAGCAGCATTATACACCTTTATGTCAATGGATTAGTACTTGGGGTCTTCTAGGTTTTCTTTTTGTTTGTTTGTTTTTTGAGGCGGAGTCTTACTCTGTCACCAGGCTGGAGTGCAGTGGTGCGATCTCAGCTCACTGCAACCTCCACCTCCCAGGTTCAAGCAACTCTCCTGCCTTAGCCTCCTGAGTAGCTGGGACTACAGGTGTGCACCACCATGCCTAGCTAATTTTTGTATTTTTAGTAGAGACGGCGTTTCACCATGTTGGCCAGGATGGTCTCGATCTCTTGACCTTGTGATCCACCAGCCTTAGCCTCCCAAAGTGCTGGGATTACAGGCTTGTGCCACCACACCCCGCCAGAAGTTTTTTTTTGTTTTTTGGTTTTTTTTGAGATGGAGTTTCACTCTTGCTGCCCAGGCTGGAGTGCAATGGCGTGATCTCAGCTCATGGCATCCTCCACTTCCCGAGTTCAAGCAATTCTCCTGCCTCAGCCTCCTGAGTAGCTGGGCTTACAGCACATGCCACCACACCTGGCTAATTAATTTTTGTATTTTTATTAGAGACAGGGTTTTGCCATGTTGATCAGGCTGGTCTTGAACCCCTGACCTCAGGTGATCCACCTACCTTGGCCTCCCAAAGGGCTGGGATTACCGGCATGAGCTACCACGCCCAGCATAGGTTTTTCTTAGAAGAGGCTCATATACTGGAAGCCATCCTGGTGCCTGCATCACAGGTGCCCTTATGACATCACAGGTCCCTCCCCTCCTCCACTCTTCCTGCTGGAGTGATGATCGCAGGAGTGCGGACCGGAGGGTGATGGAACCATCGAGCCCCTAGCCATGGGTAATTTAGTAAAGTGCAGACCTGTGGGGATTTTGCCACGTGTCCCCAGTTAGATGTTTTGTAAGAGGCAGTCAGAACCACAGTAGCTTTCTGAGGAGGGGGTAAATTCCCCACAGTTACTCATGACAGGACCCCCCTCTATGTCTGAAGTCCTAGAGAAAGCCAGGAAGCTGAATCTAGAAACAGTGAGAACCGTGGTTGACTTGGCACCTAGTAGTCAGGAGAGCACCTTTTACTTTCTCCCCTATTTCCCCCCATGCACTCTGATTCCAGAAGGATAGCAAGCTGTTTTAAATGATCATCAAAGATAGTGATGAAATCACATCGATAGAAAAGAGCTGGAAGGAACAAAGGGGAGAAGAGGGAAGCGACTCCATCGCCAACACCCTCACCCCTACCCGGCCACACCCTTACCCCCAACTCCGTGAGTAGCTGGGTCCAGAGAGCATTAACTAGTGACATCTCTGACCCTTGTGGTCCAGCAGAGTGACTCAAAGACCTATGGCCCTGTAATTTATTGTGCGAAGAGTGGCTTCACTGAGGGAAATGGGCATTTGTCCTCATTACCTGACATCAATCAGAGTGTCCCAGAAAAACAGGTGAAACGTCAGCGTATGCAGAGCTGGAATGAATGGGGATTGGCTGTCTCTTTCCCCCAATTTCTTGTTAGGCAGAGAGATGTGAGTCTGGCTGAGATACAGAGTGGAGATTGTGGCAAGGAGCAGGGCAGAGGGGTGTGATCCCAGACCACACAGGACTGGGGGCTGCAAGTGGGGACTGTGGGGGAATGCAGGGACCAAGGGGCAGGAATTAAAATGTTTGTTAGTGTGTGGAGTGTGCATGTTTGTACTGATGTATGCACAGCTGAAGTTCAAGCTGTTCACCATGTGTGTGAGGTAGAGGAATCTGTTACTGCTTTGGTGAGGAGGAGGGACCACAGCAGCTTGTGGGTTTGACCTGAAGTCAGAGTAAAGAGGGCAGGGGAGCAAAGGACACCACTTCTCCAGCAGGTGGGAGGGCTCTGAAGGGGAGAGGCATGGATCCCAGGTAGATGGTAGCTCTTTTACCTCAGAGTCACAGTGTTCTTGCTCTAGACTGGCCAGCAAGGTCCATGGAAAATGAGGTGAGGTAGCTAGGGCAGATGTACACCTATTTTGCAGATGGGGACTTTGGGACTCAGAGGTCAAGGTGAGGTGAGCACGTCCACTAACCTGTGGGTGGCAGAGGGGGGACACCTGCCTGGTCTCCTGGGTTCAGCTGTTGTCCCGCCCCATACTGAGCTTCCATCACTGATAGAGGATCAGGGATCCTTCCTGGCATACCGAGTGTTCTCTGTTTTCTCTTGCAAGGCCCAAAAGAGAAGATCATCATGACAGAAAGGTCAGCGGCTGTTTTCATCCAGGCCTGGTGGCGGGGCACGCTGGTGCGACGCACACTGCTGCATGCAGCCCTCAGGGCTTGGATCATTCAGTGCTGGTGGAGGCAGGTGCTGGCGAAGCTGCTGGCAAAGAGGCGGAGGATGGTGTTGGAGTTCTATGTGCAGCAGGAGTGGGCAGCAGTCAGGCTGCAGTCCTGGGTCCGCATGTGGCATGTCCGCCGGTGTTACTGTCGTTTGCTCAATGCTGTCCGCATCATCCAGGTCTATTGGCGCTGGCACAGCTGCCATTCCCGTGGCTTTATTGAGGGCCACTACGAACTCAAAGAAAACCAACTTAATGTTCAACTTGAAATCTCTCTGGGCTCACAGGCTTGTAAGGTGCAACAATGCATACCCCTTCCATTAAAAGAATGACCAGGTCTGCTATATCTTTGTCCCCAGCTCTCTTTGCCAGATGTATTTTCAGGAGGTCATTGTTTGAGATAATGATGGGAAATACTAGGCATGTCACAAGTCAACTCTGAGGAATCAGCAGGGGTTGTCTGGGGTCCCATATGGAGAAAGATTCTGAGAGCCATCTTGGATGAGTAGGACCTGTGATTGATTAGCAATGTCTGTCATAGGTAGGAGAGTTGGGCTTCAGGGTCACCAGGTCAACCAACTCTAGGGAGACTCTGTAAATGGAAGCCCCTGTAGTTGTGCAGCATGGAAGACTGTGTCATCCTTTGCTATTTCTTCATTCATTCATTCATGGAGACTGGGTCTTGCTCTGTTGCCCAGGGTGAAGTATAGTGATTCAATCATAGTTCACTGCAGCTTCCAACTCTTTCCTGCTGCCTTAGCATCCCAAGTAGTTGAGACCACAGGTGCCCACCACCACACCTGGCTAATTTTTAAAATTTTTTTTTGTAGAGATGGGGTCTCACTATGTTGCCCAGGCTGGTCTCAAACTCCTGGCTTCAAGCATTCCTCCTGCCATAGTCTCTGTGAAGTTGCTGGGATTACAGGTGTGACTCACTGTGCCCAGCCTCTTAAAATAAATTTTAAGGATTTATTTTAAACATGGTGTTAAAATATACATAACATAAAATTTACTATTTTAACCATTTTAGGTATATAGTTCAGTGGAATTAAGTACATTCACATTGTTGTGCAACCAGCATCCAACCCCAGAACTTTTTTTAACTTGCAAAACTGAAACATTGTACCCATTAAACAATACCTCCCCAGTCCTCCCTCCCCTAGCCCCTGACAATCACCATTCTACTTTCTGTCTCTATGAATTTGACTACTCAAAGTACCTCATATGAATGAAATCATACAGTGTTTGTTTTTTTGTGACTGATTTATTCCACTTAGCATCATGTCCTAAAGAGCCATCCATATTGTAGCATGTGTCACATTTTCCTTCCTCAGGCTGAATAATATTCCATTGTATGTATGTGCTACATTTTATTCATTCATCCATGGATGGACACTGGATCCTTTCACCTTTTGGCTATTTGAATAATGCTGCTATGAACATGGATGTGCAAATATCTCTTCAAGACGCTGCTTTCAATTCTTTTGGGTATATACATAGAAGTGGAATTGCTGGATCATATGGTAATTCTATTTTTACTTTATTTTATTTTTTTGTTACTGTTATTTTAAGAGACAAGATCTCACTATGTTGCTCAGGCTGGAGTGCAGCGGTTATTCACAGGTGCAATCCCACTACTGATCAACACAGGAATTTTGACCTGCTCCATTTCCAATGGGGGATGGTTCACTCCTACTAGGGAAACCTGGTGGTGCCCTGCTCCTAGGAGGTCACCATATTGATGCAAAACTTAGTGTGGACAACTGGTTGGCATAGGGCACTACAGCCCAGAGCTCTTGGACCCAAGTGATCTTCCTGTCAGCCTCCTGAGTAGCTGGGACTATCGGCACACCATCATACCCTGGCTATTTTGAATTTATGCAGTAGCTGCCATACTGTTTTCCATAGCAACTGTAACATTTTACGTACATTGCTACCAGCAGTGCACAAGCTATCCAACTTCTCCATATCCTCATCAACACTTGTTATCTCTGCTTTTTTCATCATAGTTCTCCCAATGGGTATGAAGTGGCATGTCATTGTGTTTTTGATGTGCATTCTCCTAATGATTAGTGATGAAAAACATCTTTTTATGCTCTTGTTGGCAATGTAATATTTTCTTTGGAGAAATGTCTATTCACATTCTTTGCCCATTTTTGAATTGGGGTTTTTGGTCTTGTTAGTGTGTTGTAGGCTTTTAATACTTTATAGGATATATGATTTATAAAGATTTTTCTCTCATTCTGTGGATTGCTTTTCACTCTGTTGTTTTTGTCTTTTGACGCACAGAAGTTTTAAATTTCTTTCTTTTCTTTTTTTCTTTTATTTTTTTTTAGACAGAGTCATTCTCTGTGACAGAGTCACCTGGCTGGAGTGCAGTGGTATGATCTTGGCTCACTGCAACCTCCACATCTTGGGTTCAAGTGATTCTTCTGCTTCAGCCTCCTGAGTAGCTGTGATTACACACATGCCACCACACCCAGCTAATTTTTGTATTTTTAGTAGAGACGGGGTTTTACCATGTTATCTTGAACTCCTGGCCCCAAGTGATCCACTCGCCTTAGCTTCCCAAAGTGCTGGGATTACAAACATGAGCCACTGTCCCTGGCCAGAAGTTTTAAATTTTGGTGTAATTGAATTCACCAATTTTTTTTTCTTTGTTGCTGGTTCTTTTGGTATCATATCTAATTAAATCCTTCCCAAATTCAGTGTTATGAAGATTTTCCTCTATGTTTTCTTCTAAGAGTTTTATAGCTTCATCTCTTACGTTTAGGTCTTTGATCCATTTTGAGTTAATTTTTGTATATGGTGTAAGATAAGGATGCCTCTTCATTTTTTGCATGTGGATATCAGTTTTCCTATCACCATTTGTTGAAGGCACTGTTTTTCCTTACTGAATGTCTTGGGATCCTTGTTGGAAATCATTTGGCCATATCCATGAAGGTTTATTTCTGGTCTCTCTCTTCTGTTCTACTGGCTTAGAGATCTGTATTTATGCCAGTACCACACTGTTTGATTACTGTAGTTTTGTAATAAGTTTTGAAATTTGGAAGTATGAGATCTCCAATTTTGCTCTTCTTTTTTCTGTATCATTTTGGCTATTTGGGGGTCTCTTTAGAGTCCATATAAATTTTAGGATGGGCATGGTGGCTCACGCCTGTAATCTCAGCACTTTGGGAGGCCAAGGTGGGAGGATCACTTGAGGTCAGGAGTTCAAGACCAGCCTGGCCAACATGGTAAAACTTCATCTCTATTAAAAACACAAAAATTGGCCAGGTGTGGTATTGCACACCTGTAATCCCATCTACTCAGGAGGCTGAGGCAGGAGAATCACTTGAACCCAGGAGGTGGAGGTTGCAGTGAGCTCAGATTGCACCACTGTACTCCAGCCTGGGTGACAGAGCAAGACCCTGTCTCCACAAAAAAAAAATACATTTTAGAATACATTTTTTCCTTTTCTTCCCTACCCCTCTCTAGTTTTGGATAATTTCTCTATTTCTGCAGGAAATGTCATTGGGATTTTGATAGGCATGGCATTGAATCTGTAGATCCCTTTGGGTAGTACTGGCTTCTTAACAATATAAAGTCTTGTAGTCCATGCTCATAGGATGTCTTTACATTTGTTTGTGCCTTCTTTTGTTTCTTTCTGCAACACTTTGTAGTTTTCAAAGTTCATGTCTTTCACTTCCTTGGGTAAGAGTATCCCTAAGTATTTTAATCTTTTTGATGGTATTGTAAATGGGATTGTTTTCTTACTTTCCCTTTTTGTGTTATTTATTGTTAGTGTACAGAATTGCAACTGATTTAAAATTTTTTAATTAAAAATATTTATTCATTTCTTTAGTCTTTTATTCCTTAAATACAACTAATTTTTGTGTGTGTTGATTTTGTATCTTACTACTTTGCCAAATTCATTTATTAGTTCTAAGTTTGTGTGTGTGTGTGTGTGTGTGTGTGTGTGTGTGTAATTTGCAGGGGTTTTTACATATAAAATCATATCGTATGTGAACAGAGATAATTTTACACCTTCCTTTCCAATCTGGATGCCTTTTATTTCTTTTTCTTGCCTAGTTGCCCTGGCTAGAACTTCCAATACTATGCTGAATAGAAGTGGTGAAAGCAGTCATTTTTGCCTTGTTCCTGATCTTAGAGGAAAAGTTTTCGGTCTTTCACTTTTGAGGATATGTTCTGTGGTGAACAGGTCTGTGCAAACCTGTCCCCAAAGTCTGAGGAAGCTGAGAGGTTGAAGAAAGAGACTGACATATCCAGTTTTTTAGAAACATTTAATATGGCCTTAAAAGCAGAAGCCATGTCTTTGTCTCAGGTAGCAGCAAGATAAGATGGTGGATCCCTGCACCATCACCCTCCAGACCCAGGGCTTATCTGCCACAGGGAAGGAATATGTAGGATGATTGAAGTCAACCCCTCAGCAAAAGGCAACAATGCTATGTGAATCTGCCTTAAGGCAGGATTTACAGTAAAAGTAGATAAAGTAGAAATCTTAGAAGCTGTGTTAGTCTGTTATCATGCTGCTATGAAGAAATACCTGAGACTGAGTAATTTATAAAAGAAAGAGTTTCAATTGACTCATAGTTCTGCATTGCTGGGGAGGCATCAGGAAACTTACAATCAGGCATAAGGCAAAGGAGAAACAGGCACCTTCTTCACAGGGTGGCAGGACAGAGTGAGTGCAAGCAGGGGAAATGCCAGATGCTTATAAAACCATTAGATCTTGTAAGATTCACTATCACAAGAATGACATAAGGGAAACTGCCCCATGATGCAATTACCTGCACTTTGTTCCACCCTTGACACATGGGGATTTGGGTGGGGACACAGAGCCAAACCATATCAGAAGCATTCCTGGAACTAGGGGTTAGTCAGAAGTGAACATGGTAAATTAGTATCCAAGATAAAGTTGCTTTGGCTGCCACCATCTATTAGCTGTGGGCTTTTCCCATATACCCCTTATTATGTTGATGTAATTTCTTTCTATTCGTATTGTGGTGGTGGTGGTGGTGTTGTTTTAATCATGAAAGCATGTTGAATTTTGTCAGATATTTTGTTTTCTGCATAAATTGAGATGATTATGCATTTACGCCTTCATTTTGTTAATATGGTATATTACATTGAGCAAGTCTCATATATTGAACCATCCTTGCATTCCAGGAATAAATCCTACCTGATCATGGAATATATTCCATTTAATGTGCTATTGAATTATTTATTTATTTATTTATTGAGACAGGGTTTTGCTCCATCACCTAGGCTGGCGTGCAGTGGTACATTCATGGCTCACTGCAGCCTTGATTTCCCAGGTTCAAGCAATCCTCCCACCTCAGCCTCCTGACTAGATGGGACTACAGGCATGTGCCACCATGCCTGGGTAATTAAAAAATTTTTTTTTGTAGAGATGAGGTTTTACTGTATTGCCCAGGCTGGCCTCAAACTTCTGGCCTCAACTGATCCTCCCTCCTTGGCCTTCCAAAGTGTTGGGGTTACATACATGAGCCACTGCACCCATCTGCTATTGAATTTTGTTTGCTAGCATTTTTTGAGAATTTTTATATCAATATTCATCAAGGATATTATTCTGTAGTTTTCCTTTTCTGTAGCATCTTTGTCTGTCTTTGGTATCAGGGCAATTCTGGCCTTATAAATGAGCTGGAAATATTCCATTCTCTCCATTTTTTTTTTAAATTTGAAAAGAATTACTGTTAATTGTTTTTAAATGTTTGGTAGAACTTACCAGTGAAACCATCAGGTCCAGAGCTTTACTTTCTGGACCTTCAATGCCATGCCTATCAAAATCCCAATGACATTTCCTGCAGACATAGAGAAATTATCCAAAACTAGAGAGGGGTAGGGAAGAAAAGGAAAAAATGTATTCTAAAATGTATTTTTTTTTTTTTTTTGAGACAGGGTCTCGCTCTGTCACCCAGGCTGGAGTACAGTGGTGCAATCCGAGCTCACTGCAACCTCCACCTCCTGGGTTCAAGTGATTCTCCTGCCTCAGCCTCCTGAGTAGATGGGATTACAGGTGTGCGATACCACACCTGGCCAATTTTTGTGTTTTTAATAGAGATGAAGTTTTACCATGTTGGCCAGGCTGGTCTTGAACTCCTGACCTCAAGTGATCCTCCCACCTTGGCCTCCCAAAGTGCTGAGATTACAGGTGTGAGCCACCATGCCCATCCTAAAATTTACTTTACTTTAAGTTTCTGATTACCGGTTTTTAAGTTTTCATTTCATTTTTGACTTTTCTTTTTAACCCATGAAAATGATTACTGTTTTGATCTCCTTACTAGTTATGGGCCTATTCAGATTTTCTGTTTTTTTGTGATTTAGTTTGGCAAATTTTATGTTTCTAGAAATTTGTCCATTTCATCTAGGTTATTCAATTTGTTAGCTATGAAGCAGATTCATCATGTACTGGTTATCAACTTATGTAAGTTTAGTGGGACAAAATATATTCATATGCAACATGTTACATGAAGTAGATTCATTACTTACAGCTATGCAGGAAGGGACAACAGAAACATTGGATTTATCATTAGCCAGTCACCCAAGGCTTAAGAAAGCTTTCAGGGGTGGATGGAGTCTCATCTGCATGTGCCCCACCTGCACTGCAACTGAGGGACCCCAAAAAGTGGCCTGCCCTAGGTTTTCTTTCTCCAGGTAAACAGGAATTGATGAACTAAAGCATTGAAAGGTATCTTGTTTGGCAAGGAACAGATGAACAGAGCCTGGGCTGTTGCAGCCATTTCTTCCGTCACATTCCCAATACAATCTCAGGCAGTCACATTCCCAATACAATCTGCCATTATTCTTGGGAACTACAAGTGATCAAGGGGAACAACTGGGTTGGACCAAGGCTTTCTGGAGGACTGTCCTGCAGTTCACCTCCCAACTGACACATTCCTCTTAGCACAACTAGTCTGTTTCATATGTCCACCAATCTACCTGGATTCAGAGTTTAAGCTTTGTCTCATCAGATTGATATAAAGCCTTGACTAATAATCTTAGTGTGACATTGTTGAGCCATAGCCAGAATTCTTTTCAGTAAACCCAGAAGTACTGCTACCGAAAGCAGGATGATCAGGCCTGTCTGGAGCAGTGACTGATCCCATAATCCCAGCAATTCAGGTAAGAGGTTGCTAAATATGTCAAAGAAACATCCTTCAGGTGGCCCCATGTGCTGAAGCAGGTGGGCTTGCTTTTAGACATCCTCTACTTCTTCTCTTTATTCAGGTACAGCAGGAAGTGTTGGCAGTTGCACACACTTCTCCCTGTTGGGCAAAAAGAAAGTCTACAGTAATTCTTTTGCCTAAGACAATCTTCACAAAGGACAGGAGGGATGACTGTTGGGCTGCCAAGGCAGTGACAGTGGAGGAAGAAATATTTGCCATGGTCAGAGATGAGTTTCCTATCCCTTTTTTTTTTTTTTTTTTTTTTTTTTTTTTAATGAGCACTGACTCCTATGTATGATAGCAAAGATCTCATAAAGGACATAAACCCAAAATCAGTCACACCTTCTGGTAGGTCCTTAGTAAGCCTGGTGTATAGCTTTAGGTTGCTGGACCAAAGGTATGGTTCATTCCCAGGGTGCTATCTAGGGGCACCCCCCAGTATGCCCAATATGCAGGATCCCCCATCTGCCAGCTTTCCAGACATGACATTACCCATCCTGTGTTTGAGTCACCCCCAGATCACACAGAGAAAGAGATAGCCCTTGGGTGCATACAGCACCGCTTCCCTTGCTTTATTGCTCAGTGACCCATTCGTGGGTATGGAGGCACTGGCGTTCATCAGTCATGTCTAATTTCTAGCAAAATTGCAAGAGCTCAGTTTCACCTGTATGATAGTGTTCATGAAACCCCTAAGTAGAGGGCTAGTTCCATCCTTGTTTTCACTACTGGTACACTTCCGGTACACTTGTTCACGTCATCAAATGAGCATCAGCCCACTACAATTTTGTTAGTTGTGGTTGTGACAGTTTGCCACAGAGTCTGTTAAAACAGGGCACCTTTGGTTGCCTCCCATGTGGTGGATGTCAGATGCTCACTTGATGAACCAGGTCTCAGATTCTGTTGGTGTAAACTGTGGCATTAGAAATGCTGGTGTGGCTGACCACTGACGGGATGAGAGGCTCACTGTGGCCTGTTTTTTCTGTTACAAATAGCATTTTAAGATAATAACCAGAATCATGACTGACAGCATCACAGCACCATCGGACTTTTATAAATTGCGTATAATCTTTTAAATACATTAATATAGCTATACAAATGTAACTTTAGAAAAAGATTTAACATAATTGAAATTATGAGTGATAACATATTGCATGTTTATGAATTTATGTAATGTTTGGGGCATTTATATTAATAACATATCCATAAATGTAACTGAGAAGATCTAATTTCACTTATCTTTTGACAATATTCTCCACACAATATAACAAATAAGCCTAATCATTCAATATCTATACAAGATGAGAGTTACGTCCTGTGGAATACTCCAAAGGCCCAACTGCAAAATTCCAAAGTTAATTTTAGGTCAAAAAGCTTAACTTAGGATAAAAAATGTTATACCTATACACAATGGAATATTACTTAGCCATAGAAAAGAATGATTTTTTTTGTCACTTACAATCACATGGAGAGAATTGGAAGGCATTAAGTGAAATAAACCAGGCACAGAAAGACAGATTACTCATGTTCTCACTCATATGTGGGTGGTAAATATATATTAAAAAATTGAACTCAATAGAGAGTAGAATATATATTTTTCTCATCAAAAACACATCTTACATTTTTGGCACATTTTGTATGCTGATTATATATTAATTAGAATTTTTAACTCTTAATAAACTTAAATTGTGGTGAAAACCTTGGAAACAGGAAACCTTGAATTGTCTGTTACATATCAGTATTTTATAAATGAGAGCCATTTTATAATTTTTAGAAACATGTTTCCCCATAGTTTAAAACTGTATGTTAAGAGACTAAAATATATTAGGCTTTCTATAAAGTTTAAGAAGCCAAGAACAAACTCATATTTCTGTTCAGCAATTTGTTTTATTATTTTTTAGTCTTATTTGAAAGTAACCCAGACATTTAGTGGGTATATATTATTTAATTTAACATAAGTTTAAGATGTCAAATTACATTAAAAAGTTAATTTATATGCATTTTCTAGCTTATATTTGACTTATTTATTTATTTTTAGTGCTTACCTACAATACTTACAAGAGATGGAATCTTAGACAAACTAATCATTATTTCAAGTTATTTTCTTGATAACCATTTTTACAGCCTGTGAATATCAAGTGTTGACCTAAGTAGGAACCTTAAATATATGGGTATTTTGCAGATAACTCAGAAGATACAGCTATTTGCACTAAACCAACAATATTAAATTGGTTTTATTTATAAAAATTGCACAAACAAAGATAATTCTGTTTTAGGTTGGGTTTATAGCTCTGTAATTTTTGTGTCAAACTCTGACACCTTAAACATCTTTAGGGACAAATATAAAGCTGTCTGATTAGTAAACCCAGGCAAACATGTATACTGACAATTTTGAACACATTTTAAAATTTTACACATAATTTTAAAATTAGCATATTTATTAAATATTTACTTAAGTCACATGAACTAAAAAACATGTGGGTTAATATACCTTTGTTTATCTAAGTCAATCTACATAAAAAAATTTAAGAGATTTCTGGCTATGTCAGATTTTACCATGCAAACAAAACATATAATACATGTATACTTACATAAACACATCCAAACACACACACACACACACACACACACACACACACACACACACAGAAAGAAAGAGAGAGAGAGATCATACAGCTTTCATTTTAGAATTTTTTTCATGAGACAGTAACACAGGCTCACTGGTTTATAAAAGACAGTTGAATCTAAATTATATTTCAGACAAAATAGGAACCTATTCATATGGCTTAACTTTGTTTTCCCTATAGGTATTCTAATGAAGCCTGTGAACCAAAATTTTGGAGAAAGCAGTTTCCATGGCAGTTTGATTTTTAAAAGCTTCTTTCACCCCCACCCCCTTTTTGCCCTTTTTAAATTTTAAAGTTTAGGGTTAAATTTTCTATGTTTACATTTTTGAAACATGGAAAAAAAAACCATGGCTGAATTGTATAAGAAAAACAAAATCTCCAAGTAATCTTGAACTAGTAACAAATCTATCTTTTGGTTTCTGGTCTGGTTGCTTGATTAGCATATGCAGGAGGGGAAAAGTTTTAGCAAATTTTTTCCAGCATTTTCTCATTGGCCTCTGTGTGGCAGAAAAAGTAAAATTTTTATGCTGGACAGAGATGCCTTATAGCATGGCTGTGAACTCAAGATTTTGACCTGTTTGATGTGAGACCCTAACTTTTTTTTTTTTTTTTTTTTTTTGAGACAGTCTTGCTCTGTCACCAGGCGCCAGGCTGGAGTGCAGTGGTGCGATCTCGGCTCACTGCAACCTCCGCCTCCTGGGTTCAAGCAATTCTCCTACCTCAGCCTCCCGAGTAGCTGGGACTATAGGCACGCGCCACCATGCCCAGCTAATTTTTGTGTTTTTTCAGTAGAGATGGGGTTTCACCATGTTGGCCAGAATGGTCTCGATCTCTTGACCTCATGAGCTGCCCGCCTTGACCTCCCATAGTGCTGGGATTACAGGTATAAGCCACTGTGACCGGCTGAGAGCCTAACTTTTATAAACATTTATCTAGTTCATTTTCCTTTGGATTACTACTTTTTCAATTAAGCATTCCATTATCATTTGCAATTATTAGTCAGGCAAATCTAAATTTATAGTTCTTTGTTTTTTGTTGTTTTTTTTTTGAGATGGAGTTTTGCTCTGTTGTCCAGTCTGGAGTGCAGTAGTGTGATTTTGGCTCACTGCAACCTCCACTTCTTGGATTCAAGTAATTCTTCTGTCTCAGTCTCCTGAGTAGCTGGGATTACAGGTACCTGCTATTACGCCCAGCTAATTTTTGTATTTTTAGGAGAGATAGGGTTTCACCATGTTGGCCAGGCTGATCTTGAACTCTTGACCTCAGGTGATCTGCCCACCTTGACCTCCCAAAGTGCTGGGATTACAGGCGTGAGCCACTACACCTGGCCCTAAATTTATAGTTCTAAAATGTGTCTAACTTGTTGGTTACTATGAAGCTGTTATAATTTGCAAAGCCATTAATTTGAAAGCCCTTTAAGGCTTAAAAAAAAATCTTGGCCAGAATGCCATAAGGAGTGAGTTTTATCACAACACCAGTAGAAAAGTCAGCAGGTTGAAAGTTGGCAGTAAAAACACGCAGAGAACTTAGAAGACTCTACATGTTAATTTTACAATTGCAGGTTTTTAGAATATTGATTATTTCAGTTCCGAATTTTTCTTGATTTAATTTTGCTCATCAGGGGTTGGGTGTGGTGGCTCATGCCTGTAATCCCAGCACTTTAGAAGGCTGCAATGAGAGGATCACTCACTTGAGGCCAGGAGTTCGAGAGCAGCCTGGCCAACATAGTGAAACCCCATCTCTACCAAAATACAAAAATTAGCTGGGTACAGTGGCACATGCCTGTATCTCAGCTACTTGGGAGGCTGAAGTGGGAGGATCACTTGATCCCAGGATGTGGAGGTTGCAGTGAGCTGAGATGGTGCCACAGCACTCCAGCCTGGGTGACAGAATGAAACTGTCTCAAAAATAAAAAATAAAAATAGAAATAAATAATTTTGCTCATCAATTTTAAAATGTTTTCAAGAGTGGGCTGTAATATGCAGACAGCTGGAGTCCCAGAAAACCTGGTACACCTTAATGTTTGAGAATTCCATTCTGTTTCTTATTAATCTCTCAAGAGCAAAGAAAATTCTATAAATCCTGTTGGGGAACATCAGGAGTTTAGGCTGGTGTTTCAGATGGTGGTGACTTCCCTAGTGGCTTTTAATTAGCAGTCCTGCACCCACCATCCAGAATGTTTGTTTTTGCTTTTAGAAGATCTTCAGAAACAAGAAAAGAGTCAAACCAAATCAAAAAGAACCAGTATAAGAGTGTTCACAAAAATCGTATCCTACGAATGCTGATCAATGTATTAAATGAATTCCACAAACCAAAAAAGACATGCCTCACAGATTGAGTTCTCTTGTAGAAATACTAATTTACACTACCTCCTCTCCAAAAGTTTGTTATTTAGGTTGGAATAATCGTGTCAGAAATGAAACCTGAAAAAGAACACTATTGGAAGGGATTGATGATTCTTAGAACTGGTCTGCAGGACCCACTTGAGCCCTTTGAGCTCTCTCCTTCCAAGGCTCACCTTGTAGAAAACAAGAGAACTCAATTCAGAAAGACACACATCTTTGTATAAGAAAGCACTTACCAGAAAAGACAAAAAGTCTTTTTGTCATCCAGGGAGAGATGTATGGTCCTTTATTAAGGTTGCATGATCCAGACCAGATCCCAAGTAATATCAAATAGTACAAAAAATAGGGAGGATCAGCCTGAGGGAAGACTCAGCAGGGCAGAAAAGGTGAGCCTTGGAAGCAAAGAGCTCAAAGGGCTCAAGTGGGTCCTGTCAACCAGTGCCAAGAATCGTCAATCCCTTCCAATAGTGTTCTTTTTCAGGTTTCATTTCTGACACAAATTATTCCAACCTAAATAACATTTGGAGAGGAGGTGGTGTAAATTATTCAACTCAGAAAATATAAATGCAAATATCCTAGAGAAATTTATTGGGAAATCAGTCCAGTTGAGATATGTGGTCGGAAATATAAATTAAGTCCATGCCTCATGGTTGTTGGTTTCGTCCCAGCCATGCTCCCTTATTGTGTAGGCACAGGATAGGGAGATGGTTGGCTTCATCTCATACATGTTTGCAGAAAAAGAGTGGGCCAAGGGAGTCAGGTAGTGCCGGGGAGAGATGATCGTAATTAACCACAGAATCTGCACTAAGTAAAGAAACGTGCGAGAGCATGTCAAGGGTGGTGGCCGTAAAAAAATTAATAGGGTCAATAAACTGGAAAACCTTATCACATCTAAAGAAATATTCTATTGGGGTTATTGAAAAGGTGAACTGAAAGGAAAGAAGAAAGTAATCAAAGAATGGAAAACTAGAAAAACAATTTGAATAATATTACAATTATTGGTGATGATGAGGTCTACAGCCTCATTGTCCAATGACTATTTAAATTTAAATTAAATAAAATCAAAAGTTCAATTCCTCAGTTGTACTAGGCACATTTCAGGTGCACCACACCCATAGGTGGCTAGTGGCTACTATGTTGGACAGCATAGAGAAGATTGCCATCATCACAGAAGTTCTATAGAACAGCACTGTTTTGGTATGACTGTGGGAGTGAATAGCTGAGGAGGAGAGCAGAAAAGGTTTATTTGAGGTTAGAACGGAGGAGATTGTAGGATCATCTTGACCAATGATAAAATCACCAATAATTGAGATAAGAGTAAGGGTGGAGGTAATATCAGAGGGAGCCCTGTTTGTCACATGGCCCTTGGGGAGAGGAGTTCTGGTGAGGGAATTGTAGAGAAAGAGATGAGCTTCTGTGAGCTTCTGTTTTCCGCTAGTCCTCAGGGTCACCACCTAATCATTAACATGCCTAGCCCCAGTCCCACTACCACTAAGGCCAGCCTCTTATTCTTCACCTGGGGCTGCATTGCATTGCTCCCAGGAGAATCAGCCAAATATTGCTATTCTTCCATCTAGGTGCTTGCCTAAAAGGAAACTGAGGCATCCCAGACCCCAGCTGACCTTGATTCTAGGTTGACAGGGCAGAGCCCAATAATCCATCCATATATGCAGAAGTGCCCAGAATCTCCAGGAATATGCAGCCCAATTGCCTCCCAGATCCCTCAGTGAGAACAAAATAAGGCTGGGGACGGGAATGGAATTTCTAGCTCTGTCATACATCAGGACAGACTGGAGCTTCCTAAAGCCATTACCAGCCCAAAACAGGTTCCATGGACACAGGGGCAAACCTCACTGAAATTCTTTGCCAGGAGGAAGAGGAGGCAGCAAGGTTCAAGTCTCAAGATTCCCATTAGCTGGGGGACCCCGTGAGACACATAAGACCAGGTTAGATCTTTAATAAGGACAGTAGACACAGTGCCCTTCCTGCCAGCCCTTAGGAATTGATTATCTCAATGTGAAACTGCAGGTGAGTGGCTGTGACCACACAGTGGCCCCGGAGGAGAGCACAGGTCTGGCAGTTGTGGCATTGCCAGTGGCCCTGGATGACATAGATGGCGTTGAGCACCTGGCAGTATCGCCAGTGGATGCGCCACATGCGGACCAAAGACTGGAGCTTGATCACTGCCCTCTCTCTTGTTGCGTAGGCGATCAGAGCTGCCTGCCGTTTCTTCTCCAGCACCCTCAACAGCGTCATCCGCCACCAGCACTGAATTATCCAGGCCCTGAGGGCCGCATGCAGCAGTGTCCTGCGCACCAGGGTGCCCCGCCACCAGGCCTGGATCTTTATGGCTGCGTTTGTTCTTATTCTATGTTTTTCCTAGGCAGAGACAAGAGAGATCACTCAGGAAACTTCCTGCCACCAACTTCTAGGATCTTCCTAGAAGGAGCCTGGGTTTCCTCTCTCAACACACAGCCCTTCCTCAGAGTTCAGGAGAGTTAGCAGGAGCCAGCAGACCTGGTGGTGACCTTCCTCTGCCACTGTGGACCCATCACCTCACTCTCAGAGTCACAGAGTCCTTCTCCTGACTACCTCAGCAGTGCATGGATCAAGGGAAAAACCATTAGTAACTAGAAGGGTGCAGTAGCGATGTGCAGGACCTTGTTAGTCACTCATCTCTTTGATGTTCACTGGTTTTGGAAAGCATGGCCTCATAACCTTCTGCCTGGTTACTCTCTGCTAATTCCAGCCCCAAACCACCACTGGCTGATTTCTCTCTGCCACAACCATATATTTCGATACTGTGGTGGGTTTTAAATACCCTGACCACATATTCTACTCTAAGCCTTTCCATATTTTGAACATTCTGCCCTCTAATTCCAGGTTCTCACACTCTCACCTCTCAGCCCCATGCATTTCTCGATGGCTTTCATTCTTTCCAATCACTCTCAATATCTCAGTCAGACCCCGACCAGACAGCCTAGACTGAGGAGAGGATGGAGGGAAAATTAGCTAACATTGAGTTGACTCCTAATTAGACTCTGGATCCATAAGAGGCAAAGTCCCACACCTCATGATGTAGATATAAATGTTCTGGATTTCTCTTAACTACATGGAATTCTCACCTTGGTTTTCTGCTCTTTCTTCTTCTGCAATATCTTCCATTCAATGGTTTCGTCAACATCTTCAATTACAATTAAAATTAAATTGCCTTTGGTCTGTCATCAGAATTAAATGGGAAATACATAAATGAGTTAAGACTGTTGTTTCTCTCTATGGCTCTATACAAAGACATTACTTTAGCATCCTCTCTTTTCTCAAGTTCTGTAAAGTCCAGGGGGATACCTACCCACCCCTAGTCCACCTATAGATCTGGCCATGTCACTTACACAAAATTGAACCCCCATGGCCTGTCCCTAGATGGTTCATTAGCCCTGATTTCTCTGCATCCCAAGGTCTGGCATGAGTAACATGAGTGAGGAGAGAGCTCTGAATTCACAATTGCATTATGACATAGGGATTGGGGCATCTGCAACTCAGATGGGTCTCTGTCAGAAACAAACTCCAGGGGAACTTGTACCACCTGTCTACTTGCCTCCTGTCAGAGATGTGTCAGAGCTGAGAGTGGAAAAATAGAGCACTTGAGTGCCATTTCATACCAGGGCTCTCCTCATATGAAGTCTATGTATAGACTTTCTCGTTATCAGAGGCATGGCAAAGCCGGGAGGACCATGGTGGTGCATCCTCACATCATTCTCCAGTGTCTGATGAGATTTAGCACTTCCTGTCTTACCTTGACTCAGTGCCTCATGATGCCTTAGGAATACACCAGACAAATCCAGATAGCTGTCAAATAAAGATCAAAACTTAATGACATAGAAAACAAAGGCGGATAGTGGAAAATAAATTTAAAAGGCAGTATTCTGACAAGTTTTAAAGATATTCGGTTATTCTGACAAGTTCTAAAGATACTGGGTAATCAAGAAAGAGAACAAAGTGGAATGACATAGGTGAAACAGCCACAGTAAATACAAGAAAATATTAATGGTGACAAATTTGAACACTAAGAGGAAATGATTTTCTTTTTTCTTTTTGAGATAGGGTGTCATTCGGTTGTCCAGGCTGGAGTACAGTGGCGCGACTTTGGCTCACTGCAGCCTCGACCTCCCTGGGCTCAGGCGATCCTCCTGTCTCAGTCTTCTGAGTAACCGGGACTACAGGCACAAACAATCATGCCTGGCTATTTTTTTCATTTTTTGTTCTTTTATTTTTTAAATATTTATTTATTTAGAGAAAATATTTATTTATTTATTTAGAGGAACATTTCAATAAAGTTTTGGAGTTTTCAGTGTACACTATGTTGATTGGGCTGGTCTCAAACTCCTGGGCTCAATTAATTCTCCCACCTCAGCTTCCCAAAGTGCTGGAATTATAGGTGTGAGCCACCATACTTGGCCAATTTATACTTCTAAGAGTTTTATAGCTTTAGCTCTTACATTTAGATCTTTGATCCATGTTGAGTTTTGTGTATGGAGTGAGGCTAGGTTCAAATTCATTCTCTTGCATGTGGATATCCCGTTGTTCCAGCATAATTGGTTGAAAAGACAATTGTTTCCCATTGAATAGACTTGGCACTCTGGTCAAAACTCAATTGACCACGGATACATGGGTTTCTTTCAGATTCTCAATTCTGTTTCACTGACCTATATGTCTGTCTTGGTGCCAGTACCACACTGGTTTGATCAACTGTAGCTTTGTAGTACGTTTTGAAATCAGGAAATGTGAACCCTCCCACTTTTTTTTTCTTTTTCAAGATTGCTTTGGTTATTCTGAGTTCCTTGAGTTTCCATATGAATTTTAGAACCAGCTCATCAATTTCTGCAAAAGAAACCAGCTGGAATTCTGATAAGGATTATGCTGAATCTGTAGATCAATTTGGGGAGCACTGTCATTTTAGCAATATTAAGCCTTCTAACCCACGGACATAGATGTCTTAATTTATTTAGATCTTCTTAAAATTCTTTCAACAATATTTTGGAGTTTTCAGTGTACAAATCTTGCTCTTTTTCTGTAAAATTTATTCCTAAGTATTGTACTCTTTTTGATGCTGTTGTAAATGGAATTGCTTTCTTAATTTCATTTCATTTTTGGCTTGTTCATTGCTGATATAGAAATACAACCATTATTTGTATACTGAGCTTATATCCTGCAAACTTGAATCACGTCATCTGCAAATAGAGAGTTTTACTTCTTCTTTCCTAATCTGTATGTCTTTATTAATTTTCTTCACTAAGTGTTCTGGCTGGAATCTCTAGTCCAATGTTGAATACAAGTGGTGAGCAGACATTTTTATCTTGCTCCTGATCTTAGGGAGGAAGATTTCAGTACTTCACCAGTAAGCGTAATGTTCACTGTGAATTTTTCACTGGTGCCCTTTTTCAGGTTGAGGGTTGAGGAAGTTCCTTTCTATTCCTAGTTTGTCCAGTTCTTTTTTTGTTTTTGTTTTTTGACCATAAAAGTGTGTTAGATTTTGTCCAATGTTTTTTTTTAATGTAGCAATTGGGATGCTTTATGATATTTTTCCTTTATTTTATTAACACAGTGACACAATAATTGTTGGGTTTTTTGTTTTTATTTTATTTTTTTGTTTTTTTGAGATGGAGTCCAGCTCTGTCACCCAGGCTGGAGTGCAGTGGTATGATCTTGGCTCACTGCAACCTCCGACTCCCAGGTTCAAGTGATTCTCCTGCCTCAGCCTCCCGAGCAGCTGAGATTACAGATGCCTGTCGCTCTGCCCAGCTAATTTTTGTATTTTTACTAGAGACAGGGTTTCACTGTGTTGGAGGCTGGTCTCGAACTCCTGACCTTACCATTCGCCTTCCTAGGTCTCCCAGGGTGCTGGGATTACAAGTGTAAGCCACCGCACCCGGCCAATAATTGTTTTTTGTTTGTTGAACCAATCTTGCATCCCTGGGATAAATCTCACCTGGTATGGCATATAATTCTATTTATAAGCTGTTGTATTTGGTTTATTAGTATTTTACTGGGAATTTCTGCATGTATATTCATGAGGAATATTGGTCTCTAGTTTCCTTTTCTTGCGATGTCCTTGTTTAAGTTTGGTATCAGGGTAATACTAACCTCATAGAATGAGTGGGAAAGTGTTCCCTCTTCTGTTTTTTGGAAGAGTTTGTGAAGGGTTTGTGTTAATTATTATTTAAACTTTGGTAGAACTTACCAATGAAGCAATCTGGCTTTGGATTTTTCCTTGTGGGAAGTTGCTTTATTGCTAATTCAATCTTTTTACTTCTTTGATGTAGGTTTATTAATATTTTTCTATTGCTCTTTAGTCAGTCTTGGTAATTTGTGTCTTTCTAGGAATTTGTTCTTTTCATCTGTGATATCTGTTGTTGGCATAGAATTGTCCATTATGTTGGTCCAAATATTATTTTATAATTCTTTTTATTTCTGTTAGGTTGATAGTAATGGTCCCCCTTTCTTTCCTGATTTCAGTAATTTGTGTCTTTCCCTCTTTTTCATTGTTCAGCTTAGCTAAAGATTTGTCAATTTTGTCTTTCTTTCAAAGAACCAACTTTTCATTTTATTGACCTTTTTTGATCTTAAAATTATCCTTTATTTATTTATGCCTTAATCTTTATTATTTTCTTTCTTTTGTTTGTGTTGGGTTTAGTTTGTTCCTTTTCCAGTTTCCTAAGGTAGAAGGTTAGGTTATTGATTTAAAGGTTTTCTTTTTTTAAAAGTAGGTGTTTGTGGCTATAAATTTCCCTCTGGGCACTTCTTTTGATGCATCCTATAAATTTTGGTATGTTGTGTTTTTGTCTTCATTCATCTCAAAATATTTTCTACATTTCTTTGGTCCATTAGTTACTTAGCAATCTTTTGTTTAATTTCCAAGTTTTCTTCCACTATTTATTTCTAATTTCATCTTATTATTGTCAGATAACATACATTATTTCAATTTTTAAAGAAAGTATTGAGATTTATTCCAACATATTTCTATCCTGGGGAATATTCCATGTGTACTTGAAAAGAATGTATATTCTGCTCTTGTATGGAGTATTCTATAGAGGTCTATTAGGTGTAGTCGGTTTTTATTGTGTTTTTCAAGTCTTCTATTTCCTTGCTGATCTTCTGTCTAGTTGTTCTATCTTTTGTTAAAATACAATATTAAAGTCTCCAACTATGACTGTTGAATTATTTTTTTCTCTTTTTAATTCTGTTAGTTTTTGCTTCATATATTTTGGTGCTCTGCTGTTAGGTGCATATGTATTTATCTCTTTGGTAAATTAACCCTTTTATCATTGTATTATGTCCTTATTTGTCACTGGTAACCATTTTTGTCTCTAAATCTACTTTGTCTGATATTAGTATAGTTACTTCACCTTTGTTTTGGTTGTTGTTTGCAAAGTGTATCTTTTTCCATTCCTTTATTTTCAACCTATTTGTGTCTTTGAATCTAAAACCAGCCTCATGTCCTTACAGTTGGATCACATATTTTATCCATTCTGACAATATCTGCCTTTTACTTTTAATTTAATGTAATTACTAATGAGAAAGAACTTCCTTCACTTTGCTGTCTGTTTCTATAGGTCCTGTGTGTGTGTTTCCTATTCTTCCGTCCCTGCCTTCCTTTGTGTTAAGTAGGTATCTATTAGTGTACCATTTTAATTGCCTTATTGTTTCTTTTACTGTATGTTTAAAAATTATTTCCTTTAGGTTGCTCTGATATTATTCCAGAGATACCTTAAATTTCGACATGGTCAAATCCATCTATTTTCCCTTTACAATTCAGGTTTTGTAATTTTCTAAACAAGTG
Source organism: Cebus imitator (assembly GCF_001604975.1). Taxonomy (NCBI): domain Eukaryota; kingdom Metazoa; phylum Chordata; class Mammalia; order Primates; family Cebidae; genus Cebus; species Cebus imitator. The sequence goes on from NW_016107315.1 coordinate 2,314,545, forward strand.
CTTTCCCATCTAGAATGATGTTTTCCTATTAGATTCTGCTCCCAAAAGGAACTACCAGTTAGTAAACCTAGATGGGCTTCACATGGACCAATCGCCATCCCTGCTTTTTACTGCTTTCTGTAATTTTTCCCTTTCTTGACTCTATTGAGTCCCTGCTTAGCCCCCTCCCTCATTCTCCCTTTAAAATACCCAGTTACCTGTTTACAAATAGAAGTTTAATTCAACCTTGTTGAAGTCTGTTCTTTATTGCAATTGTTATTGCTAATTAAGATCTGTCCTTATCACTTTAATTAGTGTCCTGCTTAGGTTTTCTTTGATAATATCACTGCCCAGATCCTAAATGGTCCCAGGGTGGCAAACATACAGCATAGATTAGAAATGCATGCCAAAAGCTTTGAAAAAAATTAACATTGGAACTACAGCCAAAAAAAGATCAGCTGTATCTCATTGGATTGACTGCCTGCTAAAACAAACAAACCAACAAGCAAAAATCAATACTCTTGAAAAGGTTGTAAGATGACACAGTACCTTACAAAATAGTATTGAAAATGTCCAGAATACAGCACAAAATTACTTAACCTACTAAGAGTAAGAAAAACATAAACAACTATCAATGGAGAGGGAAATCGAAAGATGTCAACCCTAGGATGACTCACATGTTAGAATTACCACACAAACTCAACAGCAGTTATTATAGATATATTTCAAGAAGAAAGACTGAATAATATTGAAACATATGAAATACAGTGTTCTTGGTAAAGAAATATAAGCATTTTTTTAAAAAGAAAAACTTATAACTGAAAAATACAGTAATTATATAAAAAGTCACTAGAGTGGCTCAATAGCATAATGGAGATGACAAAGGAAAACTTGAAGATGAGCAACCGAAATTCTTAAATATGAACAACATAGAGAAGGATAAATAGAAGCAAAGGAAATATAGCCTCAGAGACTTATGGTATAATACCCAAAGATGTAATATTTTTGTCATGGGAGTACCATAAAACAATGGAACAACATTTTTAAAGTGCCAAGTAAAAACAACTGTCAACCCAGAATTTTACATTTATTGAAAATAGTAATCAAGAAGGCAAAATAAAGACATTCTCAGTGAAGAAAAATCACAAGAATTCATCTCCAGTAGACCTGCTTTTAAAAAAAATGCTAAAGTAAGTTATTCAAGTAGAAGGGAAATGATGACAAAGGAAAATCTGGAAAATTTAGGAAGAGCATTAAAATTAAGGACAAGCATCCAAAATGGAAAATAGCTGGGTAAACAGAATAAAATATTGTCATCTTAAATTCCTTAAAATATGTATGATGGTTGAAATAAAAAATTATAACATTGTTAGATAGGACTGAGACAGCCAGATGGGAAGGGATCCCTGGTAGAGCCTCCAACCAACCTGCGCAGTAGGAGGAGTGTTCAATGGGGTGGAGCCACAGCAAGGAGGAGCCTGGCTCTTCCTCTTCTTGTGTGGAACTGGGGATTCAAACTGTGAGGCAGGAAGCACACCAGCGGGGACGCTGGCTTTGTAGGGGACTCCCTGTTTCCCTTTTGTTTCTTTTCACCTAATAAAATCCTGCCTTACTCACTCTTCAAATCATCTGCAAGCCTAAATTTTTGTAGGCTGTGTGACATGGACCCCATCTTTAGCTGAACTAACAAAAAGTCTTGCAACATTTTTGGCATGCAACATGAGGGCTTGAGAAGTGGTGAGTGAAATGGGGACCCAAAACCTTTCACTGTTGTCTCTAAGCCTTTTCATCCACAGACGTCTGAGCTTATGGGAAACTATCCCTCCACCCTTGTTGCTCCCCGGGGTTGGTAAGATTGGCCTTGGTCTCCATGACCTTTTCCTTCCTTTTTTGGCAGCAGTGGCTCTCCTCCACCCTCCCCTTGCTGTTGGGGCTGCAACACATGGCCCAAGATGCCCAGGTGGCTGGCTGGCATTTTCTGCCATGCATGGAGTCTCTCTCTCCCCAGACCAGGGAGGCCAGCTCCAACCCACAACAATTAAACTTGTCTCCCTGGTGGAGGAAACACCTGCATAAGAATAAGAGGTTCTTTCCCTAGGCATTTAAAAACATTTTTTCTTTCCTCTTCACTGCATCAGCAGTTAACTTTTAAGCAAGTTTTTTTTTTCCTTTTAGAAGAAAATCCTTTTTACTACGCCAGCCCCACCAACTATCACTGTTTATATTCTCTGTAAAGCTTTAATTGTGAAAAAAGGATTTGTGAGGCTGGTCTTAAGCTGTAGCCAAACTGGTGTGCTTTGCATGTCTGTATGGTTCATAGCAAACTTCCCAACAAGCCTCCATTTGTTTTACATCCTAGGAGCATGCCTTATAACTCCTGGGGCAAGGCTTTGTTTAGCAATCCTGCCTTAGGAATAAATTTTTTTTCTGGTCCTGTTTCTTAAAAGGCCCCACCCAGTGACTTCCTGTAGTGTGTGTGTGTGTGTGTGTGTGTGTGTGTGTGTGTGTGTGTGATGTCTGATGTCTGTAAAAAGAGCTCTAATAATTTGGCCTAAAGGAAAACAAGAGCTTGGATCAAATATTTTTTAAAGGGAAGATAAAATATGTAGTACCTTTCAGTTCATGTGACTTTAATCTTTGAGAAATAAAAACAGCCTTAAAAATTATTGGTAAAATGCAGGTGTCATTAAAATCAAGTAGGTGAACTAGATTATGCAAGTCAGATGCATAGTTTGCTACATGTTTTAAGTTATAAACTGCTTTTTGGGTTTTGAAAACTATTTGACTCGCTGGCTTCACAACTGGTGAGACCTGGGAACATGTGGAACTAACCACACCCTTAATTAAGAAGGCAAACCTTGGCTGCACCTAGCACACAATTAAAACAACGTATAAGGTTTTACATTAAAGTTAAAAATTGCTAGGAGTTACATTATAACATGTAATTGAGACTAGTGGAAATAAACTTACATGCAAGGTGTGTAAGAACAATAAAATGTGTTTTTCAGCAAAAGGTTACAAGAAGGCATGGAAATGTAAACTTTTGCCTAGCGTTAAAGAATTGTTTTAAATTAGATAAGATAAAGCTGAAGGGTCAAACAAGTGGTGGAAGATTGTGGAAATTAATCTTACAAAGGAGTTCTCTGCATGAACATATTGACTAAGTTCAAAAGGGTATTATATAGTTTTTCTGTACATGGAGCATTGAAATAAAAGCACAACAAGGTATGCTTAAGGCACTAATCTGCTCATTGGCAAAATTTGTAAAGGGTTATAGATGATTTTTGTTTCTTTAAAATTTCTCAGTCATTATTTTGGCAAAATAAATAGTTTGTGGTAATCTGGAATTCTATTTCATGATATCAAGTTATTTTTTTTTCTTGCTGGAGTCTTGCTCTGTCACCAGGCTGTAGTGCAGTGGCATGATCTCAGCTCACTGCAACCTCAGCCTCCCAGGTTCAAGCAAGCCTCCTGCCTCAGCCTCCTGAGTAGCTGGGACTAAAGGCATGTGCCACCATGCCCAGCTAATTTTTGTATTTTTAGTAGAGACCGGGTTTCACCGTGTTGGCTGGGATGGTCTTGATCTCTTGACCTCGTGTTCCACCCGCCTCAGCCTCCCAGAGTGCTGGGATTACAGGTGTCAGCTACTGCACCTGGCCAATATGAAGAGTTTTAAACTTTGAACATATTTAACAGCCTTCCCAAAATCAAACTTCATTTTCAAAATTGTCTTTCTGATGCCTGGCTTTTGGTTGGTTCAGAGAGTCCCTGAAACATCCAGAAAAGAGGTAAAGAGGATTATTTGACATGCCTAGGTACATGAGATTGCCAAAATAATGTTCAATTTTCTTTAGGTTATATTTTGGTGAATGGTAATATATATTCCAAACTTATATGGGATTTCTAAAATTCTTAGGTCTGAATATATGCTATCAATCATAAGGTTGTTATGTAAAGTTATTGTAAATCATGGTGATAACCAAAGTTCTTTGTCAATTGTGTTTCTAACTGTAATTACCCAGGACCATTTTATTGTTCACAGAAAATTGTTGTCTTGTTTTAATTCTTTTCAAAAGATGGTTTGTAATAAGCTATAGGACTCTGGCAGGTGCTTTCAAATACATATTTCTGATAACTTTAGAGACTCTGACATAGGAATAAAAAAAGGTACAGGACTCATGAAGAGGTGAAATGTTTACAAATATCAAGCAAAACAAGAATTGACCAAATGGATTGAACTCAGAAAGCCGAAGCAATCTTTTTGACATTTGCTGACATTGCTGATCCTTGTTTTGTTTTTCGGAGTCAAGGAAATGCATTTTGAACTATTTATAGCCTTTAATAATTAAGAAAGGTATAGTCCTGTAATCAAAATTTGGAGCATGTTTGTTTCTCTCTGCCTGCTTCCCCTGAATTTGGAAACTATCTGTGAGTATTCTTAACTTATGGCAATATAGTTGTTTGCATCGGTGCAATAAGAATCTATTTTTCTTTTGCAACAGGACACAATTGGAAAAAATGGTTATTTTACCAAGGATTTGACTGGAAAGGTATGCTTTCCTTTAGGGAGTCAAGCTCTACTGGCAGGGTAGATAGAAGCCCAGTGGGGAAACTGTCTGCGTACCCTCTTCTATGCAGTCCCTGTACAGGGTGTCTGACCTATGGTCAGTAAAGAATGTCACTTTCTAACTGGTCCCAGAGCTCCAAGTTTATCTTTGGACCTTAAAAGAAGAGGATCACCCAACTTATAGGTATTTGAGGATACAAACCCATGGCTGGGCTTGGCTTTAAAAAGTTTTATCTGAGATTCCTTGTGGAACAGACTTCTATCAAAACCAATCCAAAAGGCCTATATAGAAATAGTTATTCTTCTTGCACTTTATGTAAATAATTAGACTAAATATGAAATTAAAGTCTTATTTTACAAACCACTGAGTTCTATGATCATTTGTTTCTTAACAGAAATGAGGACTGGAGAGAGAGAAATTATGTTCCAAAACTTCACATACATTTGTCATTAATTTATAAACTTATTAAATGTTTTTAAGTTTTAGCCTACATTGTAGACTAACCCTGCTCGTTCCTGTGAACCAACCAGCAATCTCTCACTGCAGCTCAGAAAGAAGAAGGGAAAGGATAATGTAAAAATCTGGATCAATATTCTAGTTTTGAGCAATTATCCTGTAAATCCTGCCAGGTGATGGGAATAAGTAGGATGCCCATCACTTAGAGGTTTTCTTTTTGGGAAAATAAGACCAAGGGAGCTAACCAAAGCCAAACACCATGCACCCAAATCCTAGCAAACATAAATATGGCCACTAGTTATCTGGGCATGTCACAAGACATTCCTTTCTCTCTCTTGTTGGAGGAGGACTTGGTTCCACAGTTACACCTTAGCTTATGATAAGGAGTCTATGCAACTGTCCTGAGACATATTTTTGTCCCAAACTCAATTCCAAGCTTTGGGTCAAAGCCCTAGGGAAAAAAAACCTGGATCTGAGGGATCCAGAGTCAGATAATAATGGAAGTTAAAAGGCACAGCAGAGATGAGCGTGGCTGATTCCTGCCGATTAAGCCAAGCTTTCCATTTCATGGGAAAAGGCCACATTAGTATCCATGGAATAAATGAGGTCTAGGTAATCCAAGGCTACTGAGAGTAGATGGGAAACAGCATAGGTGAGAGTGAGTAGTTCCTATTCTCTAGGCCCTCCCTACTTCATGGGTGCAAGCCCGTTTAACATCCGTGGCAGTGCCTGCCAAGTTTGCTGGGATTCAGAAGGCAAGGACAGAATAGGGGAAGAGGCAAAGAGGATGCTCTTCCCTGTCTCCCTCATGTACCCTGAGCATCTGCTAGGAAGGGAAGGGAACCAGAGATGCCTGTTTCCCTCTTTCTAGGTGGGTAGCCGTTCATCTTCAGTCTGTACGCCTTTCGAGTGCATCACGAACCCCTGGAACTCCTTTGAAAAAAAACCCTCTCCTTTTCCGTCTTCTCTTCACTGACAGGTAGTTGTGTCTCTGTAATATGGAACACTCCCATCAGATGCATCCTCCAAACTGGAAAGAGTTATTTTCCCAAACCTTAAACTGGTTGGCTTAGGATTGGGCTCAGAGGAAGGGAACCCAGAAGCCCAACATACCAGCAAAAGGGTAAAGTTTTTTTTCCAGTTGGGCTTTCCGGCCTCCCTCTCCCTGTGCAAACAGGTAAAGGTCTTGGGATTTTTAAGCTCTCCTTACTCCTCCCCTCATTTTGATACATGTTTTCTAATAACCTGATTTGGTTTGTCTGTTCTTGCCTTCAGGCTCTCAAACTCCAGAAGGTCATGCAACCAGAGCAAGATCTACCCCTGCTCACAGGAAGGGTTCCTTCCATAGGCCTCCGAGGGAGCTCTGCCTGCCGTTCCCCCAAAACAGCGCCCCCTGTCAGCAGGAACCAGTTAAGATCTATCTTCATTTTTGTCCTTATTTTCATTCCAATGGCAGTTAGATGTACTTCATGTGCTTCTTTAGAGGGGGGAATTAATAAAACCCTGCCTCGGTCACCCTTCAAATAGTCTTTGAGCCTGAATTTTTGTGGCTGTGTGACAAGGACCCCATCTTTAGCCGAACTAAGGAAAAGTCCTGCAACAGGACCTTCAATGTGTGTTGATGTAAGCCATACAACAACTACAATGCAGAGTCATAAGAAAAACGTGGATAGGCAGCTTTTTGTATGCTAGGTATTGCCCCAGCCCTTTATATGGATTGTTTCATTTAATTCAGGCAAGAAAAGAACTCTACAGTATAAGGAAGGTGACGAACACAGTCACTGCACCAGTCCATCTGACAGGGTATATGGATCTAGGCCTGTGGTCATTTCCCCAGTTCCCGAGTTCATCATGAGGGCTGATATACTTAGCAGCTAGCAGAACCCTCACTGAGTCCTTTGAGTTAGAGCCATTATGATAGGGAAGGTCAATAGGAAGCCCCTGAGGCCACCACTCCTTTATCAAAATAATAAATCAGAGACAATGCCACATTCTGTGAAGAAAGGCAGAAAGGTCTTAAAGGGTGTGAGGGTGTTGGTCCACATCATGTCCTCATTTAATTCACCAATATGGCCTGTAAAACATTAAAAGGATCATGGAAGATATTTGTAGATTAGTATAAACTTAACCAAGTTGTAGTTCCAATCAGAGCCACTACGCCAGATTTATTATTATTATTATTATTAGCAATGGAATCTCACTCTGTCACCCAAGCTGGACTCAAGGGATCCTTCCACCTCAGCCTCCTGAATAACTGAGACTACAGGTCCATACCACCATGCCTAGTTAATTTTTTAAAAAAGTATTTTTGTAGAGATAGGGTCTTGCTATGTTGCCCAAGCTGGTCTTCAACTCCTGGCTTCAAGTGATCCTCCTGTCTTAGCCTCCCAAAGTGCTGGGATAAGAGGTGTGAGCCACTTTACCCAGCCTCAGATGTTATATTGTCACTGGAACTTATCAACACAGCCTCCAGCACTAAATTTTTGAAATTCGTATTAATAAGGGAAATAAAAAACGGTTCAAATTCACCTGACAAGGACAATAGTACATATTTGTGGTCCTGCACCAGGGCCCTTGCTCTAGACCCGTCTACCACATTATAATCCAAAGGGACTTTAATCCTCTGGATATGCTGCAGAACATCACACTATTTCTTTGTTTGTTAATTGGAACTGGGGAGCAGTAAGTGGTAAGTCTTCCGGCATGCATACCAGATGGTGGGAAATTACAACAAAGATTTAGGGCCTTGTCACTTGAGTGAAGGTTTTAAGGATCCTGTAGTCTAGCTTATGTTGGTAAAGGACAAGTTGTTACACCTTGTACTTCCTACTGCTAAGAAAGAGGAACGGTGCTAGTAGGTTTCTTTTGATCTTTGGAGGCAGCATATACCACAGTTGGGAACACTGTTTGATCTATTCGTTGCATGACTTGGACTTGGAAGCAGCCGGTTTCGAGTGCAGTCAAGAGTAAGAGAGAGGGAATTGCAGCAATTTCAGGCTATGGTATAAGCAGCTGCAGCTTGGACCATTTCAGTAAGTGAAACCCATGGTGCTGGAGGGAATACGTAAGGATGCTGTGTGAGGGTCTCTGGAAAGCCTTCATTGAGAAGATGCAGTTCTAAAGCAATTGCAACCCATATTCAGCAGAGATCCATCCACCGTTCAGAAAGGAGCTTCTGATGCTGCTGAGTCCTGTTAGAGACTGAAAACCTTATCACGCGTGATTAAGCAACGATGTGGTTGGAGATATACATCATGAGTTGGGTTTAGTCAGATGCACCAAGTCATAGTGTTGGGAAAACACAGCAGCAACCAGTATTAAGATGAAAATGGTATAATCAACATTAGGTCAAGATAGCCTATTGCACTGACTCCTTTCTCTCAGCTCACTGTGTCTTCATGGGGATGTCTCTATGAACAGATGATGGAGGAGGAAAAAAAATCCCAAGCTTGATTTATGAATTTGTCAGCTCAGTCATTGCTACAGTCAAGAACAGACTGTGGTCACACTCCACCTGTACTCAGGGGTGGCCCTGCGGGACAGTGCTAAGGGAGAACTGCTCCAGTGGCAGAGTTTCAAATAGTACAGTGGGTCATCAATTTGGTGTGGAAGGAGATGTCATTGAGGGCCAATTATAAGATAGATATCAAACTAGCTACTGTAACAGAGAATTTAAACAGAGAATAAAATGCCCATTAACATGAAGATGTGCGTAATAAACTTCTTCACATCTTCTATGTGTGTGTGTGTGTGTGTGTGTGTGTGTGTGTGTGTGTGACATCATCAGTCCTGACATCCAAATGAAATTCTGAATGAGAGTCTAACCCTGTGGTGAATATAATACAACTTGTTTTCAAGTGGCTGATTGAGCTCCTCTATGGATGGTGCATACTGGGGTTTCAGCATTGGTCTCTGATGCTGGCAGGTTAGAGTTTGGGTAATAGAAGTAGGTTTTTTTAGCCTTTGTGCATGAAAGCCTATACTGTTGGACCCATGTATACTCTCAAATCCTTCTGGCAACTCCATTTATGTGCCCATTATATAGCTCTGGGATGGCCTGGTGCCTCTTCCATGATGGATACTCCCTGGCAGGTGTTAACATGTCTTACAAAGATCTTTGAACTTTGTTCACATTCCCATAGGCCCATTCACAGGCCTCTACTACAGAACTCATTGTCCTAATCTTCCAAGCTTTTTCCTTCTAGGTCCCTGACCAATGGACCAAACCATTTACCACGGTCTATGAATCTGAATTTATTTTAACTTCATTTCCCTACAAACCAATGATAAGGTCCACTGCCCTAAGCTCTCTTCTTTAGGAGGACTTCTGACTCCCACTTTTTAAGATCGGCCTTGAGTGAGACCATACTACAGCTTCAGGCCATTTTTGCCTTATACCCACATATGGAGTCAAACCATCTAGGAACCATCAATGTTTCCCTCTCCCAATATCTGATCATAAGAGAATTTCCATGCATACTCAGGTGTAAGCTAAGGGAGAGGCACGGATGAAATGGTGGTAGATGACATGGAGCTCTGGGCTACCTGCTGACGCAGCTTTCTTGTTTCCCCCAGCTCTGTTCATGCTTGGTCAGGAGCATCCTGCTTCCATCTTATAATGAATTGATGCGGGGCTCACTCACCTTTGTGGATATGACAGAAACTAGGTTATGATGGGCATTTCTGGTTGCATGATCACTTGGAGTTCCATGGTTGGGCATGTCATCTCTATCATAGCCCAGTGTCACACAGGGAGCTATTGACAAAATGTGTACAGTTTATTGTAGGTGGCATAGAATTGCTTCAGAATCCTAGGAACCTGTGCTATGATTCAAGCAATAAGGTTTGCTATAAACTTTACATGACATCTTTTCTCACCACCATTAGAAGTATATTCTAAGACCTACCAGATCATATGGCCCAAGTGGCAGAGCTACTTATACCATGGCCCAGACCTGCTGCAGAGCATTTCCTGCTGAGTCTTTTTCAAAACTGACAGCCATTTATGCCACCTGAAATATGATCAGGTCAGATCTGTATTCCCAGAAGTGAAACATACTGCTCCCAGAAGCCAGAGTCATACTAGATGTTCTGTTTCATTCTTCATGATGGGAGATGTGAAATATGATAATCTGTCCTTTATTTTGGAAGGAATGCCTTGGTATGTCTCAGACCACTTGCTTTTTACTAACGTGGTGAAAGTCTCAATGTTCATAGAGTTTATCTGTCTTCTCTGGAGTGCATGTGCCTTACCAAGTCCTGCAATTTAGTTGCCACTTGCTACTCGTCTAATCTGCTTAGCACAATGTCATCAATGTAGTAGACCAGAGTGATGTTCTGTGGAATATTATATCACAATATATTACAACAGTGGGCAGAAGAGTTAACATTGCTCTGGGGCAAGATAGTAAAAGGTGTACTGTTGGCTGTTATAAATAAAAGTGAACTTTCTGATAGTGCTGGAAAGAAATGCGCTTGCCAAATCAATGGCTGAATAACATATGTAATGAGGCAATGTTAAACTGCTTTAGACAATACACAACATCTGGTACAGTAGGAATAATTGGGGTTGCTAGTTTATTGAATCTGGTCCACTGTTATCCTACAGGATCTGCCTAGTTTTAGCTGGGGTCAGTTTGGTGAAATAAGATGTAAATAAATGACTCCAAGGGGAAAAATATCTATAAGGCTCAAAGGAAGTCTCCAACTTCCAAAGAATGTTTACTATTAAAAACACTCGAACTTAGGTCACCAGTAATTTTTATCCGAGAAGTCATGACCATGCAGAAACAAGAAAATATTTTCCCTATAGTATCTTCCCTAAAATAAGCTCCAGTAATCCTAGACTTCTGATATTGATGCACTTGTGTAGTCCTCTCACCACTTGAGTGTGGCTGGATTTGCTCTAATGGATAAAATATGGCAGAAGTGATAGGATATCCCTTCCAAGGTTAGTTTGCAAAAAGTCTGGGCTCCTTTCTGTCTTGGGCTCCTTCACTTTCTCAACCTGCGGGAATCAAGTTGCCATGTTGGAAGCTACCCTGTGGGGAGACGGACATGGCCAGGAACCGACATCTCCAGCCAGTAGCCATCAAGGATCTGGAGCCTGCCTGCAGCCATGTGAATGGGCTTAGAGGTGGATCCTCCACCAGCAGAACGCTGGCTGACACCTTGATTGTAGCCTTATGATGGACTCTGAGCCAGAGATGTCCAGCTAAGATGTGTTCAGATTTCTGACCTACAGAAACTGTGAAAGAGTGTTTGTTGTTGTATTAGTCCGTTTTCACACTGCTGATAAACACATACCTGAGACTCGGCAATTTACAAAAGAAAGAGGTTTACTGGACTTACAGTTTCACGTGGCTGGGAAGCCTCATAATCGCAAGAAGGAACAAGTCACATCTTACATGGACAGCAGCAGGCAAAGAGAGAGCTTGTGCAGGCAAACTACTGTTTTTAAAGCCATCAGATCTCCTGAGACTTATTCACTATCATGAGAACAGCATGGAAAAGACTCCCATCCATGATTCAATCACCTCCCACTGGGCTCCTCCCATGACACATGGGAATCGTGGGAGCTACAATTCAAGATGGATTTTGGTGGGGACACAGCCAAACCATATCAGTTGTTTTAAGATGCTAAATTTTGGGGGTAACTTATGCAGTAATAGATAATACACATTACTTTGCAACCACTAAATCATGGATCTAAGCAATGTTTATCAATGACTACTGAAATAATCAGGTGAAAAGCTGATGCTTAGAGCAAGGTACTTGAATCTCTTAATAAATCCTAATATCACAAAAAAGACAGACAAATGTTATGAGCCTACTGATGTGACACAAGAGAAATTACACAATACCCTTATGACATGGTCTTGCAGAAAGAACAAAACAGTTAATCCTGAAACTGATCAATCTTCTAGATCTATTTCCAGGAAAATCGGGAACAAAAGGACATGCTATATGACACCCAATGATATAATCAACAAAATGCACACTGAGGGAAACCCTCAGTTGTTCTACGGAACTAATAAAAAAGTTTCTTCAGCAAATAAATTGCTAGTAAACAAAAGAGAGGGAAGGAAAATTTAGAGATTAAAAGAGACTAGGGTGAGGTGGCTCACGCCTATAATCCCAGCACTTTGGGAGGCCGAGGCGGGTGGATCACAAGGTCAGGATATCGAGACCATCCTGGCTAACACAGTGAAACCCCATCTCTACTAAAAAATACAAAAATTAGCTGGGCGTGGTGGTGTGTGCCTGTAGTCCCAGCTACTCAGGAGGCTGAGGCAGGAGAATTGCTTGAACCCAGGAGGGAGAGGCTGCAGTGAGCTGAGATCGCGCCACTGAACTTCAGCCTGGCACCTGGTGACACAGCAAGACTCTGTCTCAAAATAAATAAATAAAAATAAAAGAAACTAAAGAGATATATTAACCAAGTGCAACATGGGGGCTTTGTCAAAATCCTGATTCAAACAAATCAACTGTAAAAAAAAAAAACATTTTTAAAACAACTGGAGACGTTTGAACAATGATTGAATAATAGATGACATTAGGGAGTGTTTGTTGTGTTGGATGTGATGATAACATTATGGTAATGTGTTTTTTAATTACATTTTTAATCTTGAAGTAACTGCAAATTCACATACAGTTGTAAGACATAATTCAGAAGGATCCAATGTATCCTTTACCCAATTTCCTCCAATTGTGAGATCTTGCAAAACTATAGTACAGTGTCATAGTGGCACTGATACACTCAAGATCCAGAACAATTTCATCATCCCAGAGATTCTTCCTGTTGCTCTTAAAAATACACATACACACACACACACACACACACACACACACACACACAAACACACACTCAAAAAAAAAGTAGAGATGGGATCTTGCCAAGGCTGGTCTTGAACTCCTGAGCTTGAGCAATCCTCCCTCCTCTGCCTCCCAAAGCGTTGCAATGACAGGCATGAGCCACCGAACTGGGCCCCTGCTGCTTTTTTGTAACAACATTCATCCCCTTCTGCCCTCCCCTCTTAACTCATTAAGGTGTTCTCCACTTCTGTAATTTTTGTCATTTCAGGAATGTTATATAAATGGAATTAGGCCAGGTGTAGTGGCTCACGCCTATAATCCCAGCACTTTGGGAGGCTGAGGCGGGGGATCACCTGCGGTCAGGAATTTGAGACCAGCCTAGTCAACATGGTGAAACCCTGTCTCTACTAAAAATACAAAAATTAGCCAGGGGTGGTGATGCATGCCTGTTGTAATCCCACCTACTGGGAGGCTGAGACAGGAGAATCCCTTGAACCCTGGAGGCGGAGGTTGCAGTGAGTTGAGATTGTGACATTGCGCAACAAAATTTTTTGTTGCCTGGGCAACAAAAGTGAAACTTCATCTCAAAAAAAAACAATAAATAAGAGAAAATGGAGTTACACTGTATGTAGCCTTTAGGACTGGCTTTTTTTCACTCAGCATAATGCTGAGATTTATATAAGTCGTTGCATGTAACAATAGTTCATTTCTTTTGAGGAAAGAAAACAACTTTTGTCTGAGAAATATGAGCCCTTTCAAATGATCAGGCTCAGGGAGGCATTAAAGTGAGACGGTAATCCCGTCCTACTTCCCGGCTGTCCTGTCCTGCTTCCCCGCTTTTGTACTATGTAGTCTTTGAAGCTGTTTGCTATTGTCACATGTAGCTATGAATTACTCTAATAATGCTGCATTGCACACTGTATCCCACACCCTATGACTTAACAACGAGTCAATGTTATTTCTGCAAACCAGGGAGAATTCCTGACAAACAACTTTGTATCAGCTCACTCCCTTTCCCCCTTTGCCTTTAAAAACCTGATTGAAGCAAAAGCCAAATGGAGCTCATATCCAAGGTTACCTGTGCGTGAGTCTTCCAGGCAGCTGTCTTAACTTTGGCTGAAGTAAACTCTTTAAATTATATTTTGTGCCTCTGCCTGTTCCTTTTAGGTCAACACTGTCTAACCATTCACCCATTTGGGTTGGCCCACTTTTTTTGGCTATTCTAAAGATATAGAAAAATCACTTACTTTATCCTATCATACATCCAACTATACCCAACATAGTACTTCACCTCTGCTCACCAAGAAGTGTGTGGGGATTTCTCCCCACAAAGAAATTCTCTGGCAGATTCTTCAATGGACACCACCTTGGTGTCCTCTACCTCAATTCAGTTTTGACAGTATCTACCTAGAGATAGCTTCGGATCCCATAGCTTGGGGGCTCAGTCCCACAAGACTGCCTCAAACTTCAGATACTAATCACAAGCACAAGTTGTTGCCCTAGGGGACAGAAGGCAACAACAACAAGAAAAATCAGAGACCAAAGTGGTTGAAATGAGTATTGTTGCCACAGTCAGTTATGAATGATGACAAGGGCTAGGGCAATGCTACCCAGAGTGTGGTCTGTGGACCAGAAACAGTGATGAGCTGTTTGTTACCAATGAGATAAGTACAGAAATTGAGGATAAGCATGGAGAAACTATTATAGCAAATTAAAATAGCAATATTATATGTTCTAATAATTTAAAATAAGGCTTTTGTTCTCTATGACTTTTCCATATATTTTTCTTATAATTCATTTTTACTGTTTTCTATATGAACTGGTCTGTGATGAATTGGACATCTTTAGAAGTGGTCCTTCCCTATGGACAGCTTGGGAGATAACACTTGGGAGACACCGCCACACACAGGGAGGCCGAGAGGGCAGTGGGAGCCCTGTTTGTGTTCAGTGCCCTGGGGAAGCAGGTGCTGAGGAGGCAAGAGGGTGGCAGAGCTCAGGTGCCTTAAGATCGTGATTATCAGCTGCTTCCAAAGACTTGGAGGCTTCCTGTCCATCAACCTCCAAGTTAGCATGAGAATCACCAACCTTGCACCCAGTTGTCACTAAGGCCAGCCTCCTGTGCTTTCCCTGGGCAACACTGCTCCAAGGAGAGTGCTCCAAGGGCCTGATGGCCTGACTGCTGTCAGGAGCTTGGCAATAGAAACCCAATGTGTGCACGCTCCAGTTGGCCCCTGGCGGCTGAATGAAAGAGCATGGGCTTAGACACAACTGTCTTCCAAGAGAGTGCCCAGATTCTTCAGGAAGGTTAAGCCCATACCCTTCCGATTCCAAGCTGAGGAGACAGGAATGATGCCAGGGCTGTGGAGTGGGACATCTGGCTCTGCACACGAGGACAGCCTTGGGCTGCAATTTCTGATTTGCATGTAAAGGCAGCAGCATATGGCCACTGTCAGTCCTCATAAGGACCATAGGCCCTGCTGAAGCAGGGAGTGGGGAAGGAGGTGGTGCTCGTACTGAAGTCTTTCCCCAGTTAGAGAAGGAGAGAAAGAGCGGGCACGAATCCCAGGGTCCCTGTGGTGAGGGGAATCACTGAGACTCACACGACCTGGTCAGACATTTATTGGCGCAGTGGAGCCTGTTCTCCACGCCCCAGGCCTTTCAGATTGATAGGATTTCAATGTGGAACTCTGGTTGCTTTGAAGGGACTGCACATTGGACCTGTAAAAAGTCATCAGTCTGGAAGGCAAGGCTCCTCTCGGGAACCTGGAACAGGCAGAGAGCGTTGCACATTTGGCAGTAATGTTGCCGGCACTGCCACATGCGGATGCAGGCCTGGAGCTTGACCGCCGCCTGCTCCTGGATGACATAGGCTCTCAGCAGGGCCTGCCGCCGCTGACGGATCCGCCTCTGCACCAACGTCCTCCACCAGCACTGAATCATCCAGGCCCTGAGGGCAGCGACCAGCAGGGTCCGGCGCACCAGGACCCCACGCCACCAGGCCTGGATCTGCCCAGCCGCCTTCACCCTTTTTCTGTGACGCAGTTGTGCAAGAAGCAACTAGCCAAGCAAAGCAAAGGACTCCCAGTGAATTTGTCAACATCAAACACAGGTTGTTCTCTAAGAATCAGCCCTCCCCCTGCTGGTTCTGAGGACCCAGGTTCTGAGGACCTGGGTGGGGTTTGTCCTCTACTTCTGTCCTGTCCATGGCTCTGGGCACATCTGCCCACTCTCAGGGTTGCAGTGCCCTCATCTATGAAACTGGGATATGTTTGATCTGTGGACCTCTTGGGTTCATAGGTCTAGGGGAGACACTTTCTGGTCCAGAAGACCAGGGTGTGAGGAACTGAAGGATCTTTATGAGAATCAGTGAACCTCTGCATTTATGGCCTGTGTCCTGATCCAAACTCCAGCCCGCGATGCTGCCTCCTGACGTCTTGCGTGGTGCTGCAGCCCTTTGGGGTTTCCCCTCACCTCACTTCTGCGGACTTTCACTACCATGTCTCAGACCCTCCTCATCCTCCTGGGCCTTTCCACTTCCTGTGCTGAGCCCCACCCACCAGGTGGCTGTGCACACACTGCTTCCTCCTCTCTCTACCGTCTGTCTCCATACCTTACTCAATTCACCCAGGAGAGGCAGGGCTTGAGGGGATAAGAGGGCAATGCTGAGCCAGCCCCTGTGGAACCAGAGATGGAGCTCCATTTCTAAGACCTCTGGGGTCAAAGAGTCAATGATCTGCGATTCTCTCACCCTCCTGGGCCCCACCTACCTTCCGCCGCCTCTCTCTCTCTAGTGCATCTTCATCTGGACCACATTTCTGTAATCAGAATGTGGGTGTAGGGGAGCATGGGTGAGGGCCAGCCTGGCTGCAAAGTCCCCACAGCCCCAGTTCCCCATTCTTTGCCTGGGTCCTAAGAAGTGGCCTAGTGCTTCCCTGGGCTGTGGGACAACTCCCCACCCCTGGGGGAGTGTATGTGCCTGAGTCTTACACAGCATTGACTGCCCATGGTTTTGGAGCAGTGGTTCAGGTGATCATCTCCCTCTGGTTGCTGCTCCCTGAACTTGGCAGGGGCAGGAAGGGTGGAAAAAGAGATGGCCATGATGTCACAAGTGGAACTATGACCAGGGGCCAGCGTGCCTTTTCCAGGCTCAAAGTTGATTGATAAAGAGCAAATACCTGCTCTCCTGTTGAATTCCTTGGACAACTCTGTTGAATAAAAATTGTGTGAATATCCTTTCCCAGATTGTCATCTGCCTGTTAACTTTTTTCATGGTTGTCTTTCCTTCCACAGTGATCTTTAATTTTGATATGCTCGAATCCATTGCCCCTTTACAATTCTGCTTTTGTAGTTTTCTAAGGAAGTGCTTTTCCATCCAGAATATAGGTTTTTCTGAGATTCTGGTCTACCTTTTACATTGAGGTGTTTTAACATTTAATGTAGATGTTTTTATGAGACATTTACAGTTAGAAATGACAATGGGGATGTTACCACTGACCCCACAGAAATAAAAATAACCATCAGTGACTACTATGAACGCCTCTATGCATACAAACTTGAAAACCTAGAAGATATGGATAAATTCCTAAACACATACACCCTCCCAAGATTGAAGCAGGAAGAAACTGATTCCCTGAACAGACTAATAATGAGCTCTGAAATGAAATTAGTAGTAAATAGCTTACCAACCAAATAAAGCACAGGACAAGAAGGATCCACAGCTGAATTCTATCAGATGTATAAAGAAGAGCTTGTGGCATTCCTACGGAAACAATTCCCAAAAAATTGAGGAGGAGCGACTCCTCCCCAGCTCATTCTATGAGGTCAGCATCATCCTGATACCAAAACCTGGCAACAACAAAACTTTAGGTCAATATCCTTGACAAACATTAATGCAAAAATCCTCAACAAAGTACTTGCAAACTGAATCTAACAGCCCATCAAAAACCTAATCCACCATGATCAAGTAGACTTCATCCCTGGGATGTAAGTTTGGTTTAACATATGCAAATCAATAAAATGTCATTCATCACATAAACATAACTATAAACAAAAACCACATGATTATCTTAATAGATGCAGGAAAGGCTTTCAATAAAATTCAAGATCTCTTCATGTTAAAAACTCTCAATAAACTAGGTACTGAAAGGACATACTTCAAAATAAGAGCCATGTATGATAAACCCACAGCCAACATCATACTGAATGGACAAAAGCTGGAAGCATTCCCCTTGAGAACCGGCACAAGACAAGGATGCCATCTCTCACCACTCCTATTCCTAAACGTGTTACTGGAAGTCTCGGCTAGAGTAATCGCCAAGAGAAAGAAATAAAAGCATCCAAATGGGAAGAGAGAAGGTCAAACCATCCCTGTGGGCAAATGACATGATCCTATATCTAGAAAAATCCATAGTCTTGGCCCAAAAGCTCCTTCAGCTGATAAATAACTTCAGCAATGTCTCAGGATACAAAATCAACATAAAAAATTACCAGCATTCCTATACACTAACAACACTCAAGCTGAGAGCCAAATCATTCACAATCTCATTCACAATTGCCACAAAAAGAATAAAACCTAGGAATACAGCTAACAAGGGAGGTGAAAGATCCCTACAGTAAGAATTACAAAACACTGCTCAAAGAAATCAGAGATGACACAAACAAGTGGAAAAACATCTCATGCTCAGGAATAGGGAGAAAACAATGTCATTAAAATAGTCATTCTGCCAAAAACAATTTAAAGGTTCATTAATATTCCTATCAAACTACCAATGTCATTCTTCACAGGACTAGAAAGAACTATTTTAAAATTCATATGGAAGCAAAAAAGAGCTCCAACAGCCAAGGCAATCCTAAGCAAAAACAACAAAGCTGGAGGTACCACATTACCTAACTTCAAGCTGTACTGAGGGACTACAGTAAACACAACAGCATGGTGGTGGTACAGAAACAGACACATAGACCAATGGAACAGAATAGTGAGCCCAGAAGTAAGGCCACACACCTAAAAGCATCTGATTTTTGAGAAAGCTGACGAAAACAAGCAATGGGGAAAGGACTCCCTATTCAATAAATGGTGCTGGGATAACCGGCAAGCCATATGCAGAAGATTAAAGCTGGACCCCTTCCTTATACTGTATACAAAAATCAACTCAAGATGGATTAAAGACTTACATGCAAAACCAAAAACTATAAAAACTCTGGGAGACAACCTAGGCAATACCGTTTTACACGTAGGAATGGGCAAAGATTTCATGATGAAAACCCTGAAAGCAACTGCAACAAAAGCAAAAATTGACAAATGGCATCTAATTAAATTAAAGGAAGACCTTCTGTACAGCAAGAAAAATTATCAACAGAGTAAACAGGCACCTATATTATGGGATTAAATATTTGCAAACTATGCATCTGGCAAAGGTCTAATATGCAGTATGTATAAGAAACTTAAACCAATTTACAAGAAAAAACAAACAACCCCATTGAAAAGTGGGCAAAGGACATGCACAGACACTTCTCAAAAGAAGACATACATGTGGCCAACAAGCATATGAAAAAAAATCAATATCACTGATCATTAGAGAAATGCAAACCAAAGCCACAATTAGATACCATTTTATACCAGTCAGAATGGCTACTATTACAAAAATAACAGTTGCTGGTAAGGTTGTGGAGAAAAGGGAACACTTATACACTCTTGGTGGGAGTGTAAATTAGTTTAACCATTATGGAAAGCAGTGTAGTGATTCCTCAAAGAGCTAAAATGAAAACTTCCATTCAATCCAACAATCCCATTACTGCCCATTACTGGTATATACCCAGGGGAAAATAAATCATTTTACCATAAAGACACATGCATACAAATATTCACTGCAGCGCTATTTACAATAGAAAAGACATGGAATCAACCTAAACGCTCAGCAATGACAGATTGGATAAAGAAAATGTGCTACATATACACCATGGAATACTATGCAGCCATATAAAAGAATGAGCTCATGGCTTTTGCGGGAACATGGATAGAGTTGGAAGCCATTATCCTTGGTAAACCAATGCAGGAACAGAAAACCAAGTACTGCATTTTCTCACTTAGAAGTGGGAACTAAATAATGATAACTGACAGACACAAAGGGGAAAAACAGACACTGGGAACCACTTGAGGGTGGTGGGTGGGAGGAGGGAGAGGAGTAGAAAAGTAACTAGTGAGTACTAGGCTTAGTACCTGGGTGATGAAATAATTTGTACAACAAACTCCCGTGACACAAGTTTACCTATATAACAAACCTGCACATGTACCCCTGAACCTAAAATAAAAGTTAAAAACCAAAACCAAAAACCAACAACAAAAAGGAACTTCATGTACATTGTTTAAAAAACCTTATAATTATAAATTAATTATAAAAATTATGAATTATAATCTAGCATTTATAAAAATTATAAACATGTGATTATAATTATAAAAATTATAATTAATAAAAAAGAACGGTATGCATTTCCTGCCTTATTCTCTCCCAAAAGAATCTCCCATTGCTGAGACAAGTATTTTTTTTTTTTTTTTTTTTTTTTTTTTTTTT
>NW_016107315.1:2335280-2338098 GCF_001604975.1 Cebus imitator
TAGAGTATTCAAGTTTAGAGATGGTTTTTTCATTAGAAAAGTTTGTGCGGTCAATGCGAGAACTAGGGCTTCCAACCTTGCTCAGCCAGGACTTCATGGAACTGACTTTGTCTTCCGGCCCCTGCACTTGGCCTGTCACGGTGCCTTTGCTGGTGTTCTTCACCCAGCCAACCACCCCTATCTTCTTAGCTTCACCTTCTGTATACATTCTGAAGCAAACACCCTGCACTTTCCCGAACACCTCGTAGTCCACGGATATGAGTGACCGGGCTGTAGACATGGCAGCGGTGAGCCCTCTGCCGAGGAGCCGGAGCGGGGCTCGGGGCGCGGCGACTGCCGAGACAAGTATTTTTAACTCTTCAGTATATTTCTCCTATGATTTACCTCTATAACATGCTATATTGAAAATTCTTTATTTTCTCTTTTAGATATTACCTCTTGACTTCTTTTCATGAAGTGAAAATTTACCTGTTCCCATCCTTCTGCTCTTCTCTCAATGTGATTATAGCATCATAGTTTTTGGTTCAGTAAGTATTCAGTGCTTCCATCACTGTCCATGCTTAGCAGCATGGCATGCTGCTATGACAGCCTTTTATGCATTTCCTGTCCACTTTTCCTGGAGCTATTGATTGCCATGGTTTGTAGTGATTTATCCCCAACTTTCCACCCAAACTCTGATAACCAGTCAACTTTGCTTTTTTCATGGAGCCCTGCACCACTCTGTAACCTGGGTAGCTGCTCTTCCAGCCTGCTGCTTGGTCCTTCTTCTGGGGTACCCTCTCACCAGCATCCTAAGAATTTCCTTCCACTCTCCCCTGTGAGGACTCTCCTACTTACTGGATCCCACGTGTAGCAGGCAATTTTACTGGGGATGCAGAATCACTCTGAATGCTGTGGGGTAAGGAATTCACTATAGGAAATAGAACTTAGGCTATTGTGCGAGCAGCTGGGAAAAAGAGGGCATTACATTCTAGATAGAAATTTATTTTTTCTCCCTTTTCTTTTCTTTTCTTCCTTCCTTCCTTCCTTCCTTCCTTCCTTCCTTCCTTCCTTCCTTTCTTCCTTTCTTCCTTTCTTTCTTTCTTTCTTTCTTTCTTCTTTCTTTCTTTCTTTCTTTTTCTTTTTTTTTATTAATTTGGGAGAGGATCTCCCAGGCTGGAGTGCTGGGGCACAATCGTAGCTCACTGGAGCCTCAACCTCCCAGCTCAGTGCACTCAAGCAATTCTCCCACCTTGGCCCCTGGAGTAGCTGGGACTACAGGCACGTGCCACTGTGCCTGGCTAATTTTTTGTAGAGATGGGGTTTCACCATGTTGCCCAGGCTTGAAAATTATTTTTCCCTCAAAATATTGAGGAATTGGTTCCACTTTCTGTTAGAGGTTTGGGTCTGTGTCCCCGCCCACATCTCATGTTGAATTGTAATCCCCAGTGTTGGAGGCAGAGCGTGGTGGGAGGTGATGGGATCACAGGAGCAGTTTCTCAAGGTATAACACCATTCCCTTTGGTGTTGTCACGGCAGTAGTGAGTAAGTCAGTTGTTGTGAGATCTGGTTATTTAAAAGTGTGCGGCACCTCTTCCTCCCTCTCTCTCTCTTCCCCCTGCTCATGTAAGATGTGCCTGCTTCCCCTTCACCTTCTGCAATGTTTGTAAGTTTCCAAGGCCTCCTCAGAAGCAGCTATGCTTCCTGGACAGCCTGCAGAGCTGTGAGCCAATTAAACCTCTTTTCTTTATAAATTACCTAGTCTCAGGTATTTCTTTATCTTATCTTTTTTTTTTAAGGTATTTCTTTATAGCAGTGCAAGAACTGACTAATACAATGTCTTTTATCACTCTGATTCCTTTGTTTGTGGGATGTGACCTATTTTTTTTTCTCTGGAAGCTTTTAGGATCTTCTTTTTCCCTGATGTTCTGAAACTACAAGATGATATACCTAAAGATGTGTTCTGGTTTTAATAACCATTCATTGTGTTGGGCGCTGGTTTAGCCTTTTAATTTAAAAATTCATGTCATTTACTGGGAAACTTTGTTGTATTTGTTTTTTCGATAATTCCTACCCCTCAATTGTTTTAGTTTTCTACATTTAAAAATCCTATTCGTCAAATCATAGATTGAACCTCTAAGTTTCTAATATTTTCTACACTATATTCCACCTTTTTGTGTCAGTTTCTCTCTGTAAGGAGATGGAATATGTCTTCCTGTGCCCTGAGTTTGACTATATGACTTGCTTTGGCCAATGGAATAGTGTAGAATGACAGTGTGCAAGTTCTGGGCTGGGCTTTAAGAGGCTTGCTCATTTATGTTTGCCATCTTATAGTTTTTAATCTACTTTCTGGTAGATTTTCTATATCTTGTAAAGAGTCATTTCCATCCCATGAATATTCTTTTCTTTATAGCACACTATGCTTGTTTCATTGATTTGTTATTATCTCTTATGTGTCTAAGAATGCTCATGATAGCTGCTAGTGTGTGTGTGTGTGTGTGTGTGTGTGTGTGTGTGTGTGTGTGTGTGTTTGAGACAGAGTCCCTCATCCAGGTTGGAGTACAGTGATGTGATCTCGGCTCACTTTTACCTCCGCCTCCTGGGCTCAAGTGATCCTCCTGCTTCAGGCTCCTGAGTAGCTGGGATTATAGGCAGCTGCCACCACACCCGGGTGATTTGTTGTATTTTTAGTTGAGTGGGTGTTTTCGCCATGTCGGCCAGGCTAGTCTTGCACTCCTGACCTCAAGCGATCTGCCTACTTCAGACTCCCAAAGTGTTGGGATTACAGGCATGAGCCACCACGCCTGGCTTATGTGTGATTTTTTTTTTTTTTTTTTTT
>NW_016107315.1:2338118-2357196 GCF_001604975.1 Cebus imitator
TTTTTGAGACAGAGTCTTGCTCTCTCACCAGGCTGGAGTGCAGTGGGGCGATCTCGGCTCACTGCAACCTCTGCTTCCTGGGTTCAAGCAATTCTCCTATGTGTGGTTTTTAATCTTTTCTTCTGTCTCTAATATTTCTTTTAAGCCCCTCCCTTCTGCTTTTGTTTTTGTCTCAGTTTTCTCAGACAGAAATCCCAGAATCTTGCATAAGGGAGTAGGATAATGAAACCTGTCTGCAAGCCTTTGGGAAGCTGATTTGGCAGAGAGGGCTGGAGGCTTCTCTGTTTCACCTGTACACTTTGGCATACTCCCTTGGGTTTTGTATGGTGCTTCACCACTGCCGCCAGCTATGCCTGCACTCCCTGCATCCAGATGCTCTCTGGTTCAACTTATCTTGTAAATAAACCTATCTTCTGCCAAGGTGGGGACGGAACTCTTGCCTTGTTACATGCATCAAGGAGGAGGATGGAGTGAACACAACAAATTTGTAATTAAATGTTTATTCCACTTAGATCCTTAGTAGCCAGTGTCTCAACACACTAATCATTTTGTAACACATTTTAGTGTCTGTGAACACTTTCCTATTCTGTTTTCAAAAGGGATTTAACTAATTGTGAAAATTAATTCTGTAATATGACATTTTTGCATTAGTTTGTCAAGTTCTCATAAGTCATGATGAGATTTTGATTAGAATTGACCTGAATTTTATTATATTGGAATGTGAGTTTAACAGGTTACCGTGGAGACAAATGACAATTTTACAACTTTAAGAAATTCTATCAATAAATACAGTATGTCTCTCCTTTGTTCAGATCTTTTATGTTCTTCTGGGCTGTGGGAAAAGCAGCATGTGTATTATCAGGGATAAGAGTACGTCTTGCTTTTGTTCTTTCTTCCTTGTTGCTGGCTGGATTGTGAATGTAATTGTTGAGTTTGAAGCAACCATTTTTGAATCAACAATGACCTTGGATATGGAGGCAATACATAGCAGAAAAACACATGAGAGGGGCCAGGATTCTTCACCCTGTGAAGTGCCATGTCAGGTCTGGATCACGTATACTGGACTTACATGGGAAAGAGAAAAAAATCTTCCCATTTATTGAAACCACTGTTCCTTTGATTGTGCTGTCACTCACAGCCACCTTCATCCTGAAATACCTATGCTGTACCCCAGTGGTTCCAGCGGGTGCTAGGTAGGGCCCAGTAACCTGGACTGTGACCTATATATAGGTCAGAGCTGTGACCAACGCACGTTCGATTTACACCTCTGGCCATTCTGATTCTAGTGTGAGCTGATTTATCCACAGCAGATTCCCTTTCATTATAGTTCTCTGCATTGCAGGAATGTTCTGGTCTTCCGTGTGTATTAATTCAGAGACAATTCCACATTTACTGTCAATAACTCCCGAGGTACACCTTCTGTCAAGTTCCTGATTCAAAAACCAGTGTTTGAAAACCACTTCCTGAAACGTTGCTCACATGATATTAAACCCTCTTTGTTTATTAATCCAATGAGGTGTCCTACTCTTTAGATATATGGCCTGGAAAACTGACTTGAATGAAAATAGGGGTGTCTTGACTCACAAAATTAAAATTTCCCATAGGACAGCTAGGCAAGCTTCAGGCTTTGCGAGTCTCAGTCCCTCCCTCCCCATTCCTTGGCTGTATTTTCGTCGGTTGGCTTCATTCTCAGCAAGCTTGTTCTGTGTGGCGCCCCCAGCAGCTCTGCTTACATAATCCCTATACAGGTATTGATCGACTTACAACTTTTGCAACTTACGACCATTCGACTTTACAACCACAATCGCTAGCCATGACTGCTCCGCGTCTGGCAGCGCAAACGTTGCCCAGCTGGGCGTACGACAGTGCGGACCAGCTTCCGGCAGCACTACCATCTCCACATGCATATAACCTACTCAACTTACAACCAAATCGTGTTACGACTGGTCTGTTGGAACCAATCGTGGTCATAAGTCGAGCACTAGCTGTAGTTAGCAAAACAAGTAGTTCTAAGACAGCACCAGAGCTGAGGCTTATTGACCTGGTTTGGATCTTTTGCTCAGCCCTGAACCAATCATATGCATTAAGTGTTCTGATATTCCTCTAAGCACTTGCACATCCTGGCTGAGCCCCAGTGAGTCATACTTCCATCATCCAGGAGCAACCACATTGGTGCCTTCTCTAAGGCTTCTTCATCCCATGATTGTGGGGCTATTGTGGACAAGGGGTAATCAAGATTTAGAAAAGCAAATTGATTGTCTGAGGACTGGCAATTTACAGATCCAGAAAATCCAGTGAGCCAAAGAGGTAGAAGGAGACATGACATTAGCAGAGAGCAGACGGGGGAAGTAGAAACCAATGGGGAAATATACTGAGGAGCAGAAGAGACAATTAGAATAAAAGGCAACATTACAAGAGGTAGGCAGAGACAGAGACAGGCAAAACCCCACAGAGAAAGAGAGCAGCATGCACCCATGATTCTAGGTGTGAGCTGATTTATCCACAGCTGACTCCCTTTCCTTATAGTTCTCTGCATTACAGGAATGTTCTGGTCTTGTGTGTATATTAATAGAGAGACAATAGACCCTGCCCCATCCCGCTGTGCACAAGGATGCACTCACTCACACACTTGGGAACACTGCCAGAGAGAAACGATAACACAGAGAGATTGAGGCTGAGAACAATGTGCCTGTTGGGTGTGAGGGATCTAGGGTGGTTGGCTGAGAGAATCATCCAGGGATGGTGGGACAGTTCTTTCTAAGCAGTAGGATTTCATCTGTGCTGAAGCCACAGATCTAAGATCTGGATAGAATTGTGAATCATGTATTCGTTCATCAGATAAATGTGTATTAAAACAACAAAAAGACAATCACCACCCAAGTAAAATTATTTCAAGGGACTTTAATATACATTCGTCCAAAGATGGTATTCAAATGGAGACCATGCACCTAACTCAGCATCATTAGTTATTAGGGAAATGCAAATCAAGCCCACAATGAAATATCACATCACACCAACTAGAATGGTTATAATTTTTTTAAAAAGAGAAAATAGTGAATGTTGGCAAGGATGTACAAAAATCTGAACCCTTGTACATTGCTGGTGGGAATGTAACATGAGGTAGCTGCTAGATATTCACAATGGCTTCATTCACGAGAGCGAAAGGTGCAAACATCCAAATGTCCATCAATGATGAATGGATAAACAAATGTGGCATATCCATACAATGGAATATTACTCAGGATAAAAAGTAGCAATGTATGCTACAACATGGATGAACCTTGGAAATGTTATGTTCAGTGAAAGAAGCCTGACACAAAATATTGTATAATTCTACTTACATAAAAAATCTAGAATAGGTAAATTCATGAAGACAGAGGGAGATTGGGGGTTGCCAGGGGCTGGGGATAATGGAAAATGGTAGTTTAATGAATATGGGTTATTATTTCATTTTCACGCTGCTGATAAATACATGCCTGAAACTGGGAAATTTATAAAAGAAAGAGGTTTGCTGGAATTACAGTTTCACATGCCTGGGGAGGCCCCACAATTATGGCAGAAGGAGAAGCAAGTCACATCTCACGTGGATGGTAGCAGGCAAAGAGAGGGCTTGTGCAGAGAAACTCCCATTTTTAAAACCATCAGATTTTGTGAGACCCATTTACTATCACAAGAACAGCACGGGAAAGACCCAACCCTGTAATTCAATCATCCCATCAGGTCCCTCTCACAACACGTGGGAATTATGGGAGCTGCAAGGTGAGATTTGGGTGGGGACACACAGCCAAACCATATGAATGGGATTTTCTTTTATTGTGATAAAAATGTGTGAGAAATTTATAGAGACAGTGGTTGCTTAACATTGTGAATGCGCTAAATACCACCAAATTGTTAATTTTAGCTTAGTGGTTAATCTTATGTGGTTGATCTGAAAATGGTTAGTCTCATGTTACATGAAGAACACTTCAAACTTACAGACACAGACACACACACACACACACACACACACACACACACACACACACTTCCTGTATTTTGTTTTGTTTTTTTTTAAATGAATCAGGCGTGGCCAAAAGTGGAGACGAGAAGAAACTCAACGAAACAAAGTTTATTACACTCCCACATCCTGGTTCTTACAGTGGGTGGTATGCTATGCAGGTGACAAGGGAGGTTCCAGGTTTTGGTCATAGGTGGCAGAGTAAGGAGCAAGGGGAGATCTGAGCTCATGGTCTTAATTGAGTTTCTGAGGGAAAGGCAAGGCAGGGCAGGGTAAAGCATTTACAGTTGGCTGGTTTGGATAATGTGGTGAGTTCTAAGCTGTAGAGGTGGTCCCTAGTGTCCTGGTACCTGCCTGGGAATAACTAAGTGAGAGGAACGTTGCCTCCTGGGGTGTAAGAGCTAGATGCGGGAGGTCTGCTCTGAACTGGGTGATTTGGATATCTAAATATATACAGATTGAGTACCTCTAATCTAAAAATGCAAAACCCAAAATGGTCTTAAGTTGGAAGTTTTTTGTTGCCAAAATGAAGCTCAAAGACAATGTTTGTTGGAGAATTCTGGATTTTGATTTTTAGACAAGGGATGCTGAATATGTAAGTAAAAAGCAAACATTCCAACATCTGATATCTGAAGCTATTCAGCTTCTAAGCATTTCAGATAAGGGATACTGAACCTGTACATATGTGTAGATACATAAAGAGAGAAGCACTATGTGCCAAGCCCCATTATAGGTCCTGGGAACAAAGCATTGACCCCAGAGTCCTGCCCTCCTGGAGGCCACCCTCTAGAGGGGAAAAGAAAATAGACAATCGGGTAAGACAAGCTCAAGTAAGGATGAGGACTTTGAAAACAGGAAGGCAGACTGAGGAGCTGAGGAGGGCGCCTTTGCACAGAGACAAACCTGCATGGAGTGGGAGCTCCATCTGGAAGCCGACGGCCCTAGGAGAGCAGGCAGCAGAGCAAACTTCCCAGATGGGAAGACATTTGGGATAGTTGCTAAGCAGCAGAGCAGCCAGGGAGGACATAGAGAGGGTGAGATGGCCAGAGAAAGACCATGCAGGGTTATGTAGACCCAGGGAAGGCTTCCGAACTTGCTCTAAGAAAAGACACTGCAGGATTAAGAGCAAAGGATGGCACAGGACTCCATACTGCATGGGCACAGGGGTCGCCATTACACACACCATGGCATGAACTAGTCTTCCTGGAGCTGGCCTTCTTGGTGGCCCTGCAACCCCAGCCCCCTCACCTACAGCTGACATTGCTAATCTGTCACAAGCCCTGCTCCTCCAGCATGGGATTGTCACATTCTTCTCCCCACAGGACCCCTGACAAGCTGGCTGACCTATGAGATGACAGGTAACTGTCCTCATTTCCCTGACCCTTTGCTGAGACAAAAATCAGAACTTGTTTAATAGAGAACAAGGGACACACAGTTGGAGCAGACCCAGTCAGTTCTTTATTGGGAAGGGGATGCAGTCTGTAATTTGGCAAATCTGTGATCCCTGGAAGATATCAAGCTTAAGACTCAGCTGACTTGCTGTGAGCTCGTAGCTGCCCTGGATAAAGCCACGGGGATTACAACTTCGCCAGCGCCAATAGACCTGGATGATGCGGACAGCGTTGAGCAAACGACAGTAACGCCGGCGTACACGCCACATGCGGACCCAGGACTGCAGCCTGACTGCTGCCCATTGCTGCCGTGTGCAGAGCTCCAACGCCGCCCACCTCCTCTTCGCTAGCAGCTTTGCCAGCACCTGCCTCCACCAGCACTGGATGATCAAAGCTCTGAGGGCTGCATGCAGTAGTGTGCGTCGCACCAGAGTGCCCCGCCACCAGGCCTGGATCTTTGTGGAGGCCAGTTCAGTGTTACCAAGTGGCTTCTTTAGTGGGGAGGGGTGCAAGGAAAAGGAAGGACACTTAGGAAACATTATCACATTTCAGTCAGCCCCAGGGTGTGAGAGGAAGGGGCCTTGATCCTCTATGAGGGATGGCCCCTTCCTCTAAAGTTCATGAATGGGACAAGAGCTGGACCCAGGAGACCTGGTAGGTGTCCACCCTTTGCCACCCACAGGACATGGACATGATCACCTCACCTTGACCTCTGAGTCCTAATGTCCCCACCTGTAAAATGGAGGCATACTGCCCTGGCTACCTCACCCAAATTTCCACTGACCTCGTTGGCCAGTCTACAGCAAGGACACTGTGGTCAAGAGGCTGAAGTGTTACCATGTTCCACCTGGGCTGGACCACCTACTTGACATCCATGACACTTCCCTTCACATCCTCCCACCAGCTGGAGAAGTGGGGTCCTTTGCTGGCCCTGCCCACTCCTCCCCGACTCCAGCTCAAATCCACAACCCGCTCTCTCTCTGTCATGTCACAATATTAAAACTTTCCCCATTCCACACAGTTTGGAATCTTTGTCATCTATTTCTCACTTTGACCTCCTCTTGTTTCCATACCTCAAACTTCAGTTACCATACACACACACAAACACACACCTTTGGTTTTCATACCTTAAACTTCAGTCACCATGCACACACACAAACACACACCTTTGGTTTTCATACCTTAAACTTCAGTTACCATACACACACACAAACACACACCTTTGGTTTTCATACCTTAAACTTCAGTTACCATACACACAAACACACATGTGCACACATACCCCAAATTCTAGGCTTAAATTGATTTCCCTTGATTTGGCAATGCATTATCCAAACAGTGCTCACCACTCTACTCTTGAACTTTGCATAATCTTGTCCCCACATTTCAGGCTTTATCTGCCCTGCAACCAAGTCCCCATGTCTCAGTCACCCACCTTTTTCAGGCTGATACAGAAATAGAAGATATCTCAGGGTGAGTCAATTGCCGATCATCCCACCTCTGTGTATGGCAATTATTTGTCCTGGTTGCTAGGGATATTTTAAATTTCTGATGCTTATTCCTGAGAAGTAATAGCACCACCTTCTGCAAATGTGTCCTGGTTTGGGCTATAAATTCCTTGATCATCCCAAGCTATGAGCCACAGAGAAGATAACCATCGCTATTGAGTGCTGAGGGTCAGAGAAGTTGCATGTCAGAGGTCTTTCCCAAATTAAGAGCCTGCTGTCACCTACCTTTGCTTGGGGTGGAAGAAGAGGTTCATGTATCTTATTCCTTTCCTTCTTCGGTTTCTGTTTCATCAATACGTTTTTTTCATCATCATTCATTACATTTTTTTTAAGCTGGCCAGGCATCTGCAATCAAGTTAAAGAGGAGGTGTGGGTAGGTCATTCATTGTGGAACTCAGTGCCAAGCAAAGCAAATCTTCAATCTCCTAGCTTGCCCAGAGACCCTAGACAGAGGGCTGGCATCTTAATTAACTGTGGGAATTCTCACCTTTCCCTGCCTAAAACTTTGGGTGGACTGGCTGTATCTTACACCACATCAAATGCCCATGATTTGGAGGTAGTAGGTTCAACCTCTTCAGGTCTGCAGTCCCCAAAATTGCCCATGGTTAGGGGCTAGATGACTCCATCACGCTCCGGTGTGTATTCCTCTAGCCACACATGTGGCAGGAAGAGTGGAGGAGGGAAGAGTGATAATGATATAAGAGCATCTATGACTTTGGTTATACAGTCTGGTCTATAAAAACATAAAATTGAGGCAACTTAAATCCCTGTCAATAGAAAATTCAATTACGTGGATTTCAGGTCAGTCAAACAATAGAGCCAAATAAGGGTGACACAGAATGAGTTTGCAGCAAAATTCTTAATCAAGTGCTTCAGAAAAGGAGTTTATGTACGGCTAAGAAGCACACAAAAAGATGCTCAACATCATTAGTCATGAAGAAAATAAAAACGGGAACCCAAATCAGAAAAAAAACAGCTTATTTTTTAGCCATTCTCTAGGGTGTCTAGACTAAATATTGGCAGGGATACAGAATAGCTGGCTCTCTTATATACTGCTGGCGGAAAGGTGTAAAACAGTAGAACCACTTTTGAAAATGGTTTGGCACTTCCTAATGAATTTCAACATGCATCTGCCCTATAACTCAGCAGCTCACTCCTTAAAGTTTTCAGAAAAAAAATGAAAACACATGTCTACAAAATATATGTGCATAAATGTTCATAGCAGCTTTATTGAAATAAGTCAGAACTGGAAACAACCCAAATGTCCACTAGCAGGAGACTAGACAACAATTTAGTGACATATTCATATACTGTAATAATGCACAGTAATAAAAATAATTACATTCATAAAGAATATACTATATGTGCATCTCAGAAATGTTCAGCTAAATGAAAGAAGCTAGATGACCAGGTGTGGTGGTTCACACCTATAATCCCAGCACTCTGGGAGGCTGAAGCAGGTGGATCCCCTGAGGTCAGGAGTTCAAGACCAGCCTGACCATCATGGTGAAACCCCGCCTCTACTAAAAATACAAAAAATTAGCCAGGTGTCATGGCAGTTGCCTATAATCCCAGCTAACTAGGGAGGCTGAGGCAGGAGAATCACTTGAACCAAGGAGGCAGAGGTTGCAATGAGCTGAGATCGCTCCATTGCACTCCAGCCTGCGCAACAGAGTGGGACTCTGTCTAAAAAAAAAAAAATTAGACATAAAGGAGTCCTTACAAGATGATTACAAATCCTAAAACAGGCAAAGCTATTATACAGGTAAAATAGATAAGAATGTAGTTTACATGTAGTGTAGGGATACAAGGCATGTTGCTTGCAAACAGCACAAAGAAGGAGGAATATGCTATCTCTTGTTTTGGGTGGTGGTTTCTGGGAAATATAGGATTGTGAAAACACATTAAACTGACCACTTAATGAAATGTGCTGTAATGGAGGAGTACAAGTGAAAAAAAATGAAATTGAAAGATAATATGCTCCCAGTCTCTATTTATATGCACATGTTATAAAGGCATTATAAAAAGAAGGGAATCAGGAAATTTAACATATTATCTTTGATTATAATGATTTAACAATGATTATCTTTGATGAAGACAGTGGAACTGGGGGGACAGGGCACACTCCCTCACTGTGGCTGAATCCCCTGTGTCTGTCCTATCTGCAGGGCACCCAGTTTTCAGCCTCCTGGGAAAGCAGGACACATCCAGGACAGGATACCCTTAAAGCCTCAGTTAGGACTCAAATGTCTTTGACTGCTCTCCTGTCATAGTGAGAAGATGAATCAAGGCAGTCACTGCAGAAGCAGGCACCCTCTCTGTCTGATCCTGATCACTGAAAAGCCAGCTGTTGCCACAAGCTCAATCTGAGCAGAAGGGCCTCTGCCCACAGCCTGAGTAGTCAGTGTCAGGCTCTGGTCCCCCTCAGAATTTCTGCCCAGGTGTTACTGAGGACTGCATTTAAAATGTTTCGGGTGAGTACACTGGGGTCCCAGTGTGAAGGCAATGTGATGAAGGGTGTGGGGAAGATAGGTGCTAGTCAGGGGACAGAGAGGACAGCATGGAAGACAGGATAAGTCATGGGAAGGACGCCTGGGACAGGAAAGGTGCAGGAAGCATCTGAAGATGAAGGGGCTGAACAACACCCACATGCCAGGCTTGCATCTCTTGTGTCTTTCTTAGTTTGGATCATGGTCCAGTCATTTTTCACTGCATTGTTGTTTTTCAATTCCTTCAAGCAGTAACTTCAAAAATACTTTTATCAGTTTTTCTAGTTATCTTCAGCAAAAGGACCATTCCAATTCCTTAGCACATCATTACTAGAAGTGGGAGTCCCTCCATGCTATATCCTTACCCACTGCTTTATTTTCAACTTCCCATCTCCTTCTGTACACAAAATACATTTCTCTTTTGATCCAGCAAGAAAGCCTCTGCATTTTAATAGATACTACTATAAATTCACAGTTATTTTTACTTCTAATAAGCTTTGACTTATTGCCATATTGTTTCATGATTTCCATCTGTCAATTTTTTTTTTCATTTTCACTTTTGTTGTCTTTTGCTGAATTGGTAGGGAATTGTTTGGACTTTTATTCCTTTTTCACTATAGAAGTTGAGGCAGACTGCACTTGCCTAGCCAGTATTCATTTTTCTCATTTTCCTAATGGAACCATGATTATCTGGGGTAACAATATGCCCAGATTAGGGATAAGAGAAAAGATGACTTTCACCAGCCACCTTTGCAGCTAGGGGTTGTTGCATGACATGCACTGGCCGAGGGATGTCAGCAGAAGTCACTGGGTGGTCTTCTGAAAAAGCTTCATGGGAGGCTCCCTCAGTAGGATGGCCTCCTTGCCCTTTGCTTTACCCCTCTATTTCCTGGAATGTACACATGATAGCTGGCAGTCTGGTAGCCATTTAGAGAACATGAGGAAAAAAGACCAATCAGCAGCATGGGAAAGTAGAGAGACAAAGCTTGGTTCCCAGGCAGGTATTGACCACATCTAGGATGGAAATAATCCTCTAATTTGTTTGAGCTGCTGTCATCTAGGCTTCTATTATAGCAAGCAAATACAATTCGTAATTGACATAAAAATTATACACCTGATTCTTCTCTTCACCCATTTTTGCCCTTCCATCTCCTCCTCCTTCTGAAAACACACATTCCTCCCCTCTGGAGGATGCGGAAACAAAGTACCATGTTGAAAGTACAATAGCCCTCACCAGGTGCCAAATCTACCAGGGCCTTGATCCTGGACTCTCCAGCCTCCAGAACTGTGAGGAATAAATTTCCATTTTTTAATTAAATTACATATTCTGTGGTATTTTGTTGTAGCAGCATCAGTGGGCTGAGACACCACTGCTCTTTGTGTGCCTCCCCTCTTGGTTTTTCACTGTCATGGAACTCATTGCTCAGTAGGTATTTTGGAGGAGTATTGGAAAGTTTCTTATTGTTGCCTGTAAGAACTGATCTTTATTTCATCCTTGCACTTGGGTAACATTGGGGTGAGTTTATGATTCTGTGCTGAATAAGATTCTTCTGCAGAAAGTTGGAACTGTGGCTCCACTCTCCCTTTGCAGCCAGTGCTGCTGCTGAGAAAGCTGATGTCGATCTGACTTACTCCCTGGTGGGTAAACTATTGGTTTTATTTGTGCTTTAGATGTTTAAGTATTTTATCTTCAGCCATTGAAATTGTGCCACTACATGTTTTGAGTTGCATCTGTTTTCATTCATCTTGAGGAAATGTGTTTTCTTTCCGGGTCCACAAGGGAGCATAGTTTTAAGGGCAAGAACTTCCCAGCGCCATGCCCCTCTCCCATCTCTCTCCATCGGGGAGATTTAACTGTCTTTGTTTAAATTTTCCCATGGGTGGGAAGAACCAAAGGTCAATCACTCCAGCAGAAGTTTTAAGGAACTCTTTTCATTGGCCAGGGGCTTGGAGAAGGATGGAATTCCTCCCAGGTTAAAAGTCCCTGTCTACCACATCCTGATGGATTTCCCCTCTGGGGTCCCCTTCTACCCCCGTGGAAACTGCTATTCCTCTCCTAAACTCCATCTCTCTCTCAATTCCCTTCCACTCAGTGTGGAAGCTGCTTTCCTCTCCTGGATTCCATCTTTCTGGATTCTCTCACTCAGTGTGAGAGGAGCTTTCCTTCTCTGGTTTTCCCCCTTCTGGGGACCCATCTCACTCAGTGTGAAAGTGGCTTTTCTTTCTCTAAGTGTGAGAGCTAGCTGTTTCTTTCTCTCTCCTTCTCCTTTTTCTCTCTCTGCCTAAATAAATCACTTTCCTGCAAAAACTTTTCGAGTCCGGTATTTACTTTATGAGTGCACTGTGCCATGGTCTCCTCTCCCATTCTTGGGTGAGTGATAGACCAAGAACCTGGAGAAACGTCCTCTCAGGGGAATGAGGGCTCCCTTGAACCCCAAAATGCCAACAATCTTGATGTACTTGGTCGGCTGTCATGATAGAATTTGAAGGGGGTAAGGTGGAGAATGTACACAGAGAGGCTTCTGACTTGGTGGGTCAGAGCCCAAGCAGGGTGAGGAGGGGGTGTGCATGGGAGTGGGGCAGCAGCGACAATGAAAGATTGGTTCAAAAGAGGGAAGATTGATTAAATAAGAAAATTTTGAAAAATGGGAGTCAAGTATCTGTTAGAAATAGGAACTGGAAATGGGGAAAGTAAAAACTAGACTGAACTTCTTGATTTTTGATTGGGATTTAAGGTATCAGTGTGAACTCATAGATCTCAATAGATATGGAAATAAATATAGATATAAGTGTGCGTGTATGTGCTGTGCATTTGCACAAAAATATGTTCATACTTCTGTCCACTGAGAGGGCCTATGGGCATCATCACCCCCATAACAATGAGCACACCTACTGCCAGAATTTGGCTTCTAAACACCATTTTTCACTCTATTAGAGTTCTCTAGAGGGACAGAGCTAGTAGGATACATGTATGAATAAAGTGGAGTTTATTAAGGAGTATTGACTCACACAATCACAAGGTGAAGTCCCACTGTAGGCTGTCTGCAAGCTGAAGAGCAAGGAAGCCAGTCCAAGTCCTAAAACCTCAAAAGTAAGGAAGCTGACAGGGCAGCCATCAGTCTGTGTTTGAAGGTCCGAGAGTCCTCAAACTGAAGAACTTAAGAGTTCAATGTTTGAGGGCAGGAAGCATCCAATATGGGAGAAAGATATAGGCCAGAAGACTAAGCCAGTCTAATCCTTCCATGTTCCTTTGCCTGCTTTTATCCTAGCTGCACTGGCAGCTGATTAGATATTGCCCACCCAGATTGAGGGTGGGTCTGCCACTTCTAGTCCACTGACTCAAATATTAATCTCCTTTGGCAACACTCTCACAGACACACCCAGGAACAATACTTTGCATCCTTCAATCCAATCAAGTTGACAATATTAACCATCACACTCACTAAAACGAATAATGGAGAAATGGTTAATTCCCAGTCTGGGCAGGAAAATATAAGGTGAGCCTGGAACATATTTTTGTGCCAGAAAATAAGCAAGTACTCAAAGAATGAGGACAATGTGTGAAAAACAAAAAGCAAAAAACACACAGAAGCCAAGTTGAAGAGCCTGTTGCTGGCCAAATCTGAAACAATTTGAGGATCTAAATAAATCCAGATTTTAATGTCTTATAACCTACTGAATAAAATAGGAAATGAAGAGTTCATACTGATATAAATAAATTAATTAATTAACCATTTGATCCAAATAAGGATATTTAAATAAGTTAAAAGTATCTCCTCACCAAATACCTACAAAAAGAAAAAGGATAATCTTATGATAGAGAAGGCTGGTAAACACCAACTTAACCAGTGATCAAAGTGAGCAGCATGACTAAAGTTAAAACCTGAAATCCTGCACCACTTGAGGAGATGCTGTGAGAAGAAGGCAGTGTCATTTTTATGCTATTCCTGCCAAACATGAAAATTGAATAACACACTTCTAAATGTTACATGTATCAAAGATGAAGTTTCAGTGAGAAATTTTGAAAAATACAATGAACTACTGACAATGAATATGTAACATATCAAAATTTCTTAGAGGCTGCTTAAGCAGTGCTAAAAGGGAATGGACAGCCCTAGATACCTATATTAAAATTATAAATATCATCAAATCAGTGATCTAAGCTCTCATATCAGGAACCTAGAGGAAGAAGAGCAAAATAAACCCAGAGTGAGCATAATGAAGAAAATAAAAATAAGAGCAGAAATCAATAAAATTGAAAATAGGGAAAAAATACAGTCATTGAAACAAAGACCTGGTTCTAGGGAAAGATTAATAAATTTGACAAACCTCTAGTATGACTAAGGGAAAAAAAGGAGACACACATTACCAATATCCGGAATGAAACAGTGGCTATCACTACAGATTCTTCAGACATTAAAATGATAAGAAGAGAATATCATGAACAGCTCTTCACACATAAATTTGACAACCGAGAGAAAATGGACCAATTTGGCAAAGAAAAAATTCTTCCTGAATTCAACAATATGAAATACATAATTTGGATAGTCTTGTGAAGGAAATTGAATTCAGAATTTTAAAACTTCCTTGAAAAAGAAACCTCCAGGTCCAGGTGATTTTAGTAGCAAATTTTACCAAGTATTTAAAGGGTAAAAACCAACATGCACATCCCCTTGCAGAAAATAGAACAGAAGATAACATTTCCCTAACAAGTTTGGGGAGTTAGAAAAAAAAATCCCAATTCATTTAATGAAAACAGCATTATCCAGACAAAAACTACAAAAATCTACAGACTAATATTCATCATGGATATACATGGAAAAACTCTTAACAATATGTTAGTAAAACAATTCAGCAATTTATAAAAATAATCATATATGACCGAGTAGGGATTATTCCAGGCTGGTTCAACATTCCAAAATCAATTGATGTAATCTACCATATTAAACAGGCTAAAGAATAAAAAACTGTGTGGTCATATAAACTGATGCAGAAAAAGCATTTGAGAAACTTTAATACCCATTCATCATAAAAATTTTCAGTAAAATAGTAAAAGAGGGAAACTTCTTCAACTTGATAAAGAGC
Organism: Cebus imitator; assembly: GCF_001604975.1. Taxonomy (NCBI): domain Eukaryota; kingdom Metazoa; phylum Chordata; class Mammalia; order Primates; family Cebidae; genus Cebus; species Cebus imitator. The sequence continues at coordinate 2,352,589 of NW_016107315.1, forward strand.
ATTTATAAAAATATCTACAGCTGTCATTATACTTAATAGTGAAAGACTGAATGCTTTAACCCTAAATTGGGAAAAAAGGGCAAGGATATCAACTCTTATCAATCTCATTTACCGTAGTTCTGGAAAATTATACCCAATGCAATAGGCAAGAAAATAAAATAAAACACATGCAGATCCTAATGTAAGAAAGAAAATTGTCCATCTTTTCAAAAGACATAATTGTTTATGTAGAAACCTTAAGGAATCTGACAAAAACAAAAAAAATTATAGAATTAAAATGTGAGTTCAGGTAGTTTTCAAGTACAAAGCAATGAGAAAAATCCATTATATTACTATACACTAGCAATGAACATGTGGACACCAAAATGAAAAAAAAATTTATAATAGCTTTAATAAATAAAATACTTACTTGTAAATCTAATAAAGCATGTATGGGATTTGCATGGTAAATACCACAAAAACTGAGACAAAATCAGAGATCTAAGTAAATGGAGAGGCATATTATGCTCATAGATTGGAAGACTGAACATAGTCAATACTATGGCAATTCTCCCTAAATTGTAAAACTTTCCACCTTTACAGCTGCCTGTTCAATATTCGTTGAGACCATTCCAGCAGGAGGACTGGGGTCCTCACTGCAGCCTGGGGAGGGTGGAAGTCCAGGCTCCTTATTGTGCCTTAACTGGCATGGTTGGGGGTGGGACCACTGATTTTTCTGTGGTGGTTGGCTGGAGTAGAGCAGTTATTATCTAAAAGTTGTATCTTGTTAGCCTGTCCCTTTTCTGGTGTCTGGCTAGAAAGGGTTTTTTTTTTTTTTTTTTTTTGGTGTGTGCCCAGGGCATTTATTTTTGTCATTGTTCATTGTTGTTGCCAGTTTGCCAGCTTCTTTAGCTTCAAGTCTTACCAGTTGGATGACTACAGAGATTGGTAATAAACATGAAGAAATTTACATAGCAAATGGAAATAGTATATTATGGGTATTCTCATGATGCAAACAAGGCTTATATTCTCAATGACTTTTTCATATATCTTTCTCATAATTCACTTTTATTATTTTACATGTTAATTGGTCTGTGATGGATTCAACATTTTCAAGAAGTGGTCCTTCCTTACAGAACTTTTGGGAGGCAATGGTCTAAGGTATGATCATAGGAAGGGTGACTGAGATAGGATGGAAGTCAAACTCACTAGAGGTGAAAGGCAGGGGATTTGGGAGCATCACCCGGTGTATGCTGCTGTCTCTAGGGTGGTGCCACAAACAGGGAGGCGGCAAGGGCAGTGAGAGCCCTCTTTGTGTTCAGTGCCCTGGGGAAGCAGGTGCTGAGGAGGCAGGAGGGAGGCAGAGCTCAGGTGCCTTAAGATCATGAATCAGCTGCTTCCCATAGGGACATTCCTGCTGTTAAATAAAATTTATAGGAGGCCATTGGCTTAGACTGAGCTCCTGAACTAGGACCAACAGATGAAACCAAAATGGGTTCATCTGAAACCCACTTGTGCTGAAATTCCACATCATGAAATCAAAAGTAAGCTGTTTATCTGACCTTGAGAGAAATTGAGAAAGCTAGAAAAAATAGCAAAGCCCCAAGTAGGCCAGTATCAGCTGACAGAAGGCACTCCCCGTGCTTTCACCTTTGCAAGAGAAGCAACTGATGAAATCACCAATCTGCTTTTTGTACTGATTCTGCTTTCCTAGGCCCTTTTCTGTGTATAGAAACAACCTCCTCTACTTGGCCCCCAGGAACACTCATTTCATTGTTTAGATTGAGGGATTGCCCAATTATAAAATCACAAATAAAGGCCAATTAGTATCTTTAAACTTAATTTGTTATAACTTTGTTTTTTTTTTTTTTTTTGGAGACGGAGTTTCGCTCGTTACCCAGGCTGGAGTGCAATGGCGCGATCTCGGCTCACCGCAACCTCCACCTCCCGAGTTCAGGCAATTCTCCTGCCCCAGCCTCCTGAGTCGCTGGGATTACAGGCACGCGACACCATGCCCAGCTAATTTTTTTTTGTATTTTTAGTAGAGACGGGGTTTCACCATGTTGACCAGGATGGTCTCGATCTCTTGACCTCGTGATCCACCCGCCTCGGCCTCCCACAGTGCTGGGATTACAGGCTTGAGCCACTGCGCCTGGCCATAACTTTGTTTTTTGACACTGCCCATCAGCCTCCAGGTGAGCATGAGGCTGGTAACCTGGAGGCTGATGGGCAGTTGCACCCAGTTTTCACTCAGGCCAGTCCCCTGTGATTTTCCTGAGCTGCACTTGTCCTAAGAGAGTGTGCCATGGCCCTGACTCCGCTCAGGGGCTTGCCAAATAGAAACCCAATGTGTGCAAGCCGCAGCTGGACCCGATGGCCAAATGAAAGAGCATGGCCTCAGGGGCAGCTCTTCTAGGAGGAGATGCCCCCAGTCTTCGGGAAATTTCAATCCCTTCAAATTCCAAGTTCAGGAGACAGGAATGGGGCCAGAGCTGTGGAGTGGGACACTGGGCTCTGCACACCAGGACAGCCTTGGGCTCCAATTTCTGATTTGCATGTAAAGTCAGCAGCATATGGCCACTGTCAGTCCTCACAGGGGTCACTCATTGCAAGGTCAGGGAAAAGGTACCTTCACTGAAGTCTTTCCTCAGGTAGATAAAAAGCAGGGCCTGAATCTCAGAGGTCCCTGAAGTGGTGGGAATTACTGAGACTCACATGACATGGTCAGACACTTACTAGGGCAGTGGAACCTGCTCTCCACACCCCAGGCCTTTCAGACTGATAGGATTTCAATGTGAAGCTCTGGTTGCTTTGAAGAGACTGAGTATTGGACCTGTAAAAAGCCATCAGTCTGGAAGGCAAGGCTCCTGTCTGAGACCTGGAACAGGCAGAGAGCGTTGCACATTTGGCAGTAATGTTGCCGGCACTGCCACATGCGGATGCAGGCCTGGAGCTTGACCGCCGCCTACTCCTGGATGACATAGGCCCTCAGCAGGGCCTGCCGCCGCTGACGGATCCGCCTCTGCACCAACGTCCTCCACCAGCACTGAATCATCCAGGCCCTGAGGGCAGCGACCAGCAGGGTCCGGCGCACCAGGACCCCACGCCTGGATCTGCCCAGCTGCCTTCACCCTTTTTCTGTGACACAGTTGTGCAAGAAGCAACTAGCCAAGCAAAGCAAAGGACTCCCAGTGAATTTGTCACCATCAAACACAGGTCGTTCTCCAAAGAATCCACTCTCCCACTGCTGGTTCCCAGGACTGATTCTTTACAGAATCAGACCCCCCCGCCACCGCTGGTTCTGAGGTCCTCTACTTCTGTCCTGTCCATGGCTCCGGGCACCCTCAGAGCAGTGTCTTCAGCTATGAAATTGGGATATGCTTGACCTGTGGACTTCTCAAGTCCATGGGACAAGGGGAGACACTTTCTGGTCCAGACGACCTGACTGGAAGACCAGGGTGTGAGGAACTGAAGGATCTTTATGAGAATCAGTGAATCTCTGCATTTATGGCCTGTGTCCTGGTCCAAACTCCAGCCCACGATGCTGCCTCTTCATGCCTGGTGTGGTGCCACAGCCCTTTGGGGTCTTCCCTCACCTCACTTCTGTGGACTCCCACTTCCACTTCTCAGTCCCTCCTTATCCTCCTAGACCTTTCCACCTCCGTCTGTGCTGAGCCCCACCTGCCAGGCGGTCTGTGAACATGCTGCTTCCTCCCCTCTCTACTGTCTATCTCCATAACATGCAATTCATCTGGGAGAGGGAGGGCTTGAGGGAATAGGGGCGTAATGATGAACCAGCACCCATGGGATCAGAGATGGAGCCTCCACATCCAAGAACCGAGGTTGGTCAATGATCTGCAGTTCTCTCCTCCTGGGCCCCACCTACCTGCTGCGGCTTCTCTTTCTCTAGTGTGTTTTCATCTGTACTAGGCTTCTGCAATCAGAATGTGGGGGTCGGGGAGCACAGGTTAGGACCAGCCTGGCTGCAAAGTCCCCACAGCTGCAGCTCCCCATTTTTTTGCCTGGGTCCTAGGAAGTCATCTGGTGCTTCCCTGGGCCATGGGACAAATCCCAACCTCTGGGGGAGTGTGTGTGCCTGACTCTTACACAGCATATACTGCCCATGGTGGGGAGCGGTGGTTCAGGTGATCATGACCTTTCTGGTTGCTGCTCCCTGACCTTGGCAGGGGCAGGACATGTGGAGAAAGAGAGGGGATGATGTCACAAGGGCAACTATGACCAGGGTCTAGGGTGCTTTCTCCAGGCTCTGAGTTGATGGATAAGGAGCAAACACCTGCCCTCCTGTGCGACTTCCTCAAGCAACTCTGTTGAATAAAAATTGTGCAAATATCCTTTCCCAGACTGTCGTCTGCCTGTTAACTTTTTTCATGGTTATCTTTCCTTCCACAGTGATCTATAATTTTGACATGCTGGAATTCATTGTCCCTTTACAATTCTGCTTTTGTAGTTTTCTAATGAAATGCTTTACCACCCAGATCACATGTTTTTCTATTAGATTCTGGTCTACCATTTACATTGAGATCTTTTAACATTTAATGAGATGGTTTTATAAAGAAACTTCATGTACATCCTTTAAAATGATTTATTCTTTTTTTTTTTTTTTTTTTT
>NW_016107315.1:2358216-2371845 GCF_001604975.1 Cebus imitator
TGTCCTTATAGTAGAACGATTTATAATCCTTTGGATATATACCCAGTAATGGGATTGCTGGGTCAAATGGAATTTCTATTTCTAGGTCCTTGAGGAATCGCCACACTGTCTTCCACAATAGTTGAACTAATTTACACTCCCACCAACAGTGTAAAGGTGTTCCTGTTTCTCCACATCCTCTCCAGCATCTGTTGTCTCCAGATTTTTTAATGATCGCCATTCTAACTGGTGTGAGATGGCATCTCAATGTAGTTTTGATTTGCATTTCTCTGATGACCAGTGATGATGAGCATAAAATGATTTATTTTAAGAAGCTTATAATTTTGAAAAAAGAAAAATAACTGTGAAGATTTTCTGTAACAGATTGTCCCTTTGGTGAGACAGCTACTTTTAATTTTTCCATATACTTCTCTTTTTTTGTTGTCGTTTTTCTCTTTTTAAAATTTATTTTTCTGTATACTTCTCATATGATTGACTTCTATAACATAGTATATTGAAAATTCTTCATTTTCTCTTTTAGATATTATTTATTGACTTACTTTCATGAAATGAAGATTTCTCTGTTTTCACCTTTCTGCTCTCCTCTCAATATGATTATAGCATCACAGTTTTTGGGTCAGTAGGTATTCAGTGCTTCCATCATTGTGATTGTATTTCCTGTCCATTGGGGCTTAGCAACATGGTAGATTGCTATGACATAGCCTTTCATGCACTTCCTGTCTGTTGTTCCTGGAGCTATTTATTGCCGTGGTTTGCACTAATTCATCTCCAACTTTCCACCAACACTTGGCTAATCAATCAACTCTGCTTTTTCGTGGAGCCCTGCACCACTCTCTGCAATCTGTGTAGCTGCTCTTCATGCCTACTGCCTGGTCATTATTCTGGAGTATCCTCTCATGGTATCTCCTTGGAATTTCCTTCCCCTCTCCCCTGTGAGGACGCCCTTACTAACTGGGTCCCACATGTAGCAGGCATGGTTTGATAGGGGATACAGAGCCATTCTGGATGATATGGGATAAGGAATTCATTATAGGAATTAGAACTTACACGATTGTGTGAGCATCTGGAAAACGGAAGATCTGGAAGAAAGTGCTGAAGGTGCAGAGAAAAAGTCACTAAGTAGTGCTTATGAAGCTCTCTAGGGTGGGCACATAGGAGCTTGTAAAGGAATTTACGCAACAGGCACATCCAGCTGCTGACTGGCGCTGTGAAGTAGAAGGTCATGGAGAGGGCTAGGAAAGCTGTTGTCCCTCTGGGTGCAGGGCCAAGCCTCATGCAGTAGGCCAGGAGCTGCTGTTGGTCAGCAAGGCAAGGAGAGAGCCAGATGCATGGCAGGAAAGTGAGGGAGACCTAGAAGGCTCTGGACACCTGTGTCCATTAGCCTCCATGTCTGACGTCAGAAACACCACCCGCTTCACTTCTGCCTCCTCAGTCTCATGCAACCTCCCATTTGGCAACTTGGACCCAAAAATCAGGGAAGGGGATTCTGGGAAATGTAGTTCTTAAACAAGTGCATTCACATCCAGGGCTCCATGGTGTTCTGTGAAGATTCTGCTTTACTCTTCACACTGAGCCTTACCACATGACAGGAACACAGTCATACACACTCCCTTCCCCTCTGTCTTGGATGTCGTCACTCATCTTCACAGAGCACCTCTTAGGACAGCCTCCAAAGAAAGGGCACATGGACATAAATTGGTAGAACTTTGCAAGACTGAAAATGACTCTATTCTGTCCACAAATCTGCCTGATAATTTTGCTGAGTTTTACATTCTAGATTGAAAATAATATGCCTTCAGAATTTTGAGAACTTTGTTCCACTTTCTATGAGAAGTTTTTACTATGATTTCTTTCTTTGTTGGGTGTGACCTCTTCTTTCCTCTCTGGACACTTTTAATATTTTTCTCCGCACCCTCCTGGGCCTTTCCACTTCCGGCTGTGCTGAGCTCCACCTGCTAGGTGCCCTGTGCACACGCTGCTTCCTCCCCTCACTACTGGCTATCGCCTGTCTCCTTACTCTATCCCCATACCTTACTCACCGTACCCAGGAGAGGGAGGGCTTGAGGGATAGGAGGGCAAAGCTGAGGCAACACTCCTGGGATCTGAGACGGAGCCTCAGCTTCCATGGCCTGGAGTCAAAGAGCCAATGCTCTGCTGTTCTCTCACCCTCCTGAGCCCCACTTACCATCCGCAGCTTCTCTCTCCAGTTCAGGTCCTTACCTGGATTGGACTTCTGCAATCGGAATGTGGGAGTCGGGGAGCACAGATGAGGACCAGCCTGGCTGCAAAGTCCCCACAGCCTCAGCTCCCCCACCCCTTTAATTGCCTGGGTCCTAGGTAGTTGCCTGATGCTTCCCTCTGCCAGGGGACAACTCCCTACCCCTGGGGGAGTGTGTGTGCCTGAGTCTTACACAGAATTTACTGCCCATGGTTTCCAGCAATGACCCAGGTGATCATGCCCCTCCTCGTGGGCCGGAGGAACTTTGCCAACTTATGTTATATGTGTGAGACCTTCCCTTCCCCAGTGGGCTCCTCTGGTGGTGGCAGTGGTTGCTGCTGTCCTGTCTTGGGAGGGGCAGGAGGGGTGGAGAAGGAGATGGCCAAGGTGTCATAAGGGCAACTATCATCGGGGACGTGGGCGCCTACTCCAGGCTCAGAGTTGATGGATAAAGAGCAAACACCTACCTATTTCCCTCCTGCCATGAATGTATTGGAGTCCACATTGGAACCATAGCCTCCGTAAGTCTGTCATGCCTGGAGGATGACCTGGGGACTGGTTCATCCATAGGCCCTCCCTGTCATCAGCCACTGAAGAGCAGAAGGTGTGGTGTTGAGCGGGGCACATGGGTCTTTTCACCAGGCTGGCTCTGGCTGGCTCCCAGGGCTCCCTTGCTTTCTCCACCATCAGCTCTCCTCAGTGAGTTTGGGTGTTTTTCTATTATTGAAAATCAGAGTGGACAGGCGTTGGAGAGCAGAAGGGCTGAGGCATGATTGTGATGGAGGCACCTCAGCCAATTTCTACTCCTGTCCTCCTGCCACTGTCACTCTGATCACTTTGTGGCTGTTTGGTTGTGCTTAGATGACCAGTCTATGATCCTTAAAACAAGTCCTTCCATTTTGTGTCTGAAACTTCATAGGCTGAAGTAACTTTCCTAACTTATGTGTGAGATACAGTCCCTTCCCCAGTGGGCTCCTCTGGTGGTGGCAGTGGAGAGAGATAGATAGATAGATAGATAGATAGATATAGATATAGATCTATCTATCTATCTATCTATCTATATATCTAAATATATATATATATACGTAAAATAAATATATAAGAATATTTTCAACTTTTATTTTAGATTTAGATGGGACACATGCAGGTTTATTACATAGGCTTATTGTATTGCATTATTACATAGGTTTATTTCAATAAATTGTGATAAACCTCCTTCTCCACCTTTCCCACCCCTCCCAAGACTGGGCATCTGGGTTTGAAGTATGAATGGTACTGTCACCCAGGTAGTGAGCACAGTACCCAACAGGTAGTTTTTCAGAACCTGTCTGCCTCCCTCTTTCTCCCCTCTAGCAGTCTCCAGTGTCTACTGTCCCATCTTTATGTCCCTGTATACCCAATGTTTAGCTCCTAGTTCTACGTAAGAACATGTGGTCTTTGGTTTTCTGTTTCTGCATTAATTCACTTAGGTTAATGGAATGGCCATGTAATGAGTCAGTTATTCTACCTTGCTTTCAAAGCCAGCAGTCTTGGTTGTTCCCAACACCATTTCTCACCATGTTTCACAGCCAGGATGTGGCCCCTTTCCTTTAAGGCTAAGTTATCTATCAACTTCCCACCATGGAAGGATAGGATGAGGCTTACTGCCCCATTCCAAACAACCCCACTTCTTTATTTGGCTAGGGGTGCCCCCTAATGCTAGATCATACCAAAGTCCTTTCAAATACCTGGAAAGCCTTCCGAAGAAGGACAGGTCTAAACAAGTCCAGACTATGAAGACTATGATATATACCTAACACTTCAGTGCCCGGACACCAACAAACATCCACAAAGCATAGACCATCCAGGAAAACATGACCTTGCCAAATGAACTAAACAAGGCACTAGGACCAATCCTGGAGAAACAAACGTGTGATCTTTCTGACAGAGAACTAAAAATGACTGTTTTGAGGAAACTCAAAGAAATTCAAGATAACACAGAGAAGGAATTCAGAAGTCTGTCATATGTATTTAACAAAGAAATAGAAATAAATAAAAAGAATCAAGAAGAAATTCTGGAATTTCTGACATACTGGAGAATGCCTCAGTCTCTCAATAGCAGAACTGATAAGCAGAAGAAAGAGTTCATGAGCTCAGAGACAGGCTATTTGAAAATACACAGTCAGAGGAGACAAAAGAAAAAAGAATAAAAAGAATGAAGCATGCCCACAAGATCTAGAAAATAGGCTTAAACTCTTATCCTCAAATCTAAGAGTTATGGTCCTTAAAGAGGAGGTAGAGAAAGAGAAAGGAGTAGAAAGTTCATTTAAATGAACAATATCAGAGAACTTCCCGAACCTAGAGAAAAATATCAATATTCAAGCACAAGAACATTATAGAATACCAAGAAGATTTAACCCAAAGAAGACTACCTCAGGCATTTTACAATCAAACTCCCAAAGGCCAAGGATAAAGAAAGGATCCTAAAAGCAGCAAGAGAAAAATAAACAAAAACATAAAATGGAGCTCCAATATGTCTGCTGGCAGACTTCAGTGGAAACTTTACAGGCCAGGAAAGAGTGACATGACATATGTAAAGTGCTGAAGGACAAAAGCCTTTTACCCTAGAATAGTATATCCAGTGAAAATATCCTTCAAATATGAAGGGAAATAAAGACTTTCACAGACAAACAAAAGCTGAGAGATTTCATCAACACAAGACATCTCTTACAAGAAATACTAAAGGGAGTACTTCAATCTGAAAGAAAAGGACATTAATGAGCAATCAGAAATCATTTAAAGGTACAAAGCTCACTGGTAATAGTACATACACAGAAAAACAGAGAATATTATAACACTGTAACTGTGGTGTGTAAACTACTCTCATCTTAAGTAGAAAGACTAAAAGATGAGTCAATCAAAAATAATAACTACAGCAACTTTTCAGAGTACAGCACAATAAGATATAAACAGAAACCACAAAAAGTTTAAAAGTGGGGCATGAAGTTAAAGTGTAGAGTTTTTATTTGTTTTCTTTTTGCTTGTCAATTAGTTTATGCAAGTAGTGTTGTTATCAGCTTTAAATAATGGGTTATAAGATAGTATTTCCAAGTCTCATATCAACCTCAAATCAAAGAACATACAACAAATGCATGCACACAAAAAAGCAAGAAATTAAATCATTCCACCAGAGAAAATCACCTTCACTAGAAGGAAGACAGGAAATAAATAAGGGAGAGAAAGGCCAAAAAAACAATGAGAAAACATATAACAAAATGGCAGGAGTAAGTCTTTACTTATCGATAATAACATTATATGTAAATGGACTAAACCCTCCAATCAAAAAGCATAGAGTGGCTGGGTGTGATGGCTCACACCTTTAGTCCTAGCACTTTGGGACGCTGAAGCAGGCGGATCACTTGAGCTTGGGAGTTTGAGGCCAGCCTTGGCAATATGGCAAAACCCTGTCTCTACAAAAAATACAAAGATTAGCCAGGCGTGGGGGTATGCACCTGTAGTCCCAGCTACTTGGGAGGCTCAGGTGGGATGACACTTGAGCCTAGGTGGCAGAGGTTGCAGTGAGCTGAGATCATGCCACTGCACCCCAGCCTGGGTAACAGAGCAAGATCGTGGCTCAAAAGAAAGTTTAAAAAAAAGGATGTAGAGTGGCTGAATTGATAATAGAAACAAGATCCAATGCCTACAAGAAACACACTTTACCTATAAAGACACACATAGGCTGAAAATAAAGGGATGGAAAAATATATTCCATGCCAATAGAAACTGAAAAAGAGCAGTAGCTATAGGTATATCAGACAAAATAGACTTCAAGACAAAATCTGTAAGAAGAGACAAAGTAATTATATAATGATAAAAGGATCAATTCAGCAAGAGGATATAACAATTATAAATATATGTGCACCCAACACTGGACCATCCAGATACATAAAGCAAACATTATTAGAGCTAAAGAGACAGATGGACCCCAATACAATAATAGCTGGAGATTTCAAAATACCACTTTCAGCATTGGACAGATCTCCCAGACAGAAAATCAACAAAGAAACATCTGACTTAATCTACGCTATAGAACAAATGGACCTAATACATATTTACAGAACATTTTATCCAATGAATGAAAAATACACATTCTCTTCCTTAGCACATGGATCATTTTCAAGGATGGACCATATATTAGGTCACAAAACAAGTCTTAAAATGTTCAAAGATAGAAATATCAAGCATCTCCTCTTATCACAAAAGAATGAAACTCAAAGTCAATCAGAATTTTGGAAACTATGCAAACACATGGAAATTAAACAATATGCTTCTGAATGACCAGTGGATCAAGGATAAAATTAGTAAGAAAATTGAAAACTTTCTTGAAACAAATGTTAATGGAGACACAACATACCAAAATCTATAGGGTGAGCAAAAGCAGTACTAAGAGGGAATTTTATAGCTATAAGTACCTACATCAAAAAAGAAGAAAAACTTCAAATAAACAACCTTATGATGCACCTTAAAGAACTAGAAAAGCAAAAGTAAACCAAAACTGAAATTCATAGAAGAAAAGAAATCATAAAAATTCAAGCAGAAATGACATGAAATTTTACATGAAATTTAAATGAAGCAAATAATACAAAAGATCAATGAAATGAAAAGTTGTTTTTTAATAAAAGACGAACAAAATTGACAAATCTTTAGCCATGTAAACTAAGAAAAAAAAAGAGAGAAGACCCAAATAAATAAAGTGAGAGATGAAAAAAGAGACATTACAACAAATACTGCAGAAATTCAAAGGATCATTAGTGGCTGTTATGAGCAACTCTTTGCCAGTAAGTTGGAAAATCTAGAAGAAATGCACAAATTCCTAGATGCATACAACCTACTAAGAGTGAACCATGAAGAAATCCAAAACCAGAATAGACCAATTACAGGTAACAAGATCAAAACCATAATAAAAGGTCTGTCAGCAAAGAAAAGCCTAGGACCCAATGGCTTCACTGCTGAATTCTAACAAACATTTAAAGAAGAAATAATTCCAATTCTACTCAAACGATTCTGAAATATAGAGGAGGAGGGAATACTACCGAACTCATGCTGTGAGGCCAGTATTACCCTGATACCAAAACCAGATCAAGATACATTAAACAACAACAACAACTACTACTACTACAGGCCAGTATCTCTGATGATATGGATGCAAAAATCCTCAACAAACTACTTAGAAACCAAATTCAACAACACATTAAAAAGCACATTTATCATGACCAAGCAGCATTTATCATAGGATGCAAGGATGGTTCAACATTTGCAAATCAATCAATGTGATATACCAAAAGAATGAAGGAAAAAACCGTATAATCATTTCAATTGATGCTGAAAAAGCATATGATAAAATCCAAAATCCCTTCATGATTAAAATCCTTTAAAAACTGAGTATAGAGGAATATACCTCAAGATAATAAAAGCTATATGCAAAAAACCCATAGCTGGTAACATACTGAATGGAGAAAATGTGAAAGCCTTTCCTCTAAGATCTGGAACACAGCAAGGATGCCCACTTTCACCACTGTTATTCAACATAATACTGGAAGTCCTAGTTAGAGCAATCAGGCAAGAGAAAGAAATAAAGGGCATCCATATTGGAAAGGAAGAAACTGAATTATCCTTGTTGCAGATATGATCTTATATTTGGAGAAATCTAATGACTCCATCAAAAATGATTAGAACTCATAAGCAAATTCAGTAAAATTGCAGGATACAAAATCAACCTACAAAAATCAGTAGCATTTCTATATGACAACAGCAAACAATTCAAAAAATAAATCAATAAAGTAATTCAATTTACAATAGCTACAAATAAAGTAAAATATATAGGAATTAATCTAACCAGAGAAGTGAAAGAATTCTACAATGAGGACTACAAAACATTGATGCAAGAAATTGAAAAGGACACACCCAAAAATGGAAAGATATTCTACGTTTATGGATTGGAAGAATCAGTGTTGTTGAAATGTCTATACTACCCAAAGCAATCTACAAATTCAATGCAATCCCAGTGAAAATACAATGACATACTGCACAGACATAGAAAAAACGCTCTTAAAATTTATGTGGAACCACAGAAGACTCAGAATAGCCAAAGTTATCCTGAACAAAAAGAACAAAACTGGAGGGATCACATTACCTGGCTATACTACAGAGCTATAGTAACCAAAATGGCATGATACTGTCATTAAAAAGACACATAGACCAGTGGTACAGAATAGAGATCTCAGATATAAATCCATACATCCACAGTAAATTCGTTTCTGACAAAGGTGCTGAGAACATACATTGGGAAAAAGACAGTCTCTTCAATAAATGGTGTGGGGACAACTGGATATCAATATGTAGAAGAATAAAACTAGACCCCATCTCTCACCATATACAAAAATCAAATAAAAATGGATTAAAGACTTGAATCTAAGAACTCAAACTATGAAACTACTACAAGAAAACATTGGGGAAATTCTCCAGGACATTGGTCTGGGCAAAAATTTGTTGAGTAATACCCCACAAGCACAGGCAACCAAAGCCTATTAACAAGAGTAGAACATACCCAGGGAGCCTCCCAGTAGGTGCAGGATGGGAAACATGGAGCAGAGCTTCCTCAGCCAAGCCACCCTGGCTGCTCGCTTACTGTTGCCTGACAGAGTCTCACAGTTGTTGGTTAGGCTGCATTAGTGCAGCAATCACTGACTGAATCCCCAGAGTCAGACTCCCAGAGAGGAATCCCAGAACCTCAGGTCAGAAAATAGGAGAACAAACCTCCCTGCAGGAAGCTGAGTTGGCACAGATGGCTGGAGGCCTCTCTGTGAAGCCTGCACACTCTCTCATGCTCCCTCTATTTTTAGTATGGTGTTTCATCCCTGCCATTAGTCATGCCTGAATTTCATTGAGTCCAGATGCTCTCTGGTTCAACTTGTCCAGGAAATAAATTTGTGTTTTGTGTTCTGCCAGAATTGAAAGGAACTGTTGTCTGGCTGTATGCATGAAGAGGAGAATGAGGTGAATCCAACAAATTCTGAAGCAATTTTTTTTTTTTTTAGATAGAGTCTCACTCTGTCACCCAGACTGGAGTGCAGTGGTGTGATCTTGGCTCACTGCAACCTCCTCGTACCCAGCTTAAGTGAATCTCCTGCCTCAGCCTTCTGAGTAGCTGAGATTACAGGCATTCACCACAATCCCTGGCTTGAACTCCTGACCTCAAATGATCCACCCACCTTGGCCTCCCAAAGAGCTGGGAATACAGGCATGAGCCACTGCACCCAGACTTAAGCAAATGTTCATAACCCACCTTAGGTCTTACTACATGGTGCCTGAATTTCACACTAATTGCTTTGTAACACATTTAAATATCAGTAAGCATGTTTCAACTCCTTTACTTTTTTTTCCAAATTGGCTTAACTAAAGACTTGGGTTTGACATAACAGATCTAAACTCAGCCAAAGTACCTGCAGAAGCTACTGATTGTGAAATTTTAATGACAGCAACATTCTGTCAGGTGAAAGAGATAAGCATAAGCAAGGAAAACATTAAAAGGATGAGTCTCATTACGATGGGCAGTCTTGTTCTGATTTCTTGGAAAAAGCTGCCCACAGCATGAAGTCATCAACTTCTCATTCTGCTTTGCAGTTTGAATGTCTCTGGGTATAATACTGGGTATTTCAATGACCTTTCTGAGTGTCCCACACATCAGGCCTGAGGGTTGTCCAAATTATCCAGCTTCAGCTTACAGGACTTCATGAGCAAAGCAATTTTTGTCCTTAGTTGAAGAGTGTGTTAGTCCATTCTCACACTGCTAAAAAAAACTACCTGAGACTGGGTAATTTATGAAGAAAAGAGGCTTAATTGACTCACAGTTTCATAGGCTCTACAGGAGGCATGGCTAGGGAGACCTCAAGAAACTTACAATCATTGCAGAAGGGTGAAGCATGAACAAGCACCTCTTCAAAGGACAGCAAGACAGAGAGCAAAGGGGAAAATACAACACACTTTTAAACAGTCAGATTGCATGAGAACTCATTCACTCTCATGAGAACAGCATGGGGAAAGTCTGCCTCCATGATTTAATCACCTCCCACTCGGTCCTTCCACCAACACATGGGGATTACAATCCAACATGAGATTTGGGTGCAGGCACAAAGCCAAACCATATTATTCCTCCTTTAGGCCCTCCCAAATCTCATGTCCTTCTCAATTTCAAAACACAATCATGCCTTCTCAACATTCCCCCAAAGTCTTAACTCATTCCAGCATTAACCCAATAATCCACAGTCCAAAGTTTCATCTGAGACAAGGTAAGTCCATTCTGCCTATGAGCCTGTAAAGTCAAAAACAAGTTTGTTACTTCCAAGATAACAACGAAGGCATAGGCATTGGTTAAATTCTCCTGTTAAAAATTGGAGAAATTGGCCGGGCGCGGTGGCTCATGCCTGTAATCTGAGCACTTTGGGAGGCCGAGGAGGGCAGATCACGAGGTCAAGAGATCAAGACCATCCTGGCCAACATGGTGAAACCCTGTCTCTACTAAAAATACAAAAAAAAAAAAATTAGCTGGGCGTGGGGTGCACACCTGTAGCACCAGCTACTTGGGAGGCTGAGGCAGGAGAATTGCTTGAACCCAGGAGGTGGAGATTGCAATGAGCCGAGGTCACGCCACTGCACTCCAGCCTGGCACCTGGTGACAGAGTGAGACTCTGTCTAAAAAAAAAAAAGAAAAGAAAAGAAAAAAAAATTGGAGAAATTCGCAAAAACAACAGGGTTACAGGCCACATGCAAGTCTGAAACCCAACAGGGCAGTCATTAAACCTTAAAGCTCCAAAATAATATTTTTTGACTCTATGTGTGTATCCAGAGCATGCTGATGCAAGGGATGAGCTCCCAAGGCCTTGGGTAGCTCTGACCCTGTGGCTCTGCAGGGTACTGCCCCCTGGTTGCTTTCATGGCCTGACATTGCATGTCTGCGCCTTTTCCAGGTGCATGGTGCAAGCTGTCAGTGGATCTACCATTTTGGAGTCTGGAGTATGGTGGCCCACTTCTCACAGCTGCATTAGGCAGTGCTCCAGTGGGGACTCTATTTGGGGCCTCTGACCCCATATTTCCCCTCTCCACTACCCTAATAGAAGTTCTCCATGAGAGCCCCATCCCTGCAGCAGACTTCTGCCACGACATCCAGGCATTTCCATATAGCCTCTGAAATCTAGGCAGAGGATACCAAACCTCAACTCTGGCCTTCTGCACACTCACAGGCCCAACACCACATGGAAGCCATAAAGGCTTGGGGTATGCCCCATCTGAAGCCACGACCTGAGCTGTATCTTGGTCCCTTTTAGCTATGGCTGAAGCTGGAGTAGCTAGGGTGCAGGGTACCATGTCCTGAGGCTGCACAGACTAGCTGGTTCCTGGGCCTGGTCCAAGAAACCATTTTTCCCTCCTAGGTCTACAGGCCTGTGATGGGAAAGGCTGCCATGAGTGTTTGTAAAATGCCCTGGAGGCATTTTCCCCATTGTCTTGGCTATTATATTCAGCTCCTCTTTACTTATGCAGATTCTGCAGCCTTGAATTCTTCTCCAGAAAAATGGGTTTTTCTTTTCTACCATATGGTCAGGTTGCAAAATTTCCAAACTTTTATGCTCTACTTCTCTTTTAAATATAAGTTGCAATTTCAAACCATCCTATTTCTTTATGCATATGAGCATACATGTTTAGAAACAGCCAGGTCACCTCTTGAATGCTTTGCTGCTTAGAAATTTCTTATGTCAAATATCCTAAATCATCTTTCTCAAGTTTAAGGATCCTTAGCTATCTAGGGTAGGGGCAAAATGCTGCCAATCTCTTTGCTAAAGCATAGCAAAAGTGAGATTTACTCTAGTTCCCAATAAGTTTCTCATCTCCATCTGAGACCACCTCAGCCTGGACTTCATTGTCCATATCACTATCAGTATTTTGGTCACAACCATTCAACAAATCTCTAGGAAGTTCCAAACTTTTCCACATCTTTCTGTTTTCTTCTGAGCCCTCCAAACTGTTCCAACCACTGCTTGTTACCCAGTTTCAAAGCTGCTTCCACATTTTCAGGTATCTGTATAGCAGTATTCCACTCTTGGTACCAATTTTCTGTATTCACCTGATCTCACACCGCTATAAAGAACTACCTGAGACTGGCTAATTTATTTTTTCTAAAAAAAAGAGTGGTTTAGTTGACTCACAGTTCCACATGCATAACAGGGAGCATAACTGAGAGGCCTCAGGAAACTTAAAATCTTGGCAGAAGGGAAAGGGAAAGTAAGCACCTTCTGCACAGGACAGCAGGAGAGAGTGAGAGAGCAAGGGGGGGTTTAGAGCAAGATTTAATTTAAACCATTAAATCTTGTGAGAACTCTCTATCACAAAAACAGCATGGGGGAAATTTGCCCCAATGGTCCAATCACTTCCCACCAGGTTACTCCCCCAACATTGGGAATTCCAATTCAAGGTGAGATTTGGGTGGGCACACAGAGACAAACCGTATCAACCAGCTTGACCACACATGATATTTGTCTTTCAAAATTTCCTTTTCACAAACCTTCTACAAATTTGTTATATTCATTTAGTTTGTCCTATACTCTTCCTCTTTCCCTTTGTGGAATAACTAGTCACTCACTTTAGGACAAAAATTACTATCTGTTTTTCTTACCTCTTACCTTATAACTTTCTTTATAAAACATCTTATTTTCCTCACATAGAGTTGTTTCTCTTATTCTCTAGTTTTACTTAGTACATATTACAGTTTTAATCCCTAGCACTCTTAATTTTCAATGAAAACTATAAGCCTTGTGAACTGTTTTATATCAGCATTCTGTAGATAAGCACCATTTTCATAATTTCTAGAGAAATGTTTCCTTGTAATATAATTTTTCATCTTTATTAACAGACCCAGATATATTTACCTTCTCTACACCACATAAAAACTGGATGCCAAAGTATATGAACTTTAAATTTATATTCAGTAATTGTTTTAATATTTTAACTTTCTTAGAAATGACTCAGCCATTTAATGAATATTAATTAATTTAACATAACTTTTAGATTTCAAGTTACTAAAGATATTTTTGAAGCTGTAGATTTTTTCCTGCTTATGTTTACCTAATTCACTCCTATCAATTGTTCAAATTGCTCATTAAGCAAAGCTAGCCATTGAAGGAGTTCATGAAATGCCGCCCCAAAATATGCTGCTTTGGTGTACTGATTACTTCAAGCTGAAGTCAAAAGAAAGAAGGAAAGAAAGAAAGAAGGAAGGAAGGAAGGAAAGAAAGAGAAAGAAAGAAAGAGAGAGAGAGAGAGAGAGAGAAAGAAGAAAGAAAGAAGAAAGAAAGAAAGAAAGAAAGAAAGAAAGAAAGAAA
>NW_016107315.1:2373122-2390342 GCF_001604975.1 Cebus imitator
AAAAAAAAAAAAAAAAAAAATATGTCTATTCGTGTTCTTTGCCCACTTTTTAATGCGATTATTTGGGTTGTTTATTGTGAGTTATTGAGTTTCTTGTCTCAAAATAACTGTCTGGGCCAGGTATAGTGGCTCACACCTGTAATCCCAGCACTTTGGGAGGCTGAGGCAGGAGGATCACTTGAACTCAGGAGTTCAACACCAGGCTGGGCAACATAGTGAGACCCCATCTCTACAAAAAATAAAAAAATTAGCTGTGCATGGTGGCACACATCTGTAGTCCCAGTGACTCATGAGGTTCATGTGAGGAGATCCCTGAAGCCCAGGAGATCAAGGCTGTAGTAAGCCATGATCATGCCACCGCACTCCAGCCTGGTGACAGAGCAAGACCCTGTCTCTAAAAAACTTTTTCTAAAATAAAAATAACTAACTGAATCTTAGAAAAGAGTGCATTGAAGACTAATTTAGATATCCAGTTTTTTAATTTAGCTTCTGTTTCTTAACTAGATTACTAAGTACAGGGCAAAGCCCATTAATAGGGCAGACAAAGCATTTCTCCTCCTCCTCCTCTTCCTCTTCTTCTTCTTCTTCTTTATTCTTCTTCTTTCTTCTTCTTCTTCTCCTTCCTCTTCCTCTTCTTCTCTCCCTTCCTCTTCCTCCTCCTCCTCCTTCCCCTCCTCCTCTCTTCTTCTTCTTTTGAGACAGGGTCTCACTCTGTCAATCTCAGCTCACTGCAACCTCCACCTCCAGGGCTCAAGCAATCCTTCCACCTCAGCCTCCTAAGTAGCTGGGACTACAGGCACAAGCCACTATGCCCAACTAATTTTTATATATTTTTTAATACAGACAGGGTTTCACCACGTTGCCCAGGCTGGCCTCAAACTCATGGGTTCAAGTGAACTGCCCTCCTCAGCCTCCCAAAACGTTGGGATTACAGGTGTGAGCCACTGTGCCCAGCCCAGACAAAGCATTTTCTATGCCTGGACTCATCATAAAAATTAAACTCAAGAATCTTGCCAGGGCATATCAGTGGTCAGAGAAGCATACATGGTGACCTGAGGGTTTAACTGCTATAAATACTTTTTTCTAGCTTTCTTTTCATCTTTGAGTCGGGACGGTAGCTAGTTGAAAAGGTTAGCAGATCCCAATGTTTTTATCAATTAGCTACTTAAGCTTTTCCTTTTCCCTTGGTAAGGAGTCTTTCTAAAAAGGCAATTAAAAAATCTTTTTGGACGCTTCTGCACATAATTAAAATAGACATCCCCGGGTGGGCCTAATTTGGGAGCCCTTATTTTTAATTATACTTCTTAGATGAACAGTCTTGTTTATCTAGAACATTCTACAAATGGCCATGGTAATTCCAAATTGTTTTCAATAAGATTTCATC
This sequence comes from Cebus imitator, assembly GCF_001604975.1. NCBI lineage: Eukaryota > Metazoa > Chordata > Mammalia > Primates > Cebidae > Cebus > Cebus imitator. The sequence goes on from NW_016107315.1 coordinate 2,374,507, forward strand.
ATTGCCGGGCGCGGTGGCTCAAGCCTGTAATCCCAGCACTTTGGGAGGCCGAGGTGGGTGGATCACGAGGTCAAGAGATCGAGACCATCCTGGTCAACACAGTGAAACCCCGTCTCTACTAAAAATACAAAAACATTAGCTGGGCATGGTGGCGCGTGCCTGTAATCCCAGCTACTGAGGAGGTTGAGGCAGGAGAATTGCCTGAACCCAGGAGGCGGAGGTTGCGGTGAGCCAAGATCGCGCCATTGCACTCCAGCCTGGGTAACAAGAGTGAAACTCCGTCTCAAAAAAAAAAAAAAGAAAACAAAGATTTCATCATTTATGTAAGTACAATCATGCATCACTTAATGATGGGAATACATGCTAAACCGTCAGGTGATTCCCTCATTGTGCTAACCCTATAGCCTACACCTACACTGCAGGATAGAGCCTATATCTCCTAGGCTACAAGCCTATAGAGCCTGTTACTGTAGGCAATTATAACACAATGATAAGTATTTGTGTATCTAAACATAGAAAAGGTACACTAAAAATATGGTATAAAAGATTTAAAATGGTAGACCTGTATAGGGCATTTACCATAAATGGAGCTTGCAGGCCTGAAAGTTGCTCTGGGTCAGTGAGTTAGTGAGTGGTGAGTGAATGCGAAGCCCTGACACATGATCAGATACTGCTATAGAGTATGTGAACACCATACATGTGGGCAAGACTAAATTTATTATAAAATTTTCTTTATTCAATAATAAATTAACCTTAGCTTAATGTAACATTTTTACTTTATAAATGTATTAATTTTTTAAACTTTTTGACCAATAATAACAGCTTAGAACACAAACGTGTTATATAGCTGTACAAAAACATATTCTTTATATACTTATCCTATTAGCTTTCTTCTATTAAAATTTTTTTTGTACTTTTAAAACATTTTTGCTGAAAATTATGGCACAAATATACATTCGCTTAGGCCTACACAGGTTCAGGGTCATCCATATCACTGTCTTCCACCTCCACACCTTGTCATTCTGGAACAGTTTTAGGTCAAAAACATGCTTGGAGCTGTCATCTCCTGTAATTACAATGCCTTCTTCTTTTGGAAGGACCTGCCTGAAGAACCTGCCTGAGGCTGTTTTACGGTTAATTTTTTTCATAAGTAGGAGTACACGCTAAAAAATAATAAAAAGTATAGCAAAGTCTGGGCACAGTGGCTCACGCCTATAATCCCAGCACTATAGGAGACTGAGTTGGGTGGATGGCTTGAGTTCAGGAGTTCGAGACCAGCCTGGACAACATGGCAAAGCCTCATCTTTACAAAAAAAATACAAAAATTAGCTGGGTGTGGTGATGCACACATGTAGTCCCAGCTACTTGGGGGACTGAGGCAGGAGGATTGCTTGAGCCTGGGAGTTCAAGGCTACAGTGAGCCTTGATCATGCCCCTATATTCCAGCCTGGGTGACAGAGTAAGACTCTGTCTCAAAAAAAAAAAATGTAAATACATAAACCAGTCATATAGTTGTGTGTTGTCATTATCAAGCTCTATGTACTGCTCATAACTGTATGTGCTACACTTTCATACAACGGGCAGCGCAGTAGGTTTACACCAGCATCAGCACAAACACATGAGCCATACATTGGCCATATCACCATGCAATAGGAACTTTTCAGCTCCATTATAATTTTAAGGGACTGCAATCATATCTACAATCCATCACTGACCAAAATATTATGTAACACATGGCTGATCTGCAGCTTCTGGAGCCACAACACTTAAATGTAAAAGGCAGGTGGAGCCAAAATGTGGAGTACTCAGTTCTTTAGAAGTTAAGGATCTCATTTTTACTTGAAATCTTGGGTCTCAGAGATGAAATAAAAGTCTAAGAGGTGAACACCATGAGGTTGGGTCATGAGATGCTTCTAAAGTGTTCCTCATTGCACAGAAAATTTATTGAGGCTGGCGCATGACCAAATGTCAAAATAACATGTTTCATGACCCGGCTTATTCTTCCTCGGAAGACTTTTGAGGTGTTGGGACACACTTACCAGCTTTTAGATGCCTGACTCATGCTCATCAGTCAAGTTGTCCTTGGGTCTGAGATCCCCATAACCAACTTCCCTTACTTTAGCAGGCAAGGAAACAAAAAAAAAAAAAAAAGAGAAACAGGAGAAAACCCAAATCTTTGCAAATTCTAAAAGCCAGAGTTATATTCCTTATGCAGTAACAGCCAATTACCGCAACCAACTTCAATTACCTCTAAAATCCCAGGGAGGTCATGTACCCTCTCACGGCACAAACTATTTTCCAAATTATTTTTAATAATAAACCTTGACATCCCAAAGTCATGCACTCCCTCCCAGCACAAAGCAACCCTGAATTAAAAGACAAAAAGAACATGGGTGGGGGCTCACTGCAAAGACAGCAGAGTCGGAACCCAAGAGGAACTTTACTTACAACCCTTGGGGCTCCATGAGGAAGACAGGGGACCTCAGACAGCTTCAGCAGTGCCTCCCCTGTGTTCCGCAGGCATCTCGGGGTCATTAGCAGTCCTCTCTCAGTCCTTTCAGAGGTTGCCAGAAACCATCAAACAACAAAATTGCAACAAATTTAAATATGTAATTGGTTTTTATTTGTGATTCTAGAATCAGGCAACACTTATCTTTACGAAAAAAATGCGTGTTCCCATGAGCTGAGAAAAGGGCATTGGTGCTCATCAATGATAGACTGGATAAAGATAATGCAGTACGTAAATGCCATGGAATACTATGCAGCCATAAGAAGAAATGACGTCATGTTCTTTGCAGGGACATGGATGGAGCTGGAAGCCGTCATCCTCAGTAAACTAACGCAGGAACAGAAAACCAAACACCACAAGTTTTCATTTATAAGTGGGAGCTGAACAATGAGAACACATGGACACAGGGAGGGGAACGACACACACGGAGGCTGTGAGGAAGGGCAGCGGAGACAGAGAGAGCAGCAGAATAAATAACTAATGCATGCTGGGCTTATAACTGGGTGATGGGTTGAAAGGTGCAGCAAACCACCACGGCACATGTTTACCTATGTAACAAATCTGCACATCATGCACATGTGTCTCAGAACTTAAAATTAACTTTTTTAAAAAAATAAAGAGCTTAGGACTGGAGAGTTTGAATAATCTGTTGAGTTCTAAATGATAGAGATAGTCCATAATTGCCTGTTACCTGCACAGGGATAATGAAGGCAAGAGAATGTTGCCTCCTGGAATGTGAGGGCCAGACTCAGGAGCTCTGGCTCTGGGTTGGGTAGACTGCACATCTGTTTAGATCTATGTACAGTTTGAATAACCCTACATCTGAAAATTCAAACCTCAAATGCTGCAAAATCCAAAGTTCACTGAGTGCTGACATGACGTTCAAAGGATGTGCTCACTGGAGCATTTGAGTTCAGATTCTCAGATTAGGGATGCAGCACCAGTACGTACAATGCAAATATTCCAAAATCCCCAAAAATAAAAAACCTGAAACACTTCAAATGCAATCATTTCAGATAAGAGAGGCTCGACCTGTCCATATACATATAAATAGAGAGTCACTGTGTGCCAGGCCCTGTTCTAGGTACTAAACGCAGCTCTGACCAGAGTCCTGCTTTCCTGGAGCTCACCCGCTAGAAGGGAAAAGAAAATAAGTAAATAATCAGGTAAGACAACCTCAGGTAGGGGTGAGGACTCTGAAAACAGGAAGGCAGGCTGAGGAGCTGGGGAGGGCACCTTCTCACAGAGACAAACCAGCATGGAGTGGGAGCTCCATCTGGAAGCCGATGGCCCTAGGAGAGCAGGCAGCAGAGCAAACTCCCCAGATGGGAAGACACTTGGGATAGTTGCTAAGCAGCAGAGCAGCCAGGGAGGACATAGAGAGGGTGAGATGGCAAGGACCAGCACATGCAGGGTTACGTATACTCCGGGAAGGGCTTTTGAACTCATTCTAAACGGAATGAGAAGACACTGCAGGATTAAGAGCAAAGGATGGCACAGGCCTCCATACTGCATGGGCACAGGGGTCGCCGTTACACACACCATGGCATGAACCTGTCTCCCTGGAGCTGGCCTTCTTGGTGGCCCTGCAACCCCAACCCCAACCCCCTCACCTATGGCTGGCTGCTAATCTGTCACAAGCCCAGCTCCTCCAGCATGGGGCTGCCACATCCTTCTCCCCACAGGACCCCAGACAAGCCCGCTGACTCCTCAGAGCTGACCTTTGAGATGCCAGGTGCCTGTCCTCATTTCCCTGACCCTTTGCTGAGACAAATACTCGTGGAAGTTTTTAGAATAGAGACCTAGGGATACGTAGTTGGAGCAGATCTGGTCAGTTCTTTATTGGGAAGGGGATGCAGTCCGTAATTCGGCAAATCTGTGATCCCAGGAAGATGTCAAGCTCAAGGTTCAGCTGGCTTGTTGCCAGCTCGTAGCTGCCGTGGAAAAAGCCACGGGTATGGCAACTTCGCCAGCGCCAATAGACCTGGATGATGCGGACAGCGTTGAGCAAACGACAGTAACGCCGACGGACACGCCACATGCGGACCCAGGACTGCAGCCTGACTGCTGCCCATTGCTGCCGTGCGCAGAGCTCCAGCGCGGCCCGCCGCTTCTTCGCCAGCAGCTTCGCCAGCACCTGCCTCCACCAGCACTGGATGATCAAAGCTCTGAGGGCCGCGTGCAGTAGTGTGCGTCGCACCAGCGTGCCCCGCCACCAGGCCTGGATCTTTTTTGCCGCCAGTACCTTGTCAACGGGTGGCTTCATTTGTAGAAGGAGGTGAGACTGCAAGAAAAGAAAGAACAGTCAGGACATTTTCCTCACAAACATCAGCCCCAGGAGGTGAGAGGAAGTGGCCCAGTGCTCCACAACAGCCCTTTCCTCTAAAGTTCAGGTGTACTGGGCGGGGCAACACCTAACCCAGGAGACCAGGTAGGTGTCCCACCTCTGCTACCCACAGGTCAATGGACATGGTCACCTCACCTTCACCTCTGAGCCTCAGTGTCCCCATCTGCAAAATGGGGATACACCTGCCCTAGCTACCTCACCCAGTTTTTTGTAAACCTTCTTGGCCAGTCTAAAGCAAGGACATTGTGATGTAGGGTCAGAGGGTTAACACATTTCACCTGGGCCTTCCAGCTACTGAGATCCGTGACCCACCTCTTCAGACCTCTCCCACCTGCCAGAGAGGTGGTGTCCTTGGCTGGCTCTGCCCTCTTATTTCTGACCCCAGGTCAAATCCACAACCTGCTGTTTCCGGCTGTCACATCATAGTAGTCAAAGTCTCCCTCCTCCACACAGTTTGGAGTCTTTTTCACCTGCTTCTTACTTTCACTTATTTTAACACATTCTTTTCTCGTTAAAACTTCTTTTAAACTTCAGCTTACCTATACATAAGTGGACTCATGTGCACACTCCCCCACATCCCACCCAATTCGAGTCTTGGGTTTCCCTTTATGTGGCTGTACATTCCCCAAACATAGCCGTCACCATGCCACACTCCAATGTTGAATGTCTGCTTTCCACTTCTCAGGGTTTCTCTTTGCTACATCCAAGTCTCCATGCCTCAGTCACCCACCCTTCCCAGACTCGTAAGGAAATGGAAGAAGATAGCCCAGGATGAGTCCATCTCTATTTATTGCAGCTCTGAATACGACGACTATGTCCTTGTTGGCCTGGGAAATTCCTGGCTTACGGCGGTTGTTCCTGAGTAAGGATTAATAGCAACACCTTTCACTCACAAATGTTTCCTAGTTTGGACAAGAAATTTCGTGATTAACCAATTCTGTGAGCCACAGAGAAGACAACCACCACCACTACTGGGTGGCACGTGTCAGAGATGCTGCAGGTGCGGGGTGTCTTCCAACCTCGAGGGCTTTCTCTGGCTTACCTTTGGTTTTGGAGGACGACGCTTCTTCTCCAGCTCCCTGTGTTTGAACAATGTGGTCTCATCAACATCTTCGATTACGATTTGGCAAAAATGGCCATCTTTCTGTAATCAGATTTTAAAGAGGAGAGGTGTAGGTAGGTAGTTATTTGTAGAACTCAGGGCACACACCCTCACTGTGGCTGCCTGTCTGCCGGATATCCAGTTTTCAGCCAAGTTCACCACATCCTTAACCTCTTGTCTTTCCCAGAGACCCTAGACAAAGGGCTTGCATCCTGATTAACTGTGGGAATTCACCTCCCCCTGCCTGCATCTATTTCTTACACAACATCGGATGCCCATGACTTGCGGGTAGTTGGTTCAACCCCTTCAAGTCTGCAATCCCCTTAAGTGCCCATGATTAGAGGCTAGATGTCTCCATCATACCCAGATCTATACTTCTCTAGCCACCACCGTGGCAGGAAGTGTGAAGGAGAGAGTGTGATGTCATAAGGGCACCTATGACTCTGGCATCAGAATGGCTTCCAACAGCTGAGTCTTTTCCAGTGAATATGTGGAACTCTTGTCCATTCTTTTTTGCAGACATGGCCACAATTTGCCTACAAAAGCAAGCCACTGGAAATACTGGCTCATTAGCACAAAGATGTATCTAGTTAGTGATTTCAGTGTAGTTGATAAAAACAAAAATTGAAACAACCTAAACCTCCATCAAATACAAAATTCAGTGACACAGATTTCAGTTCAACGAACAGTTGTATAAGGATGAGGAAGAATGAATTAGCAGCAAAATTCTCAAACAGGTGCTTGAGAAAAGGAGATTTAGGAATAGCTGAGAAGCACATGAAAAGATGCCCAAACATCATTAGTCATGAGGGAAATAAAAATGAGAACCAAAATGAGATACATCTAGACACCCTAAGAGAATGACTAACATAAGAAATCTGACAGTGCGCCGGGCGCGGTGGCTCAAGCCTGTAATCCCAGCACTTTGGGAGGCCGAGGCGGGTGGATCACGAGGTCAAGAGATCGAGACCATCCCGGTCAACATGGTGAAACCCCGTCTCTACTAAAAATACAAAAATTAGCTGGGCATGGTGGCGCACGCCTGTAGTCCCAGCTACTCGGGAGGCTGAGGCAGGAGAATTGCTTGAACCCAGGAGACGGAGGTTGCGGTGAGCCGAGATCGCGCCATTGCACTCCAGCCTGGGTAACAAGAGCGTAACTCCGTCTAAAAAAAAAAAAAAAAAAAAAAGAAATCTGACAGTGCTAAATCCTGGCAGAGATACAGAATAGGTAGATCTCTTATACACTGTTGATAAAAGGTGTGAAACAGCAGAACCACTTTGGAAAATGGTTTGGCACTTCCTAATGAAATTCAAAGTGTACCCACCCTTATAACTCAGTAGTTTCAGTCTTAAAATTTGCAAACGAAAAATGAAAACACATTTTACAAATGCATGTGCATGGATATTCATAGCAGCTTTATTCAAATAGCTCAGAACCAGAAACAAACCAAATGTCCATCAACAGGTGACTAGAGAAAAATTTCATGATATGTTAGTATAATGGTGTAATAATAACAAAAATGAATACATTTATACATGGAATAACATAGATGACTCTCAGAAACTTGATGCTAAATGATAGAAGCTAGACTACCTACGGGTTCTTCCATTACAGAAAATTCTAAAACAGGCAAAACTGACAGGTAAAATAGAAAATAAATCAAATGAATCCCTACCCTATATCTAAGGTAGGGATATAGAGGGTTTGCCTGCAAACAGCACAGGGAAACAAAGAGAAATGTGTTATATCTTGTTTTGGGTGGTGGTTGCCAAGGAATATGGAATTCGGAAAATTCATCAAACAAAGCACCTAATGAAACCACAAAGACGAACTTTGTTCCCTCGGTACTGATATGGAGTACAAGTGAAACAAATTGAGTTGATGGACAAATATTTACAACCATGTTATAAAAGCACTATGAAAACAAGTGAATTAGGAACACCTATGCAAACAAAATATATCAACGATTATCTTTGGTGAGTCCAGTAGAACTGTAGGGACAGGACACGCTCCCTCACTGTGGCTGAATCCCCTGTGTCTGTCCTACCTGCAGGGCACCCAGTTATCAGCCTCCTGAGAGAGCAGGACACACACAGAGAAGGATACCCTTGAGGCCCCAGCTAGGGTACAAATATCTTTGACTGCTCTCCTGTCACAGTCAGAGAATGAGTCAGGACAACCACTGCAGAAGCAGGCACCATCTCTGCCTGATCCCGACCACTGAAAAGCCACCTGGTGCCTCAGGTCAATGCTCAGCAGAAGGTCCTCTGGCCACGGGTTGAGGCGTCAGCATCAGGCCCTGGTCCCCCTCAGAGTTTCTGCCCAGGGGTCACTGAGGAGTACATTTGGAATGTTTACGGTGAGTACTGGGGAGGCCGCAGCGGGCTCTGGAGGGAATGTAGGGAAGAGGAGGAGGCCAGTTAAGGCTGGGGTGGATATCAGGGTGAAGATGGCAGGACAATGGGCATGGGAAGGACAAGCGCTAGGTGGAGGACAGGGTAAGTGGTGAGAGGAACCTGTGGGACAGGGAAGGTGCAGAAAGTGTGTTTTGATGAAGCGATTAGACGATACGCACCGGCCGAATTTGCATCTCTGAGTATCTTTCTTTGGATCACAGCCCTGTGATTTTTTTTTTTTTTACTGTATTGTTTCTTTTCAATTTCTTCAAGCAGAAACTTAAAATGTATTTTGATCAGCTTTTCAGCAAAAGGACCATTCCAGCTCCTTAGCACATCATTACTAGAAGCAGGAGTCCCTCCATGCTATATCCTCACCCACTGCTTTATTTTCAACTTCCCATCTTCTTTTCACAAACTACATGTTTCTCTTTTGATCCAGCAAGAAAGTATCTGTATCTTGATAGACACTACTACAAATTCATGTTATTTTTATTTCTACTATCTTTTGACTTATTGCTGTATTGCTTCATAATTTCCAGCTGTCAATTTTTTTTTTTCATTTTCACTTTTGTTGTCTTTTGTTGAATTGGTAGGGAATTGTTTGGACTTTTATTCTTTTTTTTTTTGAGACGGAGCCTCACTCTGTCTCCAGGCGGGAGTGCAGTGGCGCAATCTTGACTCACTGCAACCTCCACCTCCCCAGTTCAAGCGATTCTCTTGCCTCAGTGTCCTGAGTTGCTGAGACTACAGGCGCACACTGCCGTGCCTAGCTAATTTTTGTATTTTTAGTAGAGACAGGGTTTTACCATGTTGGCCAGGATGGTCTTGAGCTCTTGACCCCCTGATCCACCCGCCTCAGCCTCCCAAAGTCCTAGGATTTCAGGCATGAGCCACCATGTCCGGCTATTCTTTGTTCACTGCAGAAGTTGAGGCAGACTGCACTTGCCTATCCAGTATCCATTTTCCTCATTTTCCTAACTAATGGAACCATGAATATCTGGGGTAGCAGTATCTGCAGCCTGATAGCACCTCCAGGTATTTGTCATGCAGAATTCCAGGCACAATCACCTTACAAAGCGAGACATGCAAGAGCAGGCACGGCTTCCATCTGTGATGGCAGAAAGTTGTTCTCTCGCTGCTTTGGGAGAAGCGGGAGGGGACTACCCCTAAAGCGTCTGAAGAAAAGAGCCCCTAAAGGAGTGAGGCACAGGCCAAAGGCAATGGATCCTGAGCTGAATCTTTGCAACCTGCTCTTGCCAATGGTGTTGGCACCAGACTAAACCCTGGACCTGAAAATATACTATGGCTGCTCTGCAGATCCCTACTGTCACACCTTCCAACACACAGAAGGGGCTTTGGGCTGAGGAAAGCATCACCCAGCTGCAAGGCATGAAGACCCCTGCACACCTCCCCACTGACTGTCACACTGCTTGTTCAGGGCCCACCATGGAAAGAGCCTGCGGAGGGTTGCAGACCTCAGACTTCTGAGATGGAGGTTCACACAGACATCTGAGGGACACAGGCTGAGTGTGAGGGACCTTGGGCACGGATGACAACGCAGAGACAGTGAGAGACCACGTGAGAGATGGCTGCACCATAAGTGCCCAGATACAGAGGGACACTCAGCAAAGCAGTGGCCCAGCAGCACCCACCCAAAGCAGGCCAGCAGAGGGTGAGGCAGCCTGGGGGGAGGACAGAGAGGGGACGTGGGGGTGGAGGAGGAGCACAGCTGCTTCTGAGGCCGTGATAGGATTTAGAGGCTGTCTGCCCAATGACCTCCAGGCGCAGAGGGACAGCCCTTCCCCCTGCCTACCCCTCATCCTCTGTTTACCTGCCCCCAAGCCACCCCCACCACCATCCTTCCATACCCCTTGAGTCTCTCTCCCCTCCCTGATCTCATGCCTGGTTCTCCCAGGAAGTGACCAGCAGAAGGGAGGGAAGCCTTGTTGTGAAGCCCCAGGGTGGGGAGGAGGCAGACACAGCTGCTGCCCTCAGCTCCTGCTCTGGCTTCCCCAGGGGCTGGCTCTGGCTGGCTGCTCCCTGACTGCCTCTCCCACCATAAGGCACAGCGTCTGTCCTGCTGTTGCCCAGCTGAAGTGCCCTGTCTTCCTGGCTCCCTGCCAAGCACAGTGCTGGCCCTGAGGGCCCTGCCAAGCACAGGCCTGTGGAATCCTGGCCTTCCCTGCTAGCCCTGGCTGCAGCCAGACTCTCTGATGTCCTGCTCTGAATGGAGATGCCTGGACAGGGGCCATGAAAAATAAAGCCCAGTTTCTACACTACCTGGGGAATGGGGTTGAAACAGCCCTCCTGCCTCTGTTGGCATCCCAGTCAGCCTGAGCACTAGGTCTTTTTTGGAGACAAGTTTCACCAGATCTGCCAACAGGAGCAGCAGCCGAGGGTCAGCCTAGGCCAGGCCTTCCATGCAACAGCTCTCCCACAAGTGGCCATCAGCCTGGCGAGTCTCGGGTTAGCTAGGTTTTCCTACAGCCAGGCCTATGTCATGGCATTCTCTATTTCAAGTTCCATCTGGCTTGCTGTGACTTTGCAGACTGGACAGGTGTGATAGGAAGTAAGGAAGGGCCTGGTAATATTGTCTGGGGCTCTGAATCCAACTACAAAAGATGGGTCTTGCGGTACGCTGACGCTGACAAATGGGCCTCTAAAAGATATACACATGAAACCCCTGGAATCTGTGACTGTTATCTATGACAAAAGATGTGATTAACTTAAGGATCTTGTGAGGAAGGGTTTATCCTGGATTATCTGTGTGGGACCTAAATACAGTCACAGGTGCCCCTAAAAGAGAATGGCAGAGGAAGTTTTAAGAGAGACACACGTGCCGGGCGCGGTGGCTCACGCCTGTAATCCCAGCACTTTGGGAGGCCGAGGTGGGTGGATCACAAGGTCAAGAGATCAAGACCATCCTGGTCAACATGGTGAAACCCCGTCTCTACTAAAACTACAAAAAATTAGCTGGGCATGGTGGCGCGTGCCTGTAGTCCCAGCTACTCAGGAGGCTGAGGCAGGAGAATTGCCTGAACCCAGGAGGCGGAGGTTGCGGTGAGCCGAGATCGCGCCATTGCACTCCAGCCTGGGTAACAAGAGCGAAACTCCGTCTCAAAAAAAAAAAAAAAAAAAAAAAAAAAAAAAAAAAGAGAGACACACGTTAGACAAAGCAATGTGAAGAGGAAGGCAGAGACTGGAGGGATGTGACCTCAAGCTAAGGAATGCGGGGAACTACCAGAAGCTGGAAGTGACAAGGAAGGGAATCTCCCTAGAGCTTCTGAGAAGAGTCTGGCCCTCTTGACACCTGGATTTCAGCCTCTAGCCTCCAGAACGGTAAGAGAACATACTTCTCTTGTTTTAAGTCACCAGGCATGTGGTCACTGTTACAGCAGCCGCATAAACAAATAGACCGCTTATTTTATTTATTAATTTTTTTTTGAGACAGACTTCCACTCTTGTCACTCAAGCTGGAGTGCAGTGGCATGATCTCTTCTTACTGGAACTTCTGCCTCACGGGTTCAAGTGATTCTTCGGCCTCAGCCTCCCAAGTAGCTGGGATTACAGGCGCCTGCCACCACGCCCGGCTAATTTTTGTATTTTAGTAGTGATGGGGTTTTGTCATGTTGGCCAGGCTGGTCTCGAACTCCTGACCTCAGGTGATCCATGCACACTGGCCTCCCAAACTGCTGGGATTGAGGTGTGAGCCACTGCGCCCACCCTAGACCTCTTAACTTTTAAGTAAACCAATAAATTCCCTTTTTTGGCTTCCAAGTCTATTTTCTGTCATTTGCAACCAAAACAGTCTTAATTTAGACAATAGCTTAAGACCAAGGGAGACAGGCAAAAGGAAAGGACGGAGTGTTATACGGGGATCGGTGGATGAGAAAACGACACTTTAAGGATAGGGGAAAGGACAGCAGTGAGTGTCTGCTGGTGTGATGATGTGGACACTGTTGTGGGAAGGGAAAGACTGATGGAAGTAGCACAGCAATGGAAATTTTATCCAGGCCACAATGGTGACAATAATAATTGACAGAGCTGCTATGGTCAGAATGTTTGTGTCCTTTCAAAATTCATATGTTGAAACCTAGTCTCTAATGTAATAGTGTTAAGAGGTGGGGCTTTGGGAGACTCTATCCTCACGAACGGGATAAGTATCCTTATACAAGCACCTGGAGGGAGCTATTTTGCACTTCTATCATGTGAGAACACACATCTACCCCTTGTGAGGACAGAGCCACAAGGTGCCATCCATAAAACAGAGCAAGCCTTCACCGTCATCTGCTGACACATTGATCTTGGACTTCCCAGTGTCTGAACTGTGAGAAATAAATTTCTACATCCCATGCCTGGATCTCCCAGAAGTGGCCAGGGACACATGCTGAGAGTAAGGGATTGTGTGCTCCACTATAAAATTACCCAGTCTAGGGTATTTTTACAGCACAGCATGAATGGCCTAAGACAAGAGCCATTATAATAATAAATTAGGGAGTAGGAACATCAAGATATTCTCAACTGTGTGTGTGAGTGTGTGCATGCATGAGGTGTGGAGGAGTCAGAGAGGGACACAGAAACAGAGACAGAGAGAGGTTAAGCTAATCTGAGACATGACCTAGGAATTGTCAACCTAAGGTTGCCTGAAAACCTAAATGATGAGGCATTAGCTTTCTGAGAGAAAAGAGAAACACAAACGATAATAAGTCAAATGCCAATAACTTATAGAGCAAGAATAGAACCTACTCATTTATGCCAAGACATAGAGAGCCTGGCTGTGTACTAAGAGGTTGAGACAAGGTAACACAGAGTTGGAGGCAGAGGGTTAGAAAAGGTAGAATTTGCCTAAGCAGGGAAGGAGAAAGTAAAAGAAGAAATAAGTGGCTCCTTGTCAAATCCATGAAGCTGCTGAATGTGGAGACAAACCCTTTATCAGTGCACGGAATGGCAAGTGTCCAGCTGTGGGGGATGTTCAGTCATGAGGGGGCATGTCCAGCCATGGATGGGGATGACTAGTCATTAGTGATTATGTTCAGTCAGGAAGGGGATGTCTAGCCATGGCTGTGGATGTCCAGACATGGGAGGATGTACAGTCATAGGTGGAGATGTCTAGCCATTGGTAGCATGTCCAGCCATGGAGGAATGTCCACACATTGGCAGAATGTCCAACCATGGAGGAGGCACTCCCAGCCATGGTGAAGACGTCCAGCTATGGGTGGATGTGCAGTAATGGGAGGAAGTCGAGCCATTGGGGCAATACTCAGCCATGATTAGGATGTCTGTCCACGAGTAAAAAGTCTGTCAAGAGCTCAGCTGAGCAAAAGAGAGCTGAACTGAGAGGCATCAGAAGAGGTGATTAAGACAACAAGCCAAAATGAAGATAACAGTGAAATTGTTAATTACTTACTGCAATACAAGCAGGAGGCTAAACTGGAGCCAGTGCCCACTCTCCCATATCCCCTTCCCTCACGGAACAGCATACCAGTTGAGGGTCAGGTAGATCAGCATAGATGCAGGGAAGGGCAGTCTCACGGCCAAAGGAGCCCTGAGTTAAAGGCTTCTGCAGGTTTATGAACCCAGGGGCTGGGACAAAGGAGAGAGTAAAGGGCTAGGAGTGGGAATATACTGAGTACGAAGTCAGAGCAGGGAAAAATATCTTTAAGCCTACCACAACCCATTCAAGTAAGGATGTATTGGCAGAGTCGCCTAGAGAAAGCCTCAGCTGAAGGTCCGCAAGAATGAGGCCTCCATATGAAGCTGCCTGGACTACAGTGAGATATTAGTAAGAGCATAGCAAGCCACAGGGGCCTTATTCCTTAACGGTAACTCTTTCAGAGGTTGCAATGCATTGGCTGCGCACCAAGTCTGATGCAGGGAAGGCAGCCTTCTTCCATGAGGCCTGCCAAATGATGCTTTTGTTGATGCCTATGTTTGGGCCTGAAAAAATCAAAGGAGCTGGACTCTTCAATGTCCATGCATGAGGAGGGATGTCCAGCTATGAATGGGAATGTCCACCCTTGAATGGGGATATCCACCCAAGGGGGAGCATGACCAGCCATGCACGTATGTAGATTTCCACTATACGTCAGTATAACCAAACATGAACATGTCTAATTGTGTGTAGAGATATCTGTTCAAGGAGATAAACAACCATGCATGGGGTGACCTCCCAGCAGAGGGAATGTCTAACCATGTATGAAGATTTTCCAGTAATATGAGAGAATATCCATTCTTGAACAGAAATATCTAAACATCATACCAAGGCTGGACATTTGGACTTCGGCTCTGACATACATCATGTCAGCCTTGGCCTCTGTTTCTAATTTACAGAGCGTGTCAGTGGAATGTGGTCATCGTCAGCCTGGATTGGAAGTCCTTGGAGTCTGAAGACTTAAGGAGTTTGTGAGACACAAGAGCACAGACAGATCTTTATTAGAAAACGGAGTCAGTTTTCCTCACAAGGACTCTTCACACCAAGATTTCAATGTGCAAACCAGCTGGTTGGAAGTGATTTCATATTGTTCCCAGAAAAGACTGTGGGTCTGGAAGATTTTCTATCAATAATGGGCCTGGATCCTTCACCACAGCACTTGGCAGAGGTGTAGGTGGATATACCACATGCAAAGCGAAACTGCAACCTGACCACCTGGTTTATATAGAATCCCTGCCTCCACCTCCAAGCTGCCAGCCATTTCTGTTCCAGCAGCCTTGCCAGTCTTGGTCTCAGCCAGCACTAAATGATCAAAGTTATGAGCACAGCAGACAACAGTGCCTGATACTCAAGCAAAATCTTCATGGTTGCTTTGTTCTTTAGTATGTAGAAAGCATAGGTAATTAGAGAAATAAAACTACCCACACCTCAGCCCCAGTGTCTGTCAAGAAGGGGCACTCCTAACAATCGACCCTTCCTTGGGTAGTTCCAGAGAAACGGGCAGGTGCCAACATAAATCTGGAAGTTTTGATTTGTGTCCTGCTTCTTGCAGATGATGACAAGTACTACATCCTCATCTGAAAGAGAGACGCACTGTCCTTTTCTCCTCACAGGTGCAGGATCTAGGAGAAAGCGGATGATGAACTGGAGGATACCGTTAGTCTGAGGAACGCTGTTCATGATGCCAATAGCTCTTCGATTTCTTGGACTTTATTATTTTTTTCCTTGATCTTTTATTCCTTTTTCATTATTTTCTGTCCTTCTCTCTATTATTTTTCTCCTTCTGCTTTTACTGGGTTTAAATTTCTTTTGTAATTTTAAGATAAGTAATTAGCGCCGGGCGCGGTGGCTCAAGCCTGTAATCCCAGCACTTTGGGAGGCCGAGGCGGGTGGATCACGAGGTCAAGAGATCGAGACCATCCTGGTCAAAAATGGTGAAACCCTGTCTCTACTAAAAATACAAAAATTAGCTGGGCATGGTGGTGCGTGCCTGTAATCCCAGCGACTCAGGAGGCTGAGGCAGGAGAATTGCCTGAACCCAGGAG
>NW_016107315.1:2390362-2404276 GCF_001604975.1 Cebus imitator
AAAAAAAAAAAAAAAAAAAGATAAGTAATTAGCTTATTGGTTTTCTACCTTTCCTAATGCATACATTTGAAATAATAAGTTTCCCTCTAAGCAAGTTTTAGCTGCTTCCTACAGTTTTGAATATTTAGTATTTTGTTATCATTTGGTTTAAAATATCTTCAGTTTAAAGTATCTTCTAATTACTATTTTGATGTCTTCTTTGGCTTCTGAGTTGTAAAGAAGTATGTTGGTTAATTTCTAAAATTTGGAAAATTTCTAGTTTTTATTATTATTGATTTCTGGCTTAATTCAACTGTGCTCATAGAACATAAATCTATATGATTTACATTTTTTAAAACTTGTCGAGCCTTGCTTTAAGGCTCAGAATATTGTCAATTTTGGTAAACATTCAATATGTGCTTCAAAATAAGCACAGCAGTTGGGTGCAGTATTCTATATATGCTGATCAAGTCAATGTTGTTAATTGTATTGTTTAAATATTCACTATCCTTACTTACTAATTACTTTTCTTCTTATTCTATCAGACACTGAAAGAAGTATGTTAGAAAGGCCCACTACATTGTAAGTGTGCACATTTCTCATTGTGATTCTGTCAATTCTTGATTTATATATTTTAAACCTATCTTATTAGGTGCACACAAATTTAGAATTAGTATATCAACCTGTGGGTGAATATTTATCACTATGAAATGGTGATAAAATTTCTCAACTTTTGTCAAAAAAGTCCTGTATTTCACCCTAATTATTGAAGGATGGTTTCAACAGGTAGGGCAGTAGCTTTTTTGTTTTGTTTTGTTTGCTTGTTTTTATTTTGTTTTGTTTTTGAGACAGTCTTGTTCTGTTGCCAGGCTGGGGTGTAGTTCATCATGATCCCAGCTCACTGCAACCTCTGCCTCCAGGTTTCAGGTGATTCTCCTGCCTCAGCCTCCTGAGTAGCTGGGACTACAGGTGTGTGCCACCACGACCAGCTAATTTTTGTATTTTTAGTAGAGATGTGGGGGTTTTACCATGTTGGCCAGGATGGTCTTGATCTCTTGACCCTGTGATCCACCTGCCACAGCCTCCCAAAGTGCTGGGATTACAGGCGTGAGCCACTACACCTAGCCGATCAGTAATTATTATTTATTGCTTTCAGTACTTGGATGATGTCATTTCAGGGTCTTCTTGTTTCCATTGCTTCTGTTAAAAAGTCAACTATTAGTCTAATTGTTGCTTCTTTGAAGTAATCTTGTTCTCTATCATTTTGAGAACATAATCTATATGATTTACATTTTTTGAAACTTGTTGAGGCTTGCTTTAAGGCTCAGCATATGGGTCAATTCTGATAAACCAGTTTTTGGCTTTCACCAGTTATGTGTCATATGTGTGAGAGGGTTTTTGTTTTGTTTTGTTTTGTTTTTTTCTGCTTGGGATTTATAGGGCTTCTTGAATTTGTAGTTTTATACCTTTTCTAAGTTTTGAAAATTTGTCAGCTATTCTCTCTTTAAATATGGCTTTTGCTTCATTCTTTCTCCTTTTCTTCTGGGATGAGATTCTAATGATATGTGTTTGTCCTTTTCATTGTATCCTGTGTCTCTTATTCTTTCTTGTATTTCCATCCTTATGTCCCTCTGTGCTTTATTCTATATATTTTCTTCTAACCTATCTTCCAGTTCAGTAATTCTCTCTTTGTCTAATCTGCTGAAACTTATCCATTGAGTTTTTCATTGAGTTATTGTGTTTTTCTGTTCTAAAATTCCCATATGATACTTTCTGAAAGATTTCAATTTTCTGCTGAGTTCTCATTTTGCCTTCGATTTTCTTTAACATATGAGGGCATAGTGTGCTTACAATTTTTAGAATGTGTATAAATACATGACCTGGATCCTCTATGAGTCTGTTTTTGTTGTCAATTATTTCTCTTGTTTTCAAGTGTTTGGGGTGGAGGTTTTTTGTTTTATTTTTAAGTTTGGGGGTTTTTTATGGCGTGCTGGATGGTTGTATAAGAAAAATTTTCAAAATAAGTTGAGATCTGGGATTATGCTACCTTCCTCCGAGATGATTTACATTTGCTTCTGGTACGTGGCTGGAGCATTAGCAATAATGGATCACTTTAATCCAGTTTCAGAGATTAAGATGTGAAACAGGGCTTCCACCATGGGAAATGCTGGCCTAATTTAAATCCACTTTTCTCCTGGTATGATATAGCCCTCTTGGCTTCCACCCTTAAACACTGGGGATTTACTAGTGTGTCCCCATCCTCAGCAGGCCTGGTCTCCAACTTCGGAGCCTCCTCACACAGAAACTGTCAAAAATTCTGCCCCAAATTCCAGCTCCTTGGCTTTCCCGCTGCCTTCTCACCACCCCTCCCACTCCCTCCACCACTACTCAAGAAGATGAGGAACAAGAGGCCAGTGTTTACTGATCAGGGTGACCCTTTTTATATTTGGGTTCTGGATCCACACAGGAGGCACAACTCAGTATTCTCAGGACTCTTAAGTTTCTGATAGTAATAATCTGGGTTTCTTTTATTTGTACGGAACACCTACTTAACTTCTGCTTCCCTTAAAATATTTCTTCAACTTTTTGGGTCTCAATTATAGTTGCCTATTCATTTTTGTATAGTTGATTTTATAAAGAAAGATATAGATGTGCATAAGGTATAATTCTTTCTCCTTTTGGCTTAGAACAATGACATCCACCACCCAAGCTTCCTAATCAGTCTCAGAGTCTAAGAATTTCCAGGGCCCCTCTCATGCTGGGATAGTCAGGGGATACTTCTGCCAATTGGGTGGATATGGTTATGCTTCCTATAGCCCAAAGCTTGTTTCTAGATGGTTCAGTCACCAGGCATGGGTAAAGGTGATGAAAAATTATGAGATCAAAAGTGACTAGAGCCCAGGGATTAGGATGCTGACCATATATTGAGTCTTCTTCAGGGAGAGGTTCTATGGACAGGAATGCAACACTTGTCTGTTTCCCTCCTGTCAAAGACAGGATAGGGGTGTAAGTAAAAACACATGAAATCTGAATCCCATCACTCACCAGGTTCCCCTTCTGTGTGGTCCATGCACAGTTCTTTCCTGATGTAGTTTTTTAAGATGATAGAGGCTGGGCTTGGTAGCTCATGCTTATAATCCCAGCACTTTGGGAGGCCAAGGCAGGTGGATCATTTGAGCCCAGGTATTCAAAATCAGCCTGGGCAACACGGTGAGATCTCATATCTACAAAAAATTTAAAAATTAGCCAGGGCATGGTGGCACACACCTGTAATCCCAGCTACTCAGGAGGCTGAGGTGGGAGGATTGCTTGAGCCCAGGAGGCAGAGATTACAGTGAACCAAGATTGTATCATTGCACTCCAACCTGGGAGACAGAGTGAGATCATCTCAAAAAAAAAAGAAAAAAGAAAAGAAGGACCAAGGCCACACTGCCCCTTGAGGGCCCTCTCTGTACCCTCTTCTCAGGCCCTAGCTGGCCCTGGACATGCTTCTGTTGGCCCTGATCTTTTGTCCTTGGGTCTGTTTTCTTTTCTGGCCTGTGTGCACTTGAGGATTTCCCTCAAGTCAAATCTAGATGCTCTCCAGCTCTCCTCAATGCTTCCCAGGGAAGCACACTATTCCTCTTTGTTTTCGTTTCATACATGGGGAACAAAAAAAAAGTGGGTATGGTAACAAAGTTTATAGCATTCATATAGCACTGATTCCCAAACCCTTGCTCCTTACTGCACATGGCACAGTATAGGGAACCCAGGTATTCTCATGCTTGTTTTAATATCTCAGGGCTGATGCCTCTATTTCCTTCCAATGGATGCCAGAAACCTCAAGATTAAGCTGTGACAGCCAGCACCAGGTGGAGGGACAAGCCTCACTAGGACTTCCTGGCAGCCCAGGTTCTCCTGGACTTTACCCACCCATCTATGTGTCCACCATGGCACTGCGTCATAGCTGTGGCAAGACAGTCAAAAGGAGATTTTACTTTATTTCCCTTTCTTACAAGAAGGATGGCTTTTCTTGAACTAGCTCACATGATGAATGGCCAATATAAGACCAATACAAGGAAGAGAGTGTTGTGCAGTTGCAGGTTTAAAAAGTCATAAAATGGTTGGGAGGCCAAGGCAGGTGGATCACAAGGTCAGCAGTTCAAGAGCAGCCTGGCCAAACCTCTACTAAAAATACAAAAATTAGCCGGGCATGGTGGCGGGAACCTATAATCCCAGCTACTTGGAAGGCTGAGGCAGAGAATTGCTTGAACCTGGGAGGTGAGGGTTGCAGTGAGCCGAGATCACTCCACTGCACTCCAGCCTCGGCAACAGAGCAAGACTCCATCTCAAAAAAAGTTAAAAAAAAATTTAAAAAGTCATAAAATGAGCCGGGCATGGTGGCTTACGCCTGTAATTGCAGCACTTTGGGAGGCCAAGGCAGGTGGATCATTTAAGGTCAGGAGTTTGAGATCAGCCTGGACAACATGGCAAAACCCTATCTCTACTAAAAATACAAAAATTAGCTGGGCATTGTGACACACACCTGTAATCCCAGCTACTCAGGATGCTGAGGCAGGAGAATGACTTGAACGGGGAGGCGGAGGTTACAGTGAGCCGAGATTGCCCCACTGGACTCCAGCCTGGGCGACAGAGCGATACTCTGTCTCAAACAAACAAATGAAAAAGTCATAAAATGGAGCATCTCAAAGACTTGAATGGAATGCAAGGTAGCTGTGGGACTCCTCAGGACTTCATTCAGTGTCATTCATTCTGGGCTGGTCTCTCCAGTTTGGCCAATGTTTTTATGCTCTAAGTGTTCTTGTTACTACCATTTTTTCATGATCTCTATTGTCTTTGTTTTCTCTGCTTGTAACATTGATGGCTTCATAATTTTGGCTGGTCATGACCCTTCATGCATCTATGCATATGATCCTAAGCTCTGCCACTCTCTGCCCAATTGCTTCCATTTTCCACAATTCAAACGTGTGTGTGTGTGTGTGTGTGTGTGTGTGTGTGTGTGTGTGTGTACTGGATTTTTCAAATATCCTATTGTCATATTTCTGTCTCCTTGATCCATGAGTGTCTGAAATAGGTATAAATGTAGAATTATCTACTTTGTAATTCTATTAGCCTTTTTATTTTTATATTTTGAAGTTATGTTGTGTACATACAAATTCCCAAGTATTATAGCATCTTAGAATAGTGTTCCTGTCATGGGTTTACAACTGGAGTTGGCAAAGGTTTTCTATAAAGAGCCAGGTAGTAAATAGTTTAGGCTTCGACAACCATTCAGTATTTGTCACAACTACTCTGAAGAGGGAAATTAAATAATCATAATGGTAGTCTGTAATTGCTACATAATAAAATAAAGTTTACTGTGTTGTGTTCAGTATAAAACCTAACCCCCAGTTCTGCTTAAAATTAACTAACTCCCTGTGAAACCTACCTTATCTATTCTCCCCACATTCTCAGCAAACTTCCCAGGCATTTCAAGACTCCTGTTTTTCTTGCTGACCAACTGTAAGGTCACAGGGCAAGATAACACCCAAAGAATGTACAATGCGTTTCTCAAAATGCTATTTTTCAAATGTAATGTACATCACACGACATGTTAGCAATTAATTAACTGTTCTTTATTCTGGCTTCTGTAAATCTGTTAGCTGCTATGTCATCCTGGACGTGTAAAAAGTACCCCATTTTCTTTTTCCTTTGCTCAGCCTTGGGATGCGAATCCGCTGAGCAGGTAGCCACCTTAATACAATCCTCCTGTTTCATCCATTGGTCTCTCCGGTCTCCTGAACATTCTGCAACACTCAGCCCTGCCATTGTACCTCAAAAGCAACTGCAGACTGCATGTAAACAAAAAGGAGCGATTGTGTTCCAATAAGATGTTATTTCTAAAAAAAGACAGTGGGTTCAACTGGCCAGCAGGCCGTAGTTTGCGGACTCCTTCATTCTTTTTAAGGTTTAAATTATATTTTGTTGTGATAGTTTTCTTTGGTTGGAAATTTGCCTGATACGTTTTTTTCCGTCCTTTTGTTTTCAAGCTTTCTGTATTACTTTGTTTTAGATATATCCCTTGCGAACATTATATAGATCTATTTAATGTAACCTGTCAAACTGCTTTCTAATGACCACGTTTAACTCACTGAACTTACTGTGATTGCTGATCTATGGGGACTTATTTTCATCCTCCGTCTGAAGCTTCAGGTCTGTTCCTCCACTGGGAGAGTGAGCTACACATCAGACTCAAGGCACAACAGACTTCAACCTAGCACTAAGTTTCCTTTGCTCTGTAGAAGATGCAGGTCGGAAAATCAGCTACACTCCCCTCAGGAGTCTCAGCAATTACTTAGAATGCAGATTCTGATTCCTCCCTGAACCCCACTTCCACCCACAAGGGACAAGGAGGGGTGCAAACAACTGCCAGGAACGTGGTCAAGGTGTGTGCAGTTCTGCTTGCCACAGGGAGCCACTGCCTCACGTTTCCACTGGTCTTTTATATCATTCCAGTCACACACCATCATCATTACAACGTCCAGCTCTCCCAGCCCAGAGGCTTCGCAGTAACCACGACAGACCCCCAGGACACCCAGTATGCGGCCTTCTGTCAAGTACACATGAGAAAACCAAGGCCAAGGTCTGACCAAGCCAATCGAGCCGCTTCAGAATGATGGTTTATTACTCACGTAGACAGAGAAAGGAAGATCAGGCAAAAGTGCCAGCTCCCTGTGGCTCTTGTCTCACACAACAAAAGGAACAACACGAAAGTGGTTCGACAGCTACAGGGCAAGTCATGGGATACCCTGTTGCTGTTGAGCCAATACTAGACTGCAGCTATGTGGTTTTATATTCTGCAGCTCTATTCTGAGTGGCGTGAGGCAGAAAGCCCCATTCGTCCCCAGGACTAGGGAGGAGATAGGAAACTGTCTCATCACAGCCTCTCAAGGGAGACAAGGGCCTCAGAGCATGCCTTACAAGCCTCCCATCCTCTTCTGTTCTGGTGGGGATCAAGAAGTGTTCTGCCAAGACTCAGATTCACTGTGGTTCAAGCCTTCGCCTTTGCAGAGCATGTAGATATATGCAAGGTTGCCACGGCAAAGTCATTTCCCTACAACTCCATCCCTTGACGTTCATGTGTCCTACTAAGAATTCTCAGGAACCTGGGCCATCAGATACCCTAATTCATTATACAAATTAGGGCTTGAACAAATGCATTTTGTTTGTCATAGACAATGAAGTGTGTGACTATAACAATGACTTAACACGGTGATCAGGCGGACTTAGAGTGCTGACTGCAGCCAGGCTTTCCATCCAGAGCCAGGCTGGCTGAATACATCATGAATCCAGACGCAGCAAGAGGTGCTGGCACCAGCACACACCCCCACCTCAACTAGCCAGCAGGAAGCCCAGGGCAGCGCCATTGCCCGTCACCACTTACACCACAAAGTTTAGAACGATTCGTAGACTGTAAAAAAAAATAATACAAAAGAATCTAACGACAACAAAATGAGGCTAAAGGAAGTCATATCGGTGTCCAAAAAGGTTAATCTTGTTTTGTCATCTCCAGTGGAGGTGTTTCATTCTGGCTGTTGGGAGGTTTTGAGAGTTTTTAGATTAAGATTCTTCAAGGCCGGGCGCGGTGGCTCAAGCCTGTAATCCCAGCACTTTGGGAGGCCGAGGCGGGTGGATCACGAGGTCAAGAGATCGAGACCATCCTGGTCAACATGGTGAAACCCCGTCTCTACTAAAACTACAAAAAATTAGCTGGGCATGGTGGCACGTGCCTGTAATCCCAGCGACTCAGGAGGCTGAGGCAGGAGAATTGCCTGAACCCGGGAGGCGGAGGTTGCGGTGAGCCGAGATCGCGCCATTGCACTCCAGCCTGGGTAACAAGAGCGAAACTCCATCTCAAAAAAAAAGATTCTTCAATGAAGAGTGGTAGTCACAGTTTGGGTTAAGTGGACCTGGTGCCCTGCAGACAGGAGCTGAAAGAGGTAGATGGTCCCTTCCTCCACCTCTGACGTCCAGGGTCTAAAGTGCTCTCTCTTAGTCAGCTTAGTTCAGGCAGAATCTGTCTCAGCAGGTTCTCCCCTCTGTATTTCACACTCTCCTAGAACACCTCGCACCTTGTGACAGGTGGGCTGCAGCAGAACCACCTTAGGCATTGTTACCTCATATTCATGGTCTGACTCTTTCCAAGAAAATGGTTTCAGAGAAAACCTGAAAATCACCTTTAGAAGCAGGGAAGGATGCAGGAAAGGTCTAGGCCTGCTTTGCCCTTGACTCACAAGGTCCTTTTTCACTGCTGGAAAATCTTCAACCATTCTCTCCAGGGATTTCACATCTGGAGGCCACATGTTCCTGACGCCAGCCCCTCTGCCGCACCAGCCTCCTCTATGTTCTTCAAACATGCTGGGCATGTTACTGCTTCGGTGCCTTGATGCCTGACTGTCTCCCAGATGTCTGCTCAACCTCCTCCCTTCCTCCTTCATCTCTCAATGAAGCTTTCTCTCACCACAGAAAAAATCAAGACCTCCTCTCCATGCCAGAATACTGTCTCCCTTGCCTGCTTGATTTTTCTCCATTACAAGTATTACCATCTCAACATTCTCTATATCACTGCTCATTAAGTTCAGGAATCTTGCCTTCCCTTTTCACTGTTGGGAGCCCAGCCCCTACAACAATGTCTGGCACATACTGGTGCTCAATAAATAAGTATTGAATGAATACATTTGGCCTAAGCCAGTTAAACAAACCTCACCCACACCCTCAGCCCAGGCTACTTAGCCTTAGGTCATAGACAAAGGCCTGCCCTTGGCCACAGAGCCTAGTCATGGATTCTAAGCAACACTAAGCTCAAAACTTTTGTTCAAAGGTGTTTTCATTGATTCAAAACTTACTGAACCGTGCTATGTGTCAGGTACTGTTATTGGCATTTATTAAAGAAAAGAATAAAACAGGCAAAGCCCTCCCCACATAAAGGTCACATTCTGGTAAGAGAGACAGACCGATACATGTGCTTTCCATGCAGAGAGATGGTCGTTTGTGACTGTGTTGCACTGACAAAGCATTTATGGATCACACTGTCTAGTTATAACAATGCTAAGACTTACCAGCATAGGCAAGGGGATTAAAAAGATTTCCACAAAAACCCCTAGGCTGAAATGCACAAGCAAGAAACCTGGTCCTGATATTTTTCTTTCCTCTAGAGGGAGCTCCTCATCAGCCAAATTAAGATACCGTGGAAATGCTTTTAGAAAACAGATGTTTTGAAATGTTTCCTTCTTTATGTGATTGTGTTGCCAAAAGGAATGTGGCCACTCATAAGAACTCTCTCAGCTGAACACTTAAAACTTTGGAAATAGAATTTCCTTACCCTAGAAATTTGGAAATAGAATTTCCTCATTGTATTGGTTTTGGACCCCTTTGTTAAAAATAGAAAAATGCAACAACTTCTGACTGGTTTATGGAACAGCTGATTACCATTAGATAATACGAAATTTTTTCCACCAGACTTCAATGAAAATCTTTGCATCTTGGAGGATGCGACTGGAAAGTGAACATTTTGAGTTAGAAGGCAGAGCCCATCACGCCATCATCCCTCTGCATTGCAGGTCTTTGTGAGGGTCTCTTCCAGTTTCAACAGCCATTACAATCAACATTGAGGAACTGAGTTTAAACTTCAGACCAACAAAAGTTTAAACCTTGACCCTCCCATGCCTCCTCCCTCCCCAACAAAAAGCGTAAGAGGCAAATCTAACCACCTAGTCAAAGATCATCAACACACAGTTCATAGAAAATAAAACAGCTGGGGAAAGAAGAGACTCTGAACATATGCAAGCATGCTCAACTCACCCATGAAGAAATAAAGAAACAGATTGATAACATCTGTTTGGAAGAAAAGCGAGAAATAGGCAGTACTATATGCTGTTGGTCAAATGGAACCTGGCAAAGTTTCTTGGGATACCAATTTGACAATAGCCATCAAAACTGAAAATGCACAGACCCCTTGATTTTGCAATTCTACTGTAGGAATTTTTCTAACCAAAAAAATTCCCAAAAGTTGGCATCCATTTAATACTAAAATGAGACTAGAACAGTGCAAGAAGAGAAAACTATCAGCCAATCTGATTTATGAACACAAGTATAAATATTAACAAACTGAATCCAATGGGAATTTCAAATAATGCTGGAATGAGTAGGATTTATTCTACAAATGCAAATATATTAGTCATTGATCTTAACTACAAACAACAGAAACAGATTCATATTTATTTAGGCAGAATATAAGTGTATTAAAACAATATTTAGTAGCTCACCAAATTGTCAGAAAGCCCAGGCTCAGAAAACAGGCAGATCAAAGAGAAGTCATGCACCCAGAACCCTGGAAAACATCATACCACAGAACCACCTGCTGAGGATCCCAGCACCAGCACAGGGCATGCTATCCTTGTTCTCTGGATCCCAAGCTACAGACTGAAAGTTCCCGGCACGTAAATTTGATTGGCTAAACCTGGTCACATGTCTGTCCCAGCAGCCAAGGGAGCTGGGAAGGTGAGAAACAGGTATTTTCAGCTCTATAACTAGAGGCAGGTTGTTTCCCACCCAGATAGGTAAGAAGAGGAGTCCCCAGACATGGGGAAAGGGCTCAGATGTGTTGGGCTCAGAAAACAACACTCCCAAAGTATAGCTCTTCGGCGTACCAAGCACCTTGAATGAAAGGCTATCGCAAGGCCTCCCGAACTGCCTCAAAATCAAGGTCTCTGATGTTCCCTTGTTTCTCCCTGCAAGCACAGGAAGGAACTCTCTCTGAAGTTCCTTTATCTGACTGAAAGAAGTTCTTTTAAAGAAACACAATTGCCTTCAATCCACTGTTTGAAATCAAATTAAAAAGGGATATTCACTGAAGAAGAAATTAAAGATCATCTGCATAAGCAGGCTTTTCATCTGTTCTGAGGGGTGTCACCAAGAGACTATCTGCATAAGAAGACAACTTTGCAATGCAGTTCCACCCCTTACCTTCCTACAAGTTATCACCACCCCTCCCAGAGCCTAGAAGAACTTTGTCTTCAGCTATTGTTTGTGCTTCAGGCTCATTCATCGTTCTTAAAAATCATTTACTGTTCCTCTAAAATTGTCTACATCCTCCACTTTCCTCTTCCATATGAAGAGGGTATTTAAGCTTCAATCGTCTGACTTTTATTAGAGTTTCATACTTGTATGATTCCCATGTGCTTGCATGCTAATACATTTGTATGCCTTTTCTCCTGTTAATCTGTGTCAGTCTAGTTCAGCAGACTCAATTATCAAAACTTCAGAGAGAAAGTTTAAACTTCCCTGAAGGTGTCAGGTAGCCTAAAATCTGGCTAAAGTCCACCACTGTGAGGAGGTTTCCATAGGAAAAATATATTGATGTCATTTACCTTATTAACAGATCAAAGAGGAAAACCATGGAAATCTTCCCTGCTTGAAGCTGCCTTTGCAAAAATTATAACTGAGAAAATTCCGACAGTGAAAGAGATCTGACCTAACTCACTCCATCTTGCTTCTAACCTCCAAGCTGTTCCTTTTCATTCCTGGGCATGGGCTGAACTAACTTTGGGAGGAATTTAGTTTATAATTTAATTTTGAAACAAAGATGGTAACAGCCCTTTCCCAAAACAAACCCCCTTCCTGCCTGGAGACTAGACTGCCTTTGCAGGACTAACGAATTAGCCACAAGATTAGAAATTATGGTTTAGGAGTCAAGCAGCTAGAGGCTGCAGGATTATGAACCTCCCCAAATTGCCCCTGGAGATAACTTCACTGTTGTAAAACCTAAGATCAGTGCTTGAAATATTTTCAGACCCTGTACCTGATGACTCAGTTGGCACCACCCAGATCAGTAAACTGGTTCATTTGGTCTTGTGGCCTCCCCACCCAGAAACTAATTCAGCACAAAAGAATAGCTTTGACTCCCTATGATTTCATCTCCAACAGGACCAATCAGCGCCCTCTACTTTCTGACCCCCCTATTCACCAAATTATGCTTAAAACCCCCATACCCAAGCTTTCAGGGAGATTGATTTGAGTACTAATAAAACGTAAGTCTCCTGTACAGCCAGCTCTGTGTGAATTAAACTTTCTCTATTGCAGTTCCCCTGTCTTGATACTGGTTCTGTCTAGACAGCAGGCAAAGAGAACCCACTGGGTGGTTATATGCTGTTATTAAAAAGAAAAGCATTTAATAAACATCTTGATTAAAAAAAAACAATTAGCACACAAGAATGGAAGGAAACATGCTTAATTTGCTAAGGCTAGATAAAATGAAACTCCTGCTAATGTCCTCACTGGTGGGAAAGCATAAGAAACATCCCCATTAAAATCAGAGGGAAGCATGGTGCCACTCCCCACAGTGCTTTCCAACACTGTACTTGAGTCTTTGTGCAACAGCAGAAGGAAGGAAGGAAGGGAGGGAGGGAGGGAGGAAAGAGGAAAGAGAGGAAGGAAGGGAGGGAGGGAGGGAGGAAGGAAAGAGGGGAGGGAGGAAGGAAGGAAGGAAGGGAGGGAGGGAGGGAGGGAGGAAGGAAAGAGGGGAGAGAGGAAGGAAGGGAGGGAGGGAGGAAGGAAGGAAAGAAGTAAGGAAGGATGGATGGAAGGAGGGGAAGCAGAGGAGGGAAGGGAGAGAGGGAGGAGAGGGAGGGAAGGACAGAGGAAGGAAACATGAACAATTTAAAAGGAAAACGCAAAGCCTCCTGACTAACTGAATACATGCTGAAAATGCTGCTTACAAAGTTCAGCAGCCAATCTTAATAAAACTCTGAGAAAAACTAGAATAGAAAGAAACTGCCAAAAACTAAAGACTAGTTTGTTGGGGTTTTTTGTTTTTTTTTTAAGGCAAGGAGCATTCTCAATGGTTTTTTTAAACAAAGATGCAGTGGGGGTGGGCGGGAGGAGGGGTGATGGTGGCACAGTGGCTCTCACCTGTAATCCCAGAGCTATGGAAGGCCCAGGAGGGAAAAGAGCTTGAGGCCCAAGCTCAAAGATCTCGCAGCTGCATTCCAGCCTGGATGACAGAGCATCATTTCCATTAAAAAGCCATTTGCATTAAAATTAGGAACCTGACTAGGATGCCTTCTACTATCACTAGATATATGTTGCCGTGATTCCAGCAAATGTAACAAGACGGCAAAATGAAAACACTAGAATACGTGTTGCAAAGAAGATAAAATTATTTCTTTCTGCTGCTGATATCATAATGTACCTAGAATACACACCTACTATGTACCCATAAAAATAAAAAATAATAATAAGGTACCTAGAGATTCCAAGATAATCTAATGAGGACAAAATAGTCTATAAGAATTAATAAGAGTATTTGGTATGTGACTTAATAAAAAATAAATACACAAAAATTCATAGTGTTTCTCTGTATTACAGTAGCCAAATACAAAATGAATTGGATAAAATATCCCATCCATAATACCCAAAAAAAACCCCAAAACTGTTAAATACTTGTGAGTCAATTAAATATGGAACCTGTATGAAGTAACCTATAGGTCAAATTAAAAGACACAAAACAGGATCTGAAAAACATCTTTGCATGGTAAGACTATTAATGTATCCTCTAAGAAAGAGAATATATTATGATAATGAATATATAATTAATACAATCCCAAATAAAATACCAATGGAATTTTAATTATACAAAATGGTACAAAGGCATATCTCTCAAAACAAATATCCAGTTACCAGGAAATCATTAATAAAGAATAGCCAGGGGGCCAGCATGGTGGCTCATGCCTGCAATCCCAGCACTTTGGGAAGTCCAAGTGAGCGGATCACCTCAGGCCAGGAGTTTGAGACCAGCCAGACCAGCATGGCGAAACTGTGTCTCTACTAAAAATACAAAATTAGCCAGGCATGGTGGCACATGCCTGTAATCCCAGTTACTCAGGAGGCTGAGGCAGG
>NW_016107315.1:2404391-2424686 GCF_001604975.1 Cebus imitator
AAAAAAAAAAAAAAAAGAATAGCCAGGGAGCGCAGACTTAGCACTCTAAAGTAACTGAAGTAACTGTACCCCAAACAGCAGGAATAGACATACAAATTATCAGAACAGAATGGAAAACAAAAAGAAATAGATCCCAACTAATATGGAAATTTAATAAATGATAAAGGTGGTATTTCAATTTTATGGGAAAATCCCAGCTTCTTTAATAAATAGTGGGTCCATCTAGAAAAATAAAGTTGGACCCCTCACCTCTCAACACATATCAACATTAATTCCTGGTAGACTAAAATCTAACTAGAAAAACAGCCCCTGAGGTGGCTGACTCCCAGTTCCCAGTCAACCAGTTCCAGCACACTCTGGATGGCCCACCCTTGACAAGATGATCAGGCTACGAGATCTGGGCCAGGATAGCTCAGACCCATCCAAGGACACTTGGAAGAGAGGGGCGCCCATGTCTTAAAGCGCTTGTCCCAGTTCCTGCGCTGTCTAACTTGGATATGTAGCAGCAGCAGGAGATCTCCAGCCAGCAAGGCCCAGGAGTTGCCTGCCAGCTGGTGGACTGAAGCGAGTCCTTACACACCTGAAGTATAGTCTACAGTCTACACCAGGGGTCCCCAACCCCCAGGCCAGGGACCAGGGCTGCACAGCAGAGGGTGAGCAGCAGGTGAGCTTTACGGCCTGAGCTCGGCCTCTGTCAGATCAGTTGCATTTGATTCCCATAGGAGCTCAAACCCTATTGTGAACTGCACATGGGGATCTAGGTTGCACGCTTCTTATGAGAATCTTATGCCTGATGCTCTGAGGTGGAAGCTTCAATTTCACACCCCCAACCCCATCCATGGAAAAAGTGTCTTCCATGAAACCAGTCGCTAGTGCCAAAATGGTTGGGGACCACTAGTCTGCTCCTTCCTGACACCACCACACATCACCTGGCAGGCCTCCCCTGGTGCAGAGCTCAGCAGACAACGGAGCCCTCCTCTTGCTGACGTTATCTCATCTCCACTAGTTTCTCTCACTATAATTCTTAACTGTGGAGGTTGGGATACTAGTGCCAGAGTAACCGGGGGAGGAGTTTGTGAGAGAGGGTAGCTCCACGTGCAACCTCCATCTGGACCTTGGCTCCCTCGCCCTTGTGGTTAACAGAAGACAAACCGTTCTACCTGCTGCCTGTGCCCTGCCTGTTTTCTGTCTTTCACCTTAAGGCTCTAGCTGTTGGCCATAGTTTCTCCCGGATGTCCTAATTAACTTTCTTGATATTTTCCTTTCTTCCCTTTTATTAGATTTTATCTGTGATCAATATTTCCCTCTCCACAAAGCTTGAGACAATACTGTATGACCTGTAGGTTTGGGAGAACTTTCTAGTTCAGACAGGAAACACAAAAGCTAGGAAAGAGACTGAAATGCTTCATTGGCAAAAGATATTTTGATAAACAAAGGTTAAAGAACAGAAAGGAGAATTGCAAAACAAATGACAGAGAAACAGTTTGAATGCCTGCATAGTTGTCCCAGATAACAAAACTACAACCCAACAGAAAAATGGCCAAAATAATACAAATAGAAGAGCAAAAAATATATATGAGATTGAGTAAAAGTAATTGCGGTTTTTGCCATTGAAAGTAATGGCAAAAATAGGCCAGGCGAGGTCACTCACGCCTGTAATTCCAGCACATTGGGAGGCCGAAGCAGGTGGATCATCTGAAGTCAGGAGTTTCAGACCATCCTGGCCAACATGGTGAAACCCCATCTCCACTAAAAATACAAAAGTTAACCAGGCATGGTAGCCAACGCCTGTAATTCCAGGTACTCGGGAGGCTGAGGCAAGAGAATCACTTGAACCTGGGAAGCGGAGGTTGCAGTGACCCAAGATTGCACCACTACACTCCAGCCTGGGCGACAGAGCAAGACTCTGTCTCAACAAAAAGAAAGTAATGGCAAAAACCACAATTACTTTGCACCAACCTAACATTATCAATAAACATATGAAAGTATGCCTAATCCTCCCAGTAGCAACAGAAATGTAAAATAAAGTTACTATGAGATATACTTTACACCCTTTAGACTAAAAAGAATCTGTAAGTGTGATAATGCCTACTGTTGGCAGAGATGCATGGTGTTCTCATACACTATGGTTGGTGGAATTATAGCTTTTTAAAGGGGCAGTTTAGCATGATCTATTGAAATTTAATAGACCCATACCCTCCATACCCTTTGGCCCAGAAGCCACACTTTCCTGTGAAAAGCCCTGAATGTGAGCATTATAATACTGGGGTACAGGGGTTGAGGGTGCCCTCAGCTCCCCTGAGAGGACGTTTCTCCAGGTTCTTGGTCTCCTGCCCTCTCAAGAATGAGAGAGGGGACCACGGCGCAGTGTGCAGTAAATGCCGGACTCAAAAGTGTTTGTAGAAAGTGATTTATTTAAAGAGAGAGAGAGAAACAGGAGGAGGAGAGACAAAGAAACAGCTAACTCTCACACTGCGTGAGAGAATCCAGAAAGATGGAATCCAGGAGAGGAAAGCAGCTTCCACGAGAGTGTTAGGGAATAGAGAGAGATGGAGTTTAGGAGGGGAAGACAGGCTTCCACGAGAGTGTGTGGAAGGGGACTCCAGAGGGAAAATCCAGGCGAGAGAAAGACGGCTTCCATGAAGCAAGTGTTCGTGGAAGGGGACCCAAACATGGAGTCCGAAGGGGTGTGGAAGAAGGGGACTTTTAACCTGGGAGGAACCCTCACCTTCTCTAAGACCCCAGGCCAATGAAAAGAGTTCCTTAGAACTTCCGCTGGAGTGATTGACTCTTCGTTTCTTCCAGCGCCCGTGAGACTTAAACATAAACTGTTAAATCTCCCAGATGGAGAGAGATGGGAGGGGTGCATGGCGCTAGGAAGTTCTTGCCCTTAAAACTACGCCCCCTTGTGGACCCGAAAAGAGAACACCTTCCCTCAGCATCAGTGTGTGATGACACATGTGAAAGACATTTATGCCACACTGCGTAGGGGTGAATAAAAACAATGAACAAAAGAATACCCATCAGTAAGGGAATGGAGGACTAAACAGTGGTACTTCCACTCCTTGAAGTATTCATTGTCAATAAAAAGAACGGTTAGATCTATACCAGCTGATTTGGTGATTTTCCACAACATATTGTGACATGAGAAAAGCAACATATATTTTTTAAATGCTCTTATTTGTATAGCAAAAACAAAATCCATACATGTAAAATAGACTGATGGCTAGGTATGATTATGTGAGCAATAAGGAAAGCTATGACAGGATACACAGCGGATATTAATGCTGTTTATGGAGGAAGGGCAGGTAATCAGGGGTGAGTGGGGAAAGAGGACAGGGAGAAAAGGAATGAGGAGAGGATAAATATTTTTTTTTTTTTTGAGACGGAGTTTCGCTTTTGTTACCCAGGCTGGAGTGCAATGGCGCGATCTCGGCTCACCGCAACCTCCGCCTCCTGGGTTCAGGCAATTCTCCTGCCTCAGTCTCCTGAGTAGCTGGGATTACAGGCACACGCCACCATGCCCAGCTGAATTTTTGTATTTTTAGTAGAGACGAGGTTTCACCATGTTGACCAGGACGGTCTTGATCTCTTGACCTCATGATCCACCCGCCTCGGCCTCCCAAAGTGCTGGGATTACAGGCTTGAGCCACCGCGCCCGGCCAAGGATAAATATTAAGAAGATATTTTCAGAGTGAACCTGAACAAGAAGTCTAGAGCAATGTGGAGCCATCCCAGCCCAGACCACAGGGAACAAACTCAGTATGGAAGACACAGAAGATGCCCTTATCTGTTCCTGTACCATCTCCTCCCACCCTCTTGGAAGCTACCAGGTGCTTACAGAGGAGGAACTGGAGACTTATTCCAGGCTTTTTTGTTTCAGGCTTAATAGTATGTGAGTATACATGAAAACTCTATAGGACTTCCACTTCCAGTCAAGATGAAGTAGCACGGACCTGACTTACCCTCCTGCTTGAAACAACCAAAACAACAACAACAAACCCCAGATATATATAAAACAGCACTTCTTAAGACACTGGTCATTAGGCAACAAAGAACAGTGATCCCTGAGAGACAGGACACAAACACAATGAATCCCATGGCCTTGAGAGTTTCCAGGCAATAGCACGGGGAAGAAGAGAGCAGGCAGGGCCTGGCAGATGCCCTGAATTAAAGAAGCTGGAAGTTCAGGGAAACTGAGTAGGCTAGAACTCACAATGCAGACTATAAGAGAGACAGCTACAGAGAGAGAAATTTGCACATCTTCAGAAGGTTCCCCTTGAGTACCCAGCAGAGCACCAATCAGCATATGCGCAGGAGGAAACTACCTGAGACCAGGGAAAGAACCACCTGCAATACTGTCCCAGTGCCCACACAGAGTTAGGAATAGTGCCTATTCCCATCAGCCAAAACAGGAAAACCTCACGGTTCATGAGGCATTAGATAGAATATTCAGAATGCTTTTCCCTCAGTAGTGGGGAGTAATTAACCTAAGACTAAACTTGATTCTCGCCTTGCCTAACAAGGTTTAGAAGCAATATCCAAAAGGATCAAACTGTTTCCAAGTAACTTAACTGCACTCTGAAGAAAAAAACAGGAATATTTATAGGAATACAAAAATATCCAGCATCCATCAAAAAACATTCTCAATGTCCGGCATCCAATAAAAAAATTACCAGGCATGCAAGGAAACAGGAAAATACAACCCATAATGAGGGAGGAAATCAGCCAGCCAAAACTGACCTAGATATCAGAATTAGAAGACAGAGACTTTAAGACAATTACTACAACTGCATTCTGTGTAGCAAAAAGTTAAATAGAAGAGACATGGAAAATATTTAAAAGACCCAAACTGAACTTCTAGAGATGAAAATTACAATGTCTCAGATGAAAAATGCAACTGGCAGGATCAACAGATTAACATGGCAGAAGAAAATATTAGTAAACTTGAAGACATGATAATAGAAACTATTCAACCTTAATACATAAAGAATAGTAATTTTTTTTTTTTAGATGGAGTCTCACTCTGTCACCCAGGCGGGAGTGCAGCGGCTCCATCTTGGCTCACCACAACCTCCACCTCCTAAGTTCAAGCAATTCTCCTGCCTCAGCCTCCCAAGTAGCTGGCATAACAGGCATGCATCACAATGCCTGGTGAATTTTTGTATTTTTAGTAGAGACAGGGTTTCACCATATTGGCCAGGCTGGTCTTGAACTCCTGACCTCAAGTGATCTGCCTACTTCAGCCTCCTAATTTGCTGGGATTACAGGCATGAGCCACCACACCCAGCCTAAAAATAATGAATTTTAAAATTGAAGGAAAAGAACATCAGTGAACTGTAGGACACCCTCAAATCTAATAAACATATAATTTAAGTCCCAGAGGATAGAGAGAGAAGACAGAAAAATTATCTACAAAAATAGGGCTGAAAAATTTCCAAATTTGAGGAAAACTACAAATTCACAGATCCAAGAAGTCCAAAGAAAACCAAGCACAAGGAATAGGAAGAAAGCCAGTGTGAACTGAGGCCTCCTGCCATTAGCCATGTGAGTGAACTTGGAGGTAGATCCTCCAGCCCCGGTCAAGCCTTCAAATGACAGTGGTCCAGCCAGCATTTTCATTGCAACCTCAAGAGAGACCCTGAGAGGAACCACCCAGGTAAGACTCCCTAAATTCCTAACCCACAGAAACTGAGAGGTAATACATGTTGGTTGGTTTACACACACCACAGACATACACACACATAAACTTTATAGAATTCCCCCTTTAAAAATAAAAAATAGCAATTTCCATGCTGTGCATACTCTGAAAAAAAAAAAGAAAATGAAAAAGCAAGTTGATGATAATATTTACTTTAAGAAATACATAAAAAGGGAGTAATGTCAGCATAAAAGGCCAAATAGAGAACACCAGAGTTCCTCCACAAAAGCAGTAATTACAGTCTGCTATATTTGCTTTATTTAAAAAGTAAAACTACCTGTTTGCAGATAACATAACCTTACTTACAATAAGACATAAAGAAAATTCTAAGGAATGCACAACAAAATCTATTTGAGCTAATAAATTAATTCAGCAAAGTTGCAGAATACAAGATCAACATGCCAAAGTCATGTGTATATTTATACACTAGGAATGAACAACTCAAAAATGAAATTAAGAAAACAATTCCATTTGTAATAGCATCAAAAAGAATTAAATGCTTAGGAATAAATTTAACCAAGCAGATGAAAGACATGTACAATGAAAACTACAAAGCACTGTTGAAAGAAATTAAAGATGTAGATGAATGGAAGATACTCCATGTTCGTGGGTTGGAAGACTACTCCCCAAATAGATCTACAGATGTAATGTAATCCCTGTCAAAATTCCCACTGCCTTTCTTTGCAGAAATGGACTAGCTAATTTTAAAGTTCATATGAAATTGCAAGGGTGTAAGAATAGCAAAAATGATCTTGAAAACAAAAAACAAAGTTGGAGGACTCACATCTTTCTTTTCAAAATTTACTACAAAACTGCCACAATCAAGACATCTAACCTGGCATTTGGATAGATATATAGAGAGAGACCAGAAATAAAACCGTACATCTATGTTCAATTGATTTTCAACAAGGGTACCAAGATCCAGGGGAAAGAACAGTCTCTTCAACACAGATTCTAGGACAACTGGATAACCCCATGCAAAAAAATGAAGTCGGATTCTTTCCTCAACATATACAAACATTAATTCGATATTGAGCTAATATCTAAATGTAACCGATAAAACTACAAAACCCTTACAATAGAACACATAGGTAAATCCTCATGATCTTGGTTTTGGCAGTGAGTTATTAGCTAGGATCCAAAGCACAAGCAACAAAGAAAAATTAGATAAATTGGACTTGACAAGATTGAAACAAAGAATATTATGTAGAAAGTGAAAAGACAACCTACAGGACGGGAGAAAATATTTTCAAATCATGTATCTGATAAGGGTCTGCTGCCCATCATATGTAAAGAATTTCTACAACTCAACCACAAAAAGACAAATAAGCCAATTAAAGCAGACAAAGGGTTTTAACAGACATTTCTCCAAAGAAGGTACACAAATGGCTAACACGTGCTTGAAAAGACACGCAATGTCATTGGTCTTAGGGAAATAAAAATTGTAATCACAATGAGATACACTTCACACCCATGATTGCTATACTTTTCCAAAGGAAAACAATAACTGTTGGTGAGGATGCAGAGATTGGTGAGAATAAAAAATGGCTCAGCTGTGTGAAAAGCAGTTTTGTGCTTCCTTAGAAAGTTAAACACAGAATTATCATATGACCAAGCAATTTCATGTCTAGGTATATACCCAAAAGAATTGAAAACAGTTGTTCAAACAAATACTTGTACAAGAATGTTCATAGCAGCACTGTTCACAATCACCAAAGAGTGGAAACAACTCAAATGCTCGTCAACTGATGAACATACAAACAAAATAGAGTACATCATACAGTAGAATATTATTCCGCTGTAAAAAAGAATGAAGTACTGATACATGCTATAACATGGATGACCCTTGAAAACGTTACGCTTAGTGAAAGAAGCCAGGTACAAAAGGCCCTATATTGTATGATTCCATTTATATGAAATGTCTTTTATAGGCAAATCCATGGAGGCTAAAAAGCAGATTAGTGATTCTCAGGGGCTAGGGTGGAAAAAAGGTAAATGGGGAATGACTATTGCTTAATGGGTACAGGGTTTCTTTTTGAAATTAGATAAAATTAGAGGCTAGAATTTTAAAATGGTTAAGACAATCAATTTTATGTTACATGATTTACTTCAATTCATTAAAAAGATATACAGAAACACATTAAAAATACTATTATGTATTTTTTTAGGTACGGATGTACTGTGTTTGTAAATGCACAGTTAAAAACAAAAAAGATAAATGCATAGCTAGTTGTCCAGGATACCCTCCAAGCTGGATCCAGTAATAATACAGAGGAGGAAACATTGATCATCAGGGTAAAGTTTGAAATGCATAAATTTTTACAAGAATATATTTAAAATTTACATGATTAATTAAAAATAAGTTATTTTATTAGAAAATTTTTATGAGTATATACCTGGTATAAGGTCTGAAAGAATAGCTCTGGGGAAAAATTTAATGGGAAATTCCCTTTCCACCTTATGTGTGTCTGCATATTGAAATTTTGGCAACAGAAATGTAGTAAATTTATAATCAGAAAAAATATATATCAAACAAGAAGAAAAGAAGAGGAAGCTGGAGAAGAAGCAGTGAGGAAATAGAGATCAAGGACTGTGCTCTGGGAAAACGTAGTAAGATTTAAGGACTTTGTCTTACCCCCACCCGCATCTGCTGCCACTTTCAACTGCAAAACTCTGGCAGGATTTTCCAGGGACAGCCAAGAAGGTAGCCAAGTTACGGAATTATGGTAACTCCCAACCAGGCCAAAATGGGGGAGGAATGGTGGAGTGTGGCATCTTGACCATGGCAACTTGGCCTGGATGGGCTAAGCCCCTAGAACACTGGCCACTAAGTGAACCCTTCTGCAGGGTGGATGCCTGACGTGAGGACTGACAAAGTGAAGGCTCTTGGGATGGTTGGTTCCAGCACTTTGCTCACCCAGATTGGCAATCATTAATGGAAGCAATAGGATCCACTATTTGAGGACTCTAAACATGTTTGGTTTACTAAGGTTGCTTGGTTGACAGTGGGGCCAGAACCTGTAAGATGCCCAGATGAGCAGTACTATAGCAATGAAATGAGGCAGCAGGATTCTCAAAAACATATAAACCGAAGCTATGGACAGTGTGTGGCCCTACTAGCCGCAGGCACCCAGCAAACCTTCATGCAGATAAATGAACAATGAAATGCACACAAAAGCCAGAGCCCAAATGGCCTCCCATGTCTCAAAGGACTCCCAGCATCTCTGCATCACCTGAGTGTGCAGTTCCAGTGCTAATTCTGAATCTTAGAAGCACAGCTTTCTGTGAGCTCCCAGGAGATCTGGTTGCACAATGACATTCTTACAGCGAGGCAGGACAGATCCAGGTTTTGTGGGACCTAAAACATGGAAGTCAGTGTGAAAAATCACATGCTTTATGCATCCCAAATGTCAATAATGTTTCTGTAGAAAATGCAGTTGTAAAATCATCCTATAAAGAAACATTCAAAAGTTATGTAGCTAACATGTAGAAAAATATAGAGGTGCGTCCAGTTAATTCATAGGAATATTATGTTATGTTTGAGGTATTTATCAAGTTAAAAAATGGTAACTCCCAACCAGGCCAAAATGGGGGAGGAATGGTGGAGTGTGGCATCTTGACCATGGCAACTTGGCCTGGATGGGCTAAGCCCCCAGAACACTGGCCACTAAGTGATCCCTTCTGCAGGGGTGGATGCCTGACCTGAGGACTGACAAAGTGAAGGCTCTTGCTATCAGGATAGCAGCGCTTCTGTCCCTGCATCTTCATGTCATGACACAAGGTGAATGAATGAACACCAACAGCAGAATGGCTAACATGGATTTATGTATTCCCAAGGGTGACTGTGAACCACATAAATCTATGCTGTTAAACTAAGTCTATCCCAGCTCAGCCTCCCCTTAATCACATTGCAAAAGAGGCTGCCATTCCACACTACTCACCTGGAGGAGAGTGATGGAGTAACAGGGAAGAGAGACAGAGGTCCTCTCCAATTGCAGCTAAAATATCTTGTTTCACAAATTTTACCCAAAAATATACAGTTGTATGAACACATTGCTTAGGCCCTGACAGGCACCCTGACACTTAAGCTTCAGGAAATCCAAATTGACTCTGAATAGGCTTAAAGTAAAACTCCTTACTTGTAGGTAAGCTGCATGGCTCTCTTCACTGCCACCAGGAGGAACAAAAATGCCACTGGGTCTGGGAAATAAACTGAAGGCAAGAGATAAATGGTAGGCTCCCAAAATGGTGGGAATAAATAAAGCAAAGGCAATGCAAGCAAGAGGAGAGAGAAATGTGGTTAAAATGTGTGCAGACAGCACCTGAAGAGGTGGAGTCTTGTGTGCAAGTGGGCGGAGTCCAATGATGGAGGTGTGACTAACAGTTGAGGGTGGGGCTAAAGACTAGGGTGGCCTAAATGATAGATAAGTGGACCCTAAAGACCAGGGCCATGGATACACAAAATGTGAGTAAGGCCCTTGCAGGAGGGACTTGCCTGACAGGGAATGAACAGTGTCTAAAGGTGAGGGGGGTACTGGAAACAAGATGAATAGGCCCTAGAAACAAGAAAGCAGAGGCACCTGGGCCAGGCCTTCCTTCCTCCCAAGATCAGAGGTGGGGATAGGAACAGGAGGGGAGAGTGACCCATTGAGCATCTCCCTGTTCTTCCTTCCCCTCAATCAGTTAGAGAAGACAGCCATAAAGATTCAGGCATGGTGGCGTGGCAACATGGTGCGCCGGACATTACTGCATGCAGCACTCAGAGCCTGGGTCATCCAGTGCTGGTGGAGGTCGATGCAGGCCAAGATGTTGGAGCAAAGACGGCGCCTGGCACTAAGGCTCTATACCTGCCAGGAGTGGGCAGTGGTGAAGGTGCAGGCACAGGTTCGAATGTGGCAGGCCCGCAGGCGGTTCCTCCAGGCACGCCAAGCAGCCTGCATCATCCAATCTCACTGGCGCTGGCATGCCAGCCAACAGCGAGGCCTGATCCAGGGCCGCTACGAGGTCAGAGCCAGCCGGCTGGAGCTTGACATCGAAATCCTCATGACCTAGGGTGCTGGCAGAGCCAAGGAGGCTGGATCTCTCTTCTAATAAAGACCCTACTGACCACACACTTGCCCTTTGGAGATTAGACTCACCAAGGAGGGCTCAGCCCCTAACTGTTCTGCCTTCCACCCAGAAAGATTCCGTGGTGTGGTCTAGAGATCCTGTCCTCAGGTCACCAACCCTAGGCTCCTCTTTCTAACAGCATACCTGGCCAGTCTTGCATCCAAGAGAGCCAAGATCAAACACTGATGCTTCAGTCAGGCTGATTTTGGCCCCTTCCGCAGTGGGAGTAGGCATTGGGCTTTAGTTTTCTGCAGCCCCTGTCCAGGCATCTCCATTCAGAGCAGGACATCAGAGAGTCTGGCTGCAGCCAGGGCCAGCTGGGAAGGCCAGGATTCCACAGGCCTGTGCTTGGCAGGGCCCTCAGGGCCAGCAGCATGCTTGGCAGGGAGCCAGGAAGACAGGGCACTTCAGCTGGGCAACAGCAGGACAGACGCTGTGCCTTATGGTGGGAGAGGCAGTCAGGGAGCAGTCAGCCAGAGCCAGCCCCTGGGGAAGCCAGAGCAGGAGCTGAGGGCAGCAGCTGTGTCTGCCTCCTCCCCACCCTGGGGCTTCACAACAAGGCTTCCCTCCCCTCTGCTGGTCACTTCCTGGGAGAGCCAGGCATGAGATCAGGGAGGGGAGAGAGACTCAAGGGATATGGAAGGATGGTGGTGGGGGTGGCTTGGGGGCAGGTAAACAGAGGATGAGGGGTAGGCAGGGGGAAGGGCTGTCCCTCTGCGCCTGGAGGTCATTGGGCAGACAGCCTCTAAATCCTACCATGGCCTCAGAAGCAGCTGTGCTCCTCCTCTACCCCCACGTCCCCTCTCTGTCCTCCCTGCAGGCTGCCTCACCCTCTGCTGGCCTGCTTTGGGTGGGTGCTGCTGGGCCACTGCTTTGCTGAGTGTCCTTTTGTCTCTGGGCACCTATGGTGCAACCATCTCTCACATGGTCTCTCACTGTCTCTGCTTTATCATCCATGGCCAGGGTCCCTCACTCTCAGCCTGTGCCCTTCAGATGTTTGTGTGAACCTCCATCCCAGAAGCCTGAGGTCTGCAACCCTCCGCAGGCTCTTTCCATGGTGGGCCCTGTACAAGCAATTGGAGGGCCAGTGGGGAGGTGTGCAGGGGTCTTTATGCCTTGTAGCTGGGTGACGCTTTCCCCAATCCGTGTGTGTGTGTGTGTGTGTGTGTGTGTGAGTCTCCAGAACAGCTGTAGCAGGTGTGAGGGTTCAGGGTTCAGCCTGATGCCCATTATCTCCAGTAGCTGCAGGTGGTAGTGAAGCAGCTGGACTTTCTGACTGAATCCCACTCTTCCAAGGGAACCCAGTCAGGGGCACTGGATACAGCTTTGCCCACCTCCTACTCACAGCAACAGGTGATTAGATAGGTCTGCAGCTGGGCATAATAGGAATTCTGCATGACTAACCCCTTACGTGCTACTCCAACAGTGAGACATGTTTAAACCCTTGATTGGCAATGGTTTAAGTCTCTGAGTTACGTATTCTCAACATAGGATGTTGCAATCCCCTAGGACACTAAAAAAATACTGATACCTGGACCCACCCAGGGATTCTGCTTTAACTGGGCTGGTGTGATGCCTGGCATCAGGATTCCAAAGTGCAGCCTTGGTTTGGGAGCTGCTGAGTTAAGCCCTTCTCTGCTGGCCCATGTAGTCCCACTTGGATATGCTCTACAGAATTTCAGGCTGAACACAGCAGACTCAAGGTCATCAAGGCTTCCTGCTCTCTGATGAGCTAAGAATGCCAAGTGAAATAGGAATCCAATGGGAGCAACCCATTTGGGTCAAAAACTTTTGGAAGCAGGAAAACACAGTTTGGTAGCTGGGGGGCTGAATGTGAGGGGCTTTTGAGGGGAACATGGGTGAGACCTCTTGTCCCAGGTAGACAGGCTCCCAAGAAGATGGCACCACACAGATGTGAGCAATGAGATTCACGGGCTAGCCCAAGAAAGCCAAGCTTCATCCAAAGCCTTCACCACCACTTTGGGTGTCCTGCTGGTGGTCAGGGGTCTTAAGAAGCCGGGGATGGTCTGGACCCGTGGGCAGTGGGCATTGGAGAGGCCCAAGGCAGAGGACATGGGTGGATGGGATGGGAGAAAGACTCCTGTGAGGTCTGTAGCCAGTGTTGGCCTAGATCACTAGAGCTACCCTTCTCTCCTCAGCAGGGGTGAGGCTGCTGGTGGGACTCTCAGAGGCAAACCTCAGAGGCCCTTCCTGCTGCTCCTCACCATCGCTGAGAATTGAACTGCTGGAGGAACTCTTCCTGAGAACACATATCATATGCTGCAACACAAGTGTGGAAGGGGAGGTTGTGCTTGTAGCATTGTGGTGGGAGTAGGTCTAAGAGCACTCTAGGGGGACCAAGTATCCCCAGTCTTGCTCCTTCTTCAGATGACATGGTGTCCCCAAGAGATATGTGCCCCCAGCCCTCCCATCCATAAAGAATTGCATTGGCCCTCAGACTGGCCCAGCCTACTGAGCCCCTAAGAAGGTAGTTCAGTAAGGGAGGGCCCATCCCCTGCAGTTCTTTTCCACCACTGGAAAGGATTCCAGGATGACATCTCATCTCTTTGTCCCCAGGGTGTCCACCCTACGCTCTCAAGCCTCCTGCCTAATGCATCACCAACCTCAGCTCTGACCACACAGCTCCAGGGTCTCCCCATCCTTGTCTTCTTGTTTCTTTGTGTCCCACATGCTAAATCCAAAATGAGATGGCCACAGCCGCCACCATGCCATGCCACTTAGTTTGAGTGAACTGACCAGCATCCCACTGGCCACACATGCACCCATGTTACACATTGATTATAACCATCAACCCACTCCGTCCCCACCCTGCCAGGGTGGAAATGCTTGGTGTAAAAATATCATCGAGGCCTCAGCACTTTGGGAGGCTGAGGCGGGTGGATCACAGGGACAAGAGATCAAGACCATCCTGACCAACATGGTGAAACCCCATCTCTGCTAAAAATACAAAAATTAGCTGCGTGTGATGGTGCACGCCTGTAGTCCCAGCTACTAAGGAGGCTGAGGCAGGAGAATCGCTCGAACCTGGGAGGCAGAGGTTGCAATGAGCCTAGATCATATCACTACACTCCAGCCTAGGTGACAAAGCAAGACTCTGTCTAAAAAAAAAAAAAAAAAACAGTGACCATAGATTTTGAGAGTGAAAGGGGCACTACTGATAAATACGTTGGGAACACCAAGTGCAAACCAGGACTGTCTTGGGAAAAACCAGGAGGTGTTATCAGCCTATTGGTAAGACTCCGTGTGCAGAGGGTGGCAGGAGGTAGGAGATGGGGTAGAGGGCAGAGAAATTTCCAGCTACACAAGAAGAGACAAAAGCCAATGCATGACCCCAAGACAGAGTGTGAGGAGGCTGAGGTACTGCTGCAGCCTGCTACCTGCCCTTGCCCTCCACCTCCTTCCCTTGTGTCACCCCAATAGGCACAGGGAGATCTGAGAATATGACCTGAGGAGACTGCATAGCCCAGAGGTGAAAGGAAGCCGAAGCCGAAGGAGATGCCT
This sequence comes from Cebus imitator, assembly GCF_001604975.1. NCBI lineage: Eukaryota > Metazoa > Chordata > Mammalia > Primates > Cebidae > Cebus > Cebus imitator. The sequence continues at coordinate 2,418,724 of NW_016107315.1, forward strand.
AAGTGATGAGTCTGAGCATTGTACACTTCACTATGGAGCTTGCAAGTAGCCAAGATCCCTGGGACCCTCAGACAGGAGGCAAGAAGCGCCAAGAGGACTGGTGGTCTCAAAGAGGCCTGAGATAGAGACAAGAAGCCACGGACTATAAGGACCTTGTCACTTGAGGCCAAGGCAGAGACCATGAGCATTGCAGAAGGTGAGTTTAGGTCAGGGGTGGGGCACAGGGAGGTCCATTTCTCAGAGGTGGGTTGAGGACAAACAACATGGTACCCATGAGTGCAGCAGAACCAGCTGCAGGAATCAACCTAGGACCGGGAGCAGGGGTTCATGCTTGTAATCCCAGGACTTTGGGAGGCCGAGGTGGGAGGACTGCTTGAGGCCAGGTGTTCAAGAGCAGCCTGGGCAGCACAGCAAGACCCTGTCTCTAATATATATATAGATAGATCGATGTAATTATATATTTTATATATAGATGTAATATATATATAGATATCAACTCAGGAGGGGAAAGTGGGGGATGTGAGTGAAGCATGACTGGCTATGAGTCGATCATTGTTGAAGCTGCATGATGACTACTCACTGTGTTTTTGGATATGTTTGAAAGTTTCCATGATAAGAACATGAAAAAGTAATGTTCGTATAAATAATAGAAGAATGAAAATTACCTCTGTATCTTCCATAACAGTTAAAAATTGCATTGGGCTGTTAGGAATAGACACCTGAAAAACAGTGGCTTACACAAAACAGAAGTTTGTTTTCCTCTCCCAAAAATGAATCCCAGAAGTGGGAAGTCCAAAGTATGGCAGCTCCATGATGTCAACAGGGTCCCATCTCCTTCCCTCTGTCCACACTGCACCATTGGATGGACCCCTTGTCCTTATGCTCTCAAGATAATTCCCACAGTTCCAGTTATCATGTCTACATTCCAGGCAAGAAAATTAAGGACGAAAGGAGAAACTGTTCATGTCAACTGAATTTATTTCTTTAAAAATCTTTTCCTAGAAGGCTCACTTGCATAGTCACCTCAATTTATAATTTGCTAGAACTGTTACTTGACCCTCCCAGCTACAAGGATGCATGACTAAACTCAGATGTATCCAAATAGGCTAGTTTTTGCTGCAGTACAAACTGCCTAATCTCAGTGGCTTGACTGAAGCATATTTCTCACTTACACGAAGCCTGCTGGGGTCCCTGTAGGACAGCAGCGTTCCTCTGTGCGTTTGCTCAGCATTCCAAGTTCCTCCACTGTGACACCACCTTCATATGCATATGAACCTCTGTGACTGTGCTCTTAGCAGGGATGGAGAGAAGAGCATCAGCAATTAGAGCCTTTCACTTGGAAGTGTCACATTTCACTTCTGCTCCATTTTTGTTGGCTCAACTAGCCATGTAGCTGTGTCTAACTTTAAGGAAAAGGGAAATACAATCTTCCCACATGCCAGAAAGGAAAAGAGAAGAAGAATGTTGATGAACAGAACAATGTCCTCTACATCTACGTTCCATATATAAGGTAAAAGTGAGAGTGGATTTTGGGGAGGCAATCAGCAGCCTCTGCCACAACTCCTAAAAACACTAGAAGAAAAACATGAAGGGGAAAACTCAATTCAACAGCAGCATGAAATGGAAGAAAACAATAATATGAAAGCATAATAGGTAGAAAGCTCAAAGATGGATAAGCCTGTGTTAAATGGAAATGGGTAAAATGTGTCTATTAACAGGATCTCACATTGGGTTTTAAAAATACCCACCCGTATGTTGTTTATAATGGACGCACCTGAAACGAAAGGAAGCTGGAGGATGAAACTGAAAAATAGAAAAGGTAAAGAGGAGAGAAAACTTAGCTGTTTAAAATACATTTAATCCTCTCTCCTGAGCCCAAGAAAAAGATGAAGATAAAGAAATTAACTTCACCCAGGAAAGCTCACATCATGAAGAGAGTGGGAGAAATGCTTTCAGTGGATAAGAGAGGACCACAATTCTGGAAACGGGAAAGCTAGAAAAGAGGGGTAGGCAGCAGGAGGAAGCTGAAGAAAACAGTGCTCAGAGGAACGAAAGGATGAGGTGACCAGGACTGAACTGCAAGTGTCTGACGCCAGTACCTGGGCTCTTCACCACTCTACAAACTGCCTCTTCAAGAGGACTTGTGACTCCAGCTGTAAGAAAGCCCTGATATTATGGAGTTTTTGAAAAAGAACACACACACACACACACACACACACACACACACACACCCTCTCTAATTAAAATATCACACACATACATACATTTGGATAAAGTGCATATTAAGAGCAATGGGCAGTTTTGCCACCAAGAATAGTTCTGCAAAATGTAAAACAGCAGATCATTCCAAGTACTATAAACGATTCTAGAGTGTAGAAAGAACAGAAAGCCACCCAACTATCTATCGTGCTGGCTGATGTCAAAGCCAGACAAGTATATTATGAGAAAGGAAAATTTAGACCACTGTTAATAATAAATGTAGATGTAAAAACTCTAAACAAACTATAAGCACATTGCAATCAAAATTATTTCTATATATATAGGAGTTTCTCCAGGAAAATACTGACGGCTCAACAGTGAAAAATCCATCACTGTAACTATTTTAAAGAAGAAAAATCATATGATTATAATTAACTACTCATTCCCATTTTTAAAAATTACTAACAAAATGTAAAGAAAACAAACTTTATACTAGCAATCCAAGGAATTAAAATCAAAAACTGGCTTCTGACTTTCTAAAATAGACTCAAAATCTTGGAATCGACTCTTAAAACTAATGGCAGAGGCAAAATCTTTTGATTGGCAAGAACCATCCTTTTTGAGAAAAAAACCAGGATTTAGTGTTTCAAAAATTTCAAGGAATCTGGGCCTAAACTTGTACTAAAAACACTAAATATAGAGCAAGTTGGAGGGGAAACTAGACAGCTTAGCTTGCAGTATGTCCCTGAGAAAGTGGCCTTTGTCCAGATCAATTCCCCCACAATAACCATTGAAGGTGGCTAACAATCTCCATACAATTTGGAGAACCTGAGAGCAAGGGTACCAGTGTTCTTTTCCTGGGTGGGGCCCAGAAAAGAAAGCAAGATCACAGTACGTACTTCTCCCACAAGCTCAGCCAGCAAGTGGTAGCAGCAACAGTGTAGAATTGGCAACAAGGTGGCCTCAGCAGAGAGGGGCCAGGACCCACCCCCTCCAGTCTCCAAAGCTTGGGACTTAGCTACATATGTGAATGTGCAGATATCAACAGCCAATGCCAACATGGTGAAGGAGCCACCAGCTAGGCACCTTCCAGATCTGCCAGAACAGTGCACTAACACCTAATACGTGGATGCCAATCTAGGGAAGAGCAGGAGAGGGCAAGAAGCCCCTAAATGACTGAGAAACAAACAGAAGTGATTGAGTTTGTTAGAAATTCATTAGATTACTATTTTAGCCAAGGGATAGAGGAGTATAGAATTGAAGTAGAATTACAGAAAATTAAAATTAAAAAATGAAGTTTTTCTAGAACTAATAAATAAGTACAATAAGTTGCAGGGTACAGGTTAACATGCAAAAATTGTTTTCCTATATGCCAGCAATGAACAATCGCAATTTGAAATTTAAAACTGAATACCTCAATGGATATAGTTTCAGTTCTGCAAGATGGATACATTTTTAAATAAAGATACATACACCATTTACATTAGGACAACTCCTAAAAAAGAGAAAAAGAAAGATTTATGTATGAATCTAGCAAAATATGTGCAAGAGCTATATGAGGAACACTACAGAACCTTGGCAAAAGAAGTCACAGAATATCTAAATGGAGAGCTATTACATGTTCATGGATAGAAACTTCAACATTGTTAAGATTTCAATTCTTCCCAATTTGAGAAGATTTAGCAGAATCCTGATCAAAATCATGGATGTTATTTTGTGGATAGCAACAAATTGATTCTAAAGTTTACATTAAAAGGCCAAAGACCCAGAATAGCCACCATAATACGGAGGAGGAGGAGGAAGAAGAAGAAAGAAGAAGGAGAAGGAGGAGAAAAGGATGAAGTGGAAGGGAAAGAGGAAGAAGGAGGAGGAGGAGAAGGAAAAGAAGAAGGAGGAGAAGGAGGGAGGAGGAGGGGGGAGGAGGAGAAGGAGGGAGGAGGAGGGGGGAGGAGGAGAAGAAGAAGACGAAGAGGAGGAAGAAGAAGAAGGAGAGGAGGAGGAAGAGGAAGAAGGAGTACTACTCAACTTCAAGAGTCACTATAAAGCTACAGTGATCAAGGTAGTGTGGACATGGTGAAAGAACAGACAAATAAATTAATGGAACAAAAAAGAAAGCCCCAAAATAGACCCACAAAACACACACACACACACACACACACACATAAATACAGTCAACTGGTTATAGAGAAAGGGGCAAAGGCATTCAGACAATGGAGAAATGATAGTCTTTTCAACAAATGGTTGAACACTGCATATCCACATGCCAAAAAATGAATCTAGACACAGACCTTATACCTTTCACAAAAATCAACTCAGAATAGATCATTGACCTAAATGTAAAGTATAAGACTGTAAAACTCCTAGAAGATAACATAGAAAAAATCTAGGTGGCCTTGCTTTCAGCAATGACTTTTTAGCAAAAGCATGATCCATAATGGAAAAAATTAACAAATTTAAAAAGTGATAAAGTAGAATTAAAAACTTCTTGGCACTATTAAGAGAGTAAAAAGAAGCCAAAGACTCAGAGAAAGCATTTCCAAAAAGACATATCTGATAAAGGACTGTTGTCCAAAACATACAAAAAAAAAAANAAAAAAAAAAAAAAAAAAAAAAAAAAAAAAAAAAAAAACTATTAAAAATCAACAATAAGAAAACCAATTTTTAAATGAGAAAAAAAGTCTAAACAGTTCACTAAAGAAGATAGATATACAGATGGAAAGTAAACATATAAAAAGTTGTTAACCTTGATATGCCATTGGGGAATTGTAAGTCAAAACAATAATAATAAGATATCACTGCATAGCTACTAAAATGGCCAAAATCCAAATACTGACAACACCAAACGCTGATGAGAATATGGTGCAATAGGAACTCTCATTCACTGCTAATGGAAATGCAAAATGGTATAGCCCCTCCAGAGGATAGCCAGTTTGTCAGTTTGATTAAAAAAAAAAAACTAAAGTTTTGCCGTATTATCCAGCAATTGTGTCTCTTGGTATTTACCTAACTGAATTGGACTTGTGTCCACACAAAACCTGCACTCAAATATTTACAATAAGTTTATTAATAATCACCCAAAACTGGAAAGCAACCAAGATGTTCTTCAACAGGTTAATGGATAAACACACTGTGGTACATCCATACAATGTAATATTATTCAGTGGTACAAAGAAATGAGATATCAAGCTACCAAAGAAGACATGGAAAAAACCTTGAAAACATGTTGCTAAGTAAAAGAAGCAATCTGAAAATGCCAGGTGCTGTATGACTCCCAGAATTAAGTTAACATTAGTCAAAGATATATTGTGATAAGTTGAGATACACATTGTAAGCACTTGAACAACAGAGTGAGACCCTGTAACAAAAAAATATTTTTTAACTGAATGAAAAGAAAAACAAAATTGATCAAAAATTATGGAATGCAGCTAAAGCAGTGGTTAGGAGGAGCACTAAACACTCATAAAAGAAAAAAGCCTCAAATACATAATTTAAGTTTCTACCTTAAGAAATTAGAAAAAGGGGCCGGGCGCGGTGGCTCAAGCCTGTAATCCCAGCACTTTGGGAGGCCGAGGTGGGTGGATCACGAGGTCAAGAGATCGAGACCATCCTGGTCAACGTGGTGAAATCCCGTCTCTACTAAAAATACAAAAAATTAGCTGGGCATGGTGGCAAGTGCCTGTAATCCCAGCTACTCAGGAGGCTGAGGCAGGAGAATTGCCTGAACCCAGGAGACGGAGGTTGCGGTGAGCCGAGATTGCGCCATT
>NW_016107315.1:2424696-2431280 GCF_001604975.1 Cebus imitator
TCTCAAAAAAAAAAAAAAAAAAAAAAAGAAATTAGAAAAAGGATACTAAACTAAACCCAGATCAAGCATACAGAAGGAAATCATAAAGATTCAATGAAATAGAAAACAGAAAAACAATGGAACCAAAAGTTGGTTCTTTGAAAAGAGCAACAAAATTAGCAAATTCTTAGCTACAGTTACCAAGAAAAAAAAGAACAAATTACCACAATCAGAAATAAAAGATGGGTCATCACTACCGACCTTACTCTATATCAACAAATTGGACAGTTTATGTTAGACAAATTCCTGGAAAGGCACAAATTACCAAAACTCACTCAGGAAGAAACAAAACATTTGAAAAGATTAACAAGTAAAGACACTTAATTATTATTAATTTCTTTGAGACAGTGTCTCCCTCTGTTGCCTAAGCTGGTGAGCAGTGGCACTATCAAGTGATCCTCCCGTCTCAGCCTCCCGAGTGGCTGGGACTACAGGCATGTGCTACATGCCCAACTTTTTAAAAATTATTTTTTGTACAGATGGGGTCTCACTATGTTGCCCAGGTTAGGATATTTAATTATTAATTTGAAATTTTTCAATAAAGAAAAGTCCACGCTTAGATGGCTTCACTAGTGAATTCTACAAAACATTTAAAGAAGAAATAATACACAATCCTGACAAAGATATTATAGTAAAAGAAAACTACAAAAATATATCTCATGAACATATATACAAAAAGCCTTAAAAAATATTAGCACACTAAATTCAGCAATATATAAAAGGATTTGACACCATGCCCAAGTGGAATTTATCCAAGGAATTCAAAGTTGGTTTAACATCCAAATATCAATTAATTCAATATGATATTAAATAGAATAAAGGCTAAAAACAATGATCATCTCAACAGACAAAAAAACAGGGACTAGGTATGGTGGCTCACACCTGTAATCCCAGCACTTTGGGAGGCTGAGGCAGGCAGATCTCCTGAGTTCAGGAGTTTGAGACCAGCCTGACCAACATGGTGAAACTCTGTCTCTACTAAAAATACAAAAATTAGCTGGGCATGGTGGCACACACCTGTAGTCCTAGCTACTTGGGAGGCTGAGGCAAGAGAATCACTTGAACCCAGGAGGTGGAGGTTGCAACGAGCCAAGATCACGCCACTGCACTCCATCCTGGGTGGGAAACATGGCAAGACTCTATCTAAAAAAAAAAAAAAAAAAAACTGCATTTGACAAAATCTAATGCCCATTCAAAAATTTCTCAAAAACTAAGAAAAGCTACAGCTGACACCATACTTCATTATGAAAGACTGCATGATTTTCCCCTAAAATCAGTAAAACTGCAAGGATGTTTACTTTTGCCACTTATATTCAACATATAATAAACATTCTAGCCAGTGCAATCAGGTTAAGAAAAGAAGGAAGAGAAGAAACAATGGAGAGAAGGAAAGACAAAGAAAGAGGAAAGAGGGAAGAAAAGATGAAATGCATCAAATTCATATTATAAAGTAAGAAATAAAACTGTCTTTACTCATAGATGACACGACTGCCAATGTAGCAATCCTTGGGAATCTTCAAAAACAATTATTAGAAGTAATAAACAAGTTTATCAGGGTTGAATACATAAGATCAATATACAAAAATCAATTAACTGTACTTTCATATATCAGCAATGACCATCCAAAAATAAAATCAAGAAAACGTATTCCATTAAATAGCATCAAATATGAGAAATTACCTAATGGGTACAATGTATGTTATTCAGGTGATGGAAAACCTAAATCTCTGAGTTGTGTATAACAAATTACACTTGTACTCCATATAAGTAAATTTTAAAATATCGTCAAATAGAATAAAATATTTGGCAATAAATTAAACCAAATGGATTATAGACCAAAATCTAAATGCAGAACTGTAGGACTCCTAGAAGATAACATAGGAAGAAAGCTAGATGACCTTATGTATGGTGAAGACTTTTTAGATATAACACTAAAGGCATAAAATGAAAGAAGAACCACCATGAGTATTAAAAATGTATTATCGGTCATGGTGGATACATTACATTATGCATTTGTCAAAGACCATACAACTGTACAAAACAAAACATGAACCCAAATGTTAACTATGGACTTTAGCTAATAATGGTGTATTATTTTTGGTTTGTTAGTTGTAACAAATGTACCACACTAAAGCATAGTGTTAATAATAGGAGAAACTGTGAGTCAGGGGTGAAGAGAGGGTATATGACAACTTGAGCTTTTTGTACAGTTTTTCTGTAAATCTAAAGCTGCTCTTAATAATGTTCCATTTCAAAATGTAATACAAGAAATAGACCTCACACAGTTGTGGGAGGAAGTGAAGAAGTAAAAAAAATCTAAAAAATAGAGCTGAAGATCAGAGAAAAGTCACTAACCAGTACTAAGAGTGAATAAGTCAGAGTTTACAGAGAACTCTAAAAAGTAAGCATGTCCAGCTGCTGGATGAGAACTGATGAGGAGGGAGTAGAGGCTAACATAGAATGCCATGGAAGGTAGCTAATTTTTGTGGTTTCTACCTTGTGAATTTGCAGCAAAGCATCTGGTGTTGGGCCTGAGGCCAGTGTTGGTCAGCAAGACTGACTGTCAGGAAGGAGAGCCGGATGTAGGGTAGGAAAATCAGGACAAATTGGAATCCCCTCAACAGGTCTGCACTTGAATCTTAATTGCTAACCAATGTCAACCTTTAAAGAGTAATATATGCTGCTTCACTTACACCTTTTGAATCTTATGCAATTTCACTTTGGACTGACCCTCACTCAGAAGTACACATGGAAGAGGATTCTGGGAAACATAGTTCCCAGTAAAACCTAAGTTGAAAATAAAATGATCTAGCGTGGCAATTCCATTTAACATTTAAAATCATTTCAGGCCAGGCACAATGGCTCATACCTGTAATCCTAGAACTTTGGGAGGCCAGGGTGGAAGGATCACTTGAGGCCAGGAGTTCAAGATCAGTTTGGGCAACATAACAAAAACCCATCTCTATTTTTTTTAAATAGCCAAATGTAGTGGCATACACCTGTATTCCTAGTTACTTGGGAGACTGAGGCAGGAGGATCACTTGAGCCCAAGAGGTCAAGGCTGCAGTGAACCATGATCATGCCTCTGCACTCCAGCCTGCGCAACAGAGCAAGACCCTGTTTTTAAAAAAATTCAGTGTTTATCTGTCATAAGATTAGAGTTAAAAAAAAAAAATCAATGTAAGGGAGTGACATAACAAGATAGTTAACTAGGGGAGTTCCAGTTCTCATACCCATAAATACAATAATTTGGCAATCTAGGGATGAAAATAGCTCTGTGAGAGCTCCAGAATATAGTTAAGAAAATGCAATAACCCAGGGGAGCACAAGAACAGAGGAAAAGTGAAAAATCATTTTACCTTCACCCCATCCCCCATCTTCTAGGCTGGCATAGCTCAGAGCCAAGAGGAATCTCTTTAGCCACAACTTTTCCCTGTGGAGGAAAAGGAGAGAAGGAAAATCCCAGTAGCTTTCATCACTGAAGACCACAATGACCCTCAATACTGTTGAGGACCCCTAGTCTTTATAGACATGGATTCCAGCTGACAGAGTCATCCCAAGCCCATGTCATGCCACCACAAGTGCACCTGTGTTCTGGACCTGGTGCCACTGTGCATACACCCACACTCAGGACCTAGCACTGCCTTCCATGCCCTATAACCAGTACTGAGCAGAGCCCACAAATCTATGCCCCCTGGAACTGAAGCCACTTCATTCCTTCTTTTATCAACCATTGTGCCACCATCCCTGGGCATCCCAGACCCAGTGGTACTTCATGCCCACAAAATCCAGTGCTGATGTATCCCCTGGACTCTCAGTACTGCCATGCCTCTCCTCCCAAATTCATGCTACTATGTACCTCTGAAACTGGTGCTATCATACATCCCCAGAATGAGCAACCCCAGGTACCCTCAGAACAATACTCCATGTGTCCTCAGAACTGGTATTCCCACCTGTCCTTAGACTTGGTTCAGCCATGTACTTCATCCAATTGATGCCCTCACACTCACCAACAGTTGTATGTGCCTTTCCTGACTGAAGCCAATCCATTAATTCTGAAAGAGGTAACTACTTTTTTAAATATGCAGATACCAATGCAAACCTACAATAAACACACAAAAAAATAAGGAAAAGGTTTCATCACCAATGGAACACATAAATTTTCAGTAACAAACCCAAAAGAAATGGAGAACTATTAATTGCCTGACAAAGAATTCAAATAACTATTTTTTATTAAAGCTCAGTGAGCTATGAAAGAATACAGGTAACTCAACAAAATCAAGAAAACAATGCATGAACAAAGCAATAAGTTCGAGAAAGAGATCAAAATCATAAAACCCAAACAAATTCTGGAGCTAAAGAATATAATGAATAAAATGAAAACAAATAGAGAACTTCAACAATGGACTATATCAAGCAGAAGCACAAATTAGCAAACTAGAAGACGGGTCACTTGAAATTATCCAGTCAGAGGAACAAAAAGAAAAAAGACTGAAAACAAAGTGGAGGAAGCCTACAGGATACATGAGACACTGTCAAGACAATCAACAAATACATTATGAGAGTCACATAATGAAAGGAATGAGAAAAGAGCAGAAAGATAATCTAAAGAAATAATGACTGAAAACTTCCCAAATCTGGTAAATAAAATAGATATTCATATTCAAGAAATCCAAAGCATCTCAACAGGTTTAGCATAAAGAGGTTATATCAAGGCACATTATAATTAAATTTTCAAAAGTCAGAAACAAAAGAGAATTTTTTTCAACAAGAGAAAATCAACGTGTCACAAGTGAGGAAACCCCCATAAGACTATCATATTTATCAGCAGAAACCTTGTGTTAAAGCAAATTATGCGAAGACAAGGCCCAAAGAACTCCTGAGTAGAACAAAGTGAATTAGGCCTAATAAGTGACCTTAACTTTGGTTGATTTACAAACATAAGCAAAACTTAACTCTAGCCATTTTTTATATGTGACTATATGAAAAAAAGAACTTAAGTTCAACCAATCAGAAGCAACAACAAACATATAATTAGGAACCTTCCAATAGGGTAGACCAAATAAGGCAACTGTATAACTGTAACTAATCAAATATTTTGTTTGCTTTACTTCCATATTTGTCCTGTAAAAGCCTCCTCCTTTTGTTTTCTCAGTCAAGCTCCCAAACCACTTCAGGCTTGAAGATGCCCAATTCATGAACCACTGTTAGCTCAAATAAACTCTAAAATTTTGTTGAGTCTCAGTTTACCATTTTAACACTTAAAAGCCCAGAAAGACAGAATAAGATATTCAAAGCACTGAAAGAAAAAAAAAAAAAAAAAAACTTCCAACCAAGAATACTATACCTAGCAAAATTAATCCTTAAAAGTGAAGGAGAGGCCAGGTGCAGTGGTTCACACCTATAATCCCAGCCCTTTGGGAGGCGAAGATGGGCAGATCACTTGAGCCCAGAAACTCAAGGCCATCCTGGACAACATGGTGGGACCCTGTCTCTAAAAGAAGAAAAAAAGCTAGGTGCAGTGGCTTACATCTGTAGTCCCAATCCTTTGAGAGGCCAAGCCAGGTGAATCACTTGAGGCAGGAGTTTGAGAGCAGCCTGGTCAATATGGTGAAACCCTGTCTCTGCTAAAAATACAAAAATTAGCTGGGTGTGGTGACACATGCCTGTAATCCCAGCTACTTGGGAGGCTAAGGCAGGAGAATCATTTGAACGTGGGAAGTGGAGGTTGCAGAAAGCTCATGCCACTACATTCTAGCCTGGGTGACAGAGCGACTCCATTCCCCGCCCCCACCAAAAAAAAAAAAGAAAAGAAAAGAAGAAAAAGTTTTCTTTAATGAAGGAAAGATAAACTCTTTCCAGAAAAAAAAAAAACAAAAAACTGAGGGAATTCATTACCACTAGCCCCGCCTTACAGGAAATGCTTAAGGGAGTTCCTCAAATTAAAACAAAAAATAAAAACATGCTAAACAGCAATATTAAAGCATATAAGAACATAAATCTCACTGGTAAATACATAGAAATATACAAAATAATGTAACATTATGAGTCATAAAATACTTTTAACCCTAATATGAAAGTAAAAAAAAATTTTGTTAATATATACAAAATATTTTAAAAAGTAAATGTAAACTACAAGAACATAAAGTGGGTGCAGGGAGTAAAAGTGTAGAATTTTTGTATGGAATTGAAGGTGAGTTGTTACCAAATTAAAATAAATGGTTATAACTACAAGATATTTTATGCAAACCTAGAGATAACCACACACAAAAAAGACTCTGAATAGATATAGAAGTTTAAACAAAAGAATTTAGGCTGAATGTGGTGGTTCATACCTGCAATCCCATCACTTTGGGAGGCTGAGGCAGGCAGATCACTTGAAGTCAGGAGTTCGAGACCAGCCCGGCCAACATGGCAAAACCCTATCTCTACTAAAAATGAAAAAAAAAAAAATTAGCTGGTGTGGTGGTGCATGCCTTTAGTCCCCACTACTCAGGTGGCTGAGACATGAGAATTGCTTGAACCTGGGAGGCAGAGGTTGCAGT
>NW_016107315.1:2432636-2436586 GCF_001604975.1 Cebus imitator
CATGCACCACCATGCCCAGCTAATTTTTTGTATTTTTAGTAGAGACGGGGTTTTACCATGTTGACCAGGATAGTCTCGATCTCTTGACCTCGTGATCCACCCGCCTCGGCCTCCCACAGTGCTGGGATTACAGGCTTGAGCCACCGCGCCCGGCCTTTAGATCACATGTTAAGCCAAAAAAACAAGTCTTAACAAATTTAAGATCAAAATTATTTCATGTATTTTTTCTGACCACAACAAACTGAAATTAGATATCAATAATAATTTTTTAGAAAGGAAAATTTACACAACATGAAAACTAAACAACACACTCTTGAACCACCATTGGGTCAAAGAGGAAGTCAAAAGGGGATTTTAAAAACATATCTTAAGACAAACAAACAAAAACACAACCTACCAAAATTTATGGGACTCAGCAAAAGCAGCACTAAGAGAGAAATTTATTGTGATATATATTCTATTAGTCCATTTTCACAAAGCTGATAAAGACCTATCCAAGACTGGGCAATTTATGAAAGAAAGAGGTTTAATGGACTCACAGTTCCACATGGCTGGGAGGCCTCACAATCATGGCAGAAGGTCTCACATGGTGGCCAACAAGAGAAGAAAGCTTGTGCAGGGAAACTCCCCCTTATGAAACCATCAGATCTCATGAGACATATTCACTATCATGAGAATAGCATGAGAAAGACCCACCCCCATAATTTAATTACCTCCTACTAGGTATCTCCAACAACACATGGGAATTGTGGGAGGTAATTTTTATTATTATTATTAATAAATGGGTTTTCACCATGCTGCCCAGGCTGGTCTCAAACTCCTGGGCTCAAGCAATCCACCTGCCTAGGCCTCCCAAAGTGCTAGGATTACAGGTGTGAGCCACCATGCCCAGCCTCTTTTTCACAGAAGCAGGGTCTGGCTATGTTGCCTGGGCTGGTCTTGAACTCTTGGTCTTCAAGCAATTCTTCCTTGACCTCCCAAAGTGCCAGGATTACAGATTTGAGCCTCCATGACTGGCAGTAGCAATTCTATATACTAACAACAAACTATCCAAAAAAGGAAATCAAGAAACAATCCCATTTACAATAACTTTTTTTAAGATGTAGGAATAAACTCAGCTAAAGAAGTGAAAGGCATATACACAGAAGATTGTAAAACATTGATGAATGATATTAAACAAGACATAGATAAATAGAAAGGTGTTTCATGTTCATGATTGGATAATTAATATTGTTATTTATCCAATGTCCTTACTACACAAAGCAATGTACAGATTCAGTGCAATCCCTATGAGAACACCAATGGCATTCTTGGCATAAATGAAAAAAAAAATCCTGAAAAATCGCATAAAGCTACAAAACTCCAAATAGTCAAAGCAATCTTGAGCAAGAAAAGAGCTGGAGGCATAATACTACCTGATTTCAAAATATGCTACAAAGCTATAGTAATCAAAACAGCATGATACTGGCATAAAAACAGACACACCAATGAGACAGAATAGAGAGCTCAGAATTAAATCCACAAATTTATGGTCAGTTGATTTTTAACAAAGATGCTAAAAACACTGAATAGGAACACATAGTCTCTCCAATAAATGATATTGGGAACATTGGGTATGCAACTGCAGAAAAATAAAATTGAACACTATGTACATCACACTATATACAAATATTACTCACAGTGACTTTAAAACTTAAACACAAGACCTGAAACTGTAAAACTTCTAAAAGAAAACAACAGGGAAAGCTTCTTGACATTGGTCTGGGCAAAGATTTTTCTGAATATGACATCAAAAACATAAGCAACAAGTGCAAAAATAGACAAATGGTATCGCATCAAACTAAAAAGCTTCTGGACAGCAAGCACAACATCAACAGAGTGAAGGGAAAACCTATGGAATGGGAAAAAATATTTGCAAACCATATCTGATAAGGAGTCCAAATCCCAAATATGTAATAAACTCATACAACTTAATGACCAAAAAAAACCTGTTTTTAAAATGGGCAAAGGACATAAACAGATTTTTCAAATGAAGATACACAATGGCCAACAGGATATGAAAAGGTGTTCAACATCATTAATTATCAGGGGAATGCAAATGAACACCACAATGAGGTGTCATCTCACACCCGTTAGAATGGCTATTAGCAAAGAGACAAAAGATAACAAGTGTTGGCAAGGATGTGGAGAAAAGAGAACCCTTATGCACTGTTTGTAGCAATCCTCATCTGGGCATATATCCAAAGGAAATTAAATCGTATCTTGAAAAAACATCTGCATATATATATATATATATATATACACACATATATATTTGTCTATATTAAAGAATCTATATATCACTATATATCTCACATTTTCCTTTCTCTATTTACATATACAAAAAGATAATTTTTCGCCCTTAAAAAGAAATAAATCCTGCCATTTGCAACAACATGAATGCACCTGGAGAACATTATGCTAAGTGAAATAAGCAAGGAACAGAACGACATATTCTACATGATCTCACAGACATGTGGAATCTAAAATAGTCAAACTTATTGACACAAAGAGTAGAATGGTGGATGCCAGGAGCTGAGAGGAGGGGCAAATGAGGAGCGGTCAATCAGAGTACAGTTTTATAAATTCTGGAGAGTTAACGAACAGCAATATGACTATATATAACAATACTGTATTGTCTATGTGAATTTTGCTAAAAGAGTAAACCTTAAGTGTTCTCACCATAAAAAAAGGGTAACTATGTGAGGTGATAAATATGTTAATTATCTTGGTTGTGGTGATCACTTCACAATATATACATATATCAAAACATAAAGTTTTACACCCTAAACATGCATAATTTTTGTCAATTGTATCTCAAAAAAGCTGAAAATTTAATGTAATTTAACATGACAGTATGGATGAGAAAAACCATACGATTTTCTCAATAAGTGCAAAAAATTATTTTTTTAATTCAACATCATTTATAATAGAAAATCTCAGAAAATGAAGGATAAAGGAAATACTTTCAATCTGATAAAAGACATCCACAGAAAACCTAAAAGTGATGTTATACTTACTGTTCAAATGTTGAATATTTTCTCTCCATTATTTGGAACAAGAAAACATGTCTATTTTCACCACTTTTATTCAGTGTTGCACTGGAGGGCCTGGGCAGTATAATAAGACAAGTAAAAACCAAATGCATAGATTTTATGTTAAGCCACGATAAAATAAAATTTAAAAATAAAAGGTATGGTTCACTTTTAGTTTCACATGCAAAGAGCATGAAAGTCATCGCTCCCATCCTCATTTTAAAAAGAAAAAAAAAGCTGAACAAAAATCAACAATTCTTCCTAGATTTATCAGAGAATTTACATCACAGGACAAACTACTGCCCCAAAAACTGGAGAAATAAGTGAATATGGAGAATCACAACAAATAGGAAGACAGAATAATTGACTAATTGCTAAGTTGGGGTATGCACTAGCTGGAGAAATAAAAACCTTTTGAGGCACAGCCCTATGAGTACCCCCACTCACTTTCATGAGTTTTACCTCTAGGAACCCCACAAGTTCTCACAGTAAAGATGGGGAAAATATGCCCTCCAGCAGCTGGATGGAAACAGTAACCATCTTGAAATATATGCAGAGTGTTCTGGTCACCTTAACAAAGAGGTGCTCTCAAGGGAAAGTATTCTACCAAAGCCTAACTCATGCAGGGGAAAGGAAAATACTCAACTCACCCCTCTCTAGCCTTCTTGTCTTATCTATGGTAAGTGATTGTGCTGAGAAGCACTTGTGAAAGTCACATCCCCGGGGCACAGGCTCACTGCCTGAGACCTGCTTATAGGATTTTACAATGCTTCCCTTCCCCCTACATTTTACCGTTATATCAACAGGGTGCCTGTATAACAACAAGGGACTACAGTTAAAAGAATTGCAAGCTCTGACTCTAAGAAGTCTCAAGGG
>NW_016107315.1:2437051-2439788 GCF_001604975.1 Cebus imitator
AAAAAAAAAAAAAAAAAAAAAAAAAAGACAGCCTAACATCTACCCAGATAATCATACAGCTTCACACAAAGGCCTATTTACCTCAGTTCCATTTACCTCTTACAAAGCATAGCAAAAAATAACTAAAATAAGGCTGGACGTGGTGGCTTACACCTGTAATCCCAGCACTTCAGGAGGCTGAAGTGGGAGGATCGCCTGAGGTTAGTAGTTCTAGACCAGCCCGGCCAACATGGCGAAACCTCATCTCTACTAAAAAATACAAAAATTACCTGGGCATGGTGGCAGACACCTGTAATCCCAGCTACTGGAGAGGCTGAGGCAGGACAATCACTTGCACCCGGAAGGCGGAGGTTGCAGTGAGCCAAGACTATGCCATTGCACTCCACCCCAGGCAACAAGAGCAAAACTTCATCTCAATAAATAAATAAATAAAATAAAATAAAATAAAATAAAATAAAATAAAATAAAAACACCCACAATCTGAAGAGACAAAGCAGGCAATAGAACCAGACCCAGAGGGCATGGATTTTTGAATTATCAGACTGAGAGAGTAATATAACTATGATTAACATGCTGAGGATGCTAGTGGAAAGGGGAACAACAGGCAAGAAGAGAGGGGTAATGAAGCAACATGCTAGAAAAAAAAAAACCACAGAAATGAAGAATGTGTTTGATAGGCTTATGAATAGATTGGACATGGCCAAGGGGAAAAAAAAAATCAGTGACCTTGAGAACATGTCAATACAAACTTCCCAAACTGAAATGCAGAGAGAAAAATGAATGAAAAAATAGAACACAACATCTAAGAACTGTAAGATAAATACAAAAGCTGTAACACATGCATAATGTGACCACCAGAAGAAAAAAGAGAAAAAAACAGAAGAAATGTTTAAAGTAATAATGGCTGAACTTTTTCCAGAATTAATGACAGACAACAAAACACATATCCAGGAAATTCACAGAACAACAGCCAGGGTAAATATCCAAATATCTACACCTAGGCATATCATAGCCAAATTGCAGAAAAGCAAAGAAAAGGAGAAACTTCTGACAGAAGCCAGAGGAAAAGCAATGCATTACCTACAGAGGTACAAGATAAAAATTACACTGAACTTTGCTCAGAAATCATGCAAGAAGAGAATGGAGTGAAATATTTAAGGAATTGAAAATTTTTAAACCCCAGGCTAGAATTCTGTATCCAGCAAAATTACCTTCAAAAGTGAAGGAGGGAGGATTCCGGGCAGATAGATGGCAGGGATCGATCTCTCTGTCTAGACAACTACTGTGCTGGCATAATCTACCTGATGTAGCTGTTTTGGAACTCTGGAGTCTAGAAGAAGGCTTGCAACTTGCTAAGTCTTGGATTTGTGGTTAACTTTGATCCATTTCAGTTCTAAGCATGGCAGTATCTACCCATTACCCACCCCCAAGCATTGTGGTAGGCATCCATGCACATATTCCAGGAACAGCTTGCACGGTTCCCTGGAACTCAGGTAGGCAATGAGGATCCTGTCCTCCAAATATTGGCAATTTGTACTCTGATTATTGATTGCTGTTTTTGATCACAGAGGTCAGACACAGAAGTGGGCAGCAATTGTTACAACCTGCCACACCCTCGACCCATTGTTGCAAGCCCCTCCCCCTCCAGCTGAAGCAACATCGAAAAGATTTAGAGGGCTAGAATGTCTTTTTTTCCCACCACACTTCATTTTTCTCTTTTTCCTCTTTTGGGAGCCAAGGATTTAAAAACTAGGATATTCCAAGCAACCAAGTTAGAAAATCATTACACATACCCAGGAAAAGGGACAGGTGTAGAAAAGACCTGAGAGACCTTAAGTTTGCACTTCAGGCTGATCCTGGCACAGAGACAACTCACAACAACTTAAATGTTAAAAAGAAAGAAAAAAAAAAACCAGCAAACTCTGGGAAAGGGGGAGAACCTAATTTCCAGAGTTACTACATTATTCATCATATGCCCAGTGTGAAAATCACTAAGCTAAAAGGAAAAGTCAAGCTGGGATCTGCTTAGGGCAAATCTGCCTCCCAATTGTCTTGTTTTGGTCCTCTTTAGAAGGTGGTTTTATAATCACCTATAATGTAATAATTATAGTATAATAATTATAATTACCTATTATAATCAGCTATAGAAGTCTAGCAGGTGTTTTTAAATGCAGGTTTCTGCTAACTTTGGAGACTGTGACATTAGAATAGAGGAAAATCTTTCAGGACTCTCCTGGAGAGCTGAAATGTTCATGAATATCAAGCAGAACATAAGTTAACTGCATGAGCTGAACTGATAGAAGACTAAAGTAATCTTTATAACTTTTTATTTAAACGTTGCTGATTCTTTGTTTTGTTTTTCAGCGTCAAGAAAACTTTGTTTAAGCTATTGACAGCTTTTAACAATAAACTATACTCCTATGAACAAAATTTGGAGCATATTTGTTTCTCTCTATGTGATTTCTCCAGAATTTGAAAACTATTTGTGAGTATTCTTAACTTATAACAATACAGTTATTTGCATAAGTACAATAAAAACCTGTTTTTGTCTGTAATAGGACACAATTGGAGAAGCTGGTTATTTTATGAAGGCTTTGACTGGAATGGTGTGTTTTCCTTTAAGAAACCAAACTGGGCCGGGCGCGGTGGCTCAAGCCTGTAATCCCAGCACTTTGGGAGGCCGAGGCGGGTGGATCACGAGGTCAAGAGATCGAGACCATCCTGGTCAGCACGGTGA
>NW_016107315.1:2440973-2444894 GCF_001604975.1 Cebus imitator
TTTTTTTTTTTTTTTTTTTTTTTTTTTGAGCTGGAGCCTCGCTCTGTCACTTAGGCTGGAATACAGTGGCACGACCTCGGCTCACTGCAACCTCCACTTCCCAGGTTAAAGTGATTCTCCTGCCTCAGTCTCCCAAGTAGCTGGGACTACAGGCATGCATCACAATGCCCAAATAATCTTTGTATTTTTGGTAGAGATGGGGTTCTACCATGTTTGCCAGTCTGGTCTCAAACTCCTGACCTCAGGTGATCTGCCCACCTTAGCCTCCCAAAGTGCTTGGCTTAAAGGCATAAGTCACTGTGCCCAGCCCATAAGCCACTTTCATACCTGCCTACTAATGTATGGACTTCAGAGTAATGTGGCCTATATCTATTTTCCAAAATTGTTCTTTTGTTTGTTGCTGTTTTTCTCCCTCCTCCCCCTATTTTCTCTTCATAAGACATGAAATTTCACAGCTGTCTAAAAGTGAGCTTTCCTAATAACTCAGGACCTACTATCTAGGAATAAACCATCCTAGCCATGAGAGATCAGATGAAACCTAGTACCAGAGATTCATTTTCTTTTAAAATGCTTTCACCAAAAGATTTTTTAAAAGGAATAGGGGAAAATGTGAAAGAAAAATATCTTGGGCCTGTAAAATCACTAAGCTAAAGGGAAAATTCAAATTGGGAACTGCTTAGGACAAACCTGCCTCACACTCTATTCAGTCATCCCTCTGCTCACTGAGATAAATGCGTATCTGATTGCCTCCTTTGGAGAGGCTAATCAGAAACTCAAAAGAATGCAGTTGTTTTTCTCTCATCTACCTGTGACCTGGAAACTCCCTCCCTGCTTTTGCTTTGAGTTGTCCCACCTTTCCAGACTGAACCAATGTTTATTTTACTTATATTGATAAATGTCTCATGTCTCCCTAAAATGTATAAAACCAAGCTGTGCTCTGACCACCTTGGGCAAGTGTCATCAGGACCTCCTGAGGCTGCATCACAGGTGCACATCTTCAACCTTGGCAAAATAATCTTTCTAAATTAACTAAGACTGTCTCAGATTTTGGGGTTCATGCCCGGTATTCCATTTTCTTAAATTCATAAGTCATACAAACAAACAGAAACATATGGCCCATTCAAAGAAAAAAACTAATCAACAGAAGCTTTCACTGGAGAAAGATGATGTAGTAGACCTACTAGACAAACATTTTGAAACAACTGTCTTAAAGATGTTCAGAAAAATAAAGAAACTGTAGTAAAAGTCAAGAAAACAATGTATAAACAGAATGTAAATATCAATAAAGAGAAAACAAAAAGAAACAGAAAAGAAATTCAGGAGCTGAAAAGCACAATAACTGAAATGGAATATTTACTAGGGGAATTCAAAAGCAGGGTAGCACAAGCAGAAAAAAGAATAAGTAAACTTGAAGATAGGATGGTTAAAATTATCAAGTCTGAAGAACAGAAAGAAAAAAGGTTGAAGAAAAGTGAACTGAGCCTAAAGGACCTGTGAGATATCATCAAGAAAACTAACATTTATTATGGGAGTTTCAGAATGAAAAGAAAGAGGGTACAAATAAATTATTTAAAGAAACAATGGATTAAAACTTTCCACATTTGATGAAAGGTGTGAATATAAACATCCAAGAAGTTCAACAAACTCCAAGTAGCATAAACATACCAAAATTCATGATAATCAAACCATCAAAAGACAATGATAGAATCTGATCATCACTGGCTCATCATCACTGGTCATTAAAGAAATTGAAATCAAAACCACAGTGAGATACCATCTCACACCAGTTAGAGTAGCAATTCTTAAAAAGTCAGGAAACAGATGCTAGTGAGACTATGGAGAAATAGGGATATTTTTACACTGTTGGTGGGAGTATAAATTAGTTCAACCATTGTGGAAGACAGCATGGCAATTCCTCAAGGATCTAGAACCAGAAATACCATTTGAACCAGCAATCCTATTACTGGGTATATACCCAAAGGATTATAAGTCATTCTACTATAAAGACACATGTACACATATGTTTATTGCCACTTTATTTATAATAGCAAAGACTTGGAACCAATCCAAATGCCCATCAATGATAGACTGGATAAAGAAAACACAGCACATATATACCATGGAATACTATGCAGCCAGAAAAAAAGAATAAGTTTATGTCCTTTGCAAGGACATGGATGAAGCTGGAAGCCATCATTCTCAGCAAACTAATCCATGAACAGAAAACCAAACACCACATGTTCTCACTCCTAAGTAGGAGTTGAACAGTGAGAACACATGGACACAGGGAGGGGAACATCACACACCAGGGCCTCTTGGGGGCCGGGGGAAAGGTAGGGAGAGCATTAGGACAACTACCTAATGCATGCAGGGCTTAAAACCTAGATGACAGGTTGATAGGTGCAGCAAACCACCATGGCAATGTATACCTGTGCAACAAACCTGCACAATCTGCACATGTATCCCAGAACTTAAAGTAAAATAAAAGAATTTAAAAAAAAAACTTACTCTAAAGCTACAGTAATTAAAACATCTGGGAGGCCCAGTGTGATGGCTAACACCTGTAATCCCAACATTTTGGGAGGCTGAGGCTGCTGGATCACTTGAGGTCAGGAGTTCAAGACCACTCTGGCCAACACGATCAAAATCCCATCTCTACCAAAAAGTACAACAATTAGCCGGGTGCAGTGGTACATGCCTGTAGTCCCAGCACTCGGGAGGCTGAGGCAGAAGAATAGCTTGAACCAGGGAGGCAGAGGTTGCAGTAAGCTGAGATTGTATCACTGCACTCCAGCCTGGGAAACAGAATGAGCCCGTCTCAAAAAAACAAAAAAACAAAAAACAAACACACCAGACTGGCAATAAACCAGACATAAAAACGAATGGAATAAAAGAGAGAGCCCAGAAATAAACCTTTGCATATACAGTCAATTAACTTCCAACAAGGGTGCCAAGACCATTCAATGAGGAAAGGATAATCTTTTCACCAAACAGTGCTAGAAAAACTGCATGTCCACATGCAAAAGAATGAAGCTGGACCCTTAGTTAACACTACATACAAAAATTAAAATGGGTCAAAGATCTAAATTTAAATGCCAAAACTCTAAGACTCTTAGAAGAACACAAGAGGAAAGCTTTATAACTTGGATTCGGCAATGATTTCTTTCATCTTGCATGAAAGACACAGGTAACAGAAAAAAAAAAAAAAGAAAAATTGGACCTCGTGAAAATTAAAAACTTTGTGCATCAAACTACACTATCAACAGAGAAAGCAATCCAGAGAATAGGAAAAAATATTTGCAAATTACATAAGGGATTAATATCCAGATATGTAGCAAACTCCTAAAACAACAACAAAAACCTGATTCAAAATAGGTGAAGGACTTGAGTAAACATTTCCCCAAAGAAGATATATTAATGGCTGATAAGCACATGAGAAAATGTTCAACATCACTAATCTGTAAGGAAATGCACATCAAAACCACAATGAAATACCACTTCACACCCATTAGAATGGCTACTATCAAAATTACTGCAAATAACAAGTGTCAGCGAGGATGTGAAAAAACTGGAACACTTGTGCATTCCTGGTGCAGGTGCAAAATGGTGCACCTGCTGCTGAAAACAGTGTGACAGTTCCTCAAAAACTTAAATATAGAATTACCATGTAATTCACAAATTCTGCCTCTACATATATACCTGAAAGGATTGAATACAGCTAGTGCTCGACTTACGACCACGATTGGTTCTGACAGATCGGTCGTAACACGATTTGGTCGTAAGTTGAGTAGGCTATATGTACAGTACTGTGAAATGATGTTATAAAAATCTTTAAGTCATATTTTATCATAATTTTCTTTCATTATTGTTATATATCATAATTTTCTTTGTTCATTTTATGCCATTTGTATCATCTCTACA
>NW_016107315.1:2445339-2450262 GCF_001604975.1 Cebus imitator
TGGTGAACTTTCTTTCTGGCTCCTCCTCTTCTTTCTCTGCTTCTCTTCTTTCTTCTTCCACCACTCTTTCTTCTTCCAGTTCGATTAGCTCTTCATTTGTAAGTTCTCCGGATTCTTTGTCTAGCAACTCTTTGACATCTTTCTTTTCACACTCCAAAGAAGGGTCTTTAGCGAGTTTTACTATTTTTTCCCCAATCGTTTCAAGTTCATGTTCACTGTCAAATCCGTCAAAATCATTAACATAGCGCTTAACACAATTTTTCCAGATGCCATTCATGCACTTTGTCGTCACAGCCTCCCAGGTGGTAGCGCTATTTTTGATACACATCAAAATGTTGTAGTGTTTCCAAAAATCTACAGCGGAGCAGTCGTGGCTAGCGATTGTGGTCGTAAAGTCGAATGGTCGTAAGTTGCATAGGTCGTAAGTTGATCAATACCTGTACAGGATCTTGAAGAGATTTTGTACACCCATGTTCATAGTATTATTAGTCACAATAGCTAAACGGTGGAAGCAACTCATATCCATCAACTGACGAATGCTTAAGCAAAATTTGGTATATACATACAAAGGAGTATTAGCCTTTAAAAAGAAGGAAATTGTAACACATGCTAAACATAAATGAACTTTGTAGTCACGATGCTATGAGAAATAGTGCTTTGCAAAAAGACAAATACTATATGTTTCCATTTATATAAGGTACTCAGAGACAGAAAGTAGAATGGTGTTTGTCAGGGGTGGAGAGGAAGGAGAATTGGGAGTTGTTGTTTAATGGGTAGAGAGGTTCAGTATTGCAAAACGAAGAATTCTCAGATGAATGGTGGTGATTGTGTGCACAGTGTGTAAGTACTAAATACCACTAAACTGTACATACTAAAAAGCTTAGGAAGGTACATTTTATGTTACATGTATTTTACCACAATTTTTAAAAGTGGAGGAGAAAAGTGAAAGACAAGGATTTCCAGTTTCTAATCAGGCATTTAAAGAGCTTGAAAGTCATCACTCTGCCCTACCAAAGTAAAAAGCTGAACTAATGGAAATCCACAACTCTTTATAGATCCATCAGTGAATTGAGCTCACAGGGCAAGCTGCTGCCCCTCAAATTGGAGAGAGACAAGCAGATACAGAAAATTACAACTTACCATGGCAGAAACCTGTGAATGGAAACTCCCACATAAACCAAAACCAGGGTAGAAAAACCTAAAATGCTAGAGCATCCACATGGATATTTCTGAGAGGCTAAAACTCCAGGGGGCCAGTGTTGGGTGAAGGATTGTCCACACCTGGTGGGTTTTACCTCCAGTAGGTCTACCAGAAATCACAGTAAAGAACAGAGAAAAAAATGAAAAAAAATCCCTTCTGCTTCTGATGGGGGAGGGGGAAGAGCAACTGTTTTGAAACACAGCAGAGCATTCTGTTCTTTGTAAGGCCTTCTCTCAAGGGAAACGATTTTAACCAGAGTCTAACCTATTCAGGTTTTCTCTGAAACTAACCAACCTGGGGGAAGGGAAATACCCAACTCTAGACCCTTCTAGACATCTTGTTCCACCTAAGGAAGAAGAAAACTGAGAAACACTGGTGAAGTTCACAGTCCAGGAGCACAGGCTCCCGGAAAGACTGAAACCTAATCACGGAACTAGAGAATGCTTTCCCTCCCCATGGCACTGCCACTCCATCACTAAAGGTCTATATACCACAGTTTCTCTAACATTCCTACCATATCTCACCCTGATTCTGATGCTTGTTCATTCCCCTCAGACTGTGTATTTTGTCTTTTATTATGCCTTGTAACTTTTTTGTTCCAAGGGATATCAAACCATATAAATAATTCTATTATAAAGATACATGCATGCGTATGTTCACTGCAGCACTATTCACAATAGCAAAGACGTGGAACCAATCCAAATGTCCATCAATGATAGCTGGATAAAGAAGATATGGTGCATATACACCATGGAATATTATGCAGCCATAAAAAGGAATGAGATTATGTCCTTTGCAGGGACATGGATAGAGCTGGAAGCCATTCTCCTCAGCAATCTAACACAGGAACAAAAAACCAAACACCACATGTTCTCACTTATAAGTGGGAGCTGAACAATGAGAAAACAGGGACACAGGGAGGAGAACAACACACACGGGGGCCTGTCGAGGGGTGCAGGGGGAGAGAGAGCATTGGGATCAATAGCTAATGCATTTGGGGCTTAATTACATAGGTGTTGAATTGACAGGTGCAGCAAACCACCATGGAACACATTTACCTATGTAACAAACCTGCATGTCCTGCACATGTACCCCAGAACTTAAAATAAAATTAAATTTAAAAATGTTTTTAAATTATCAGACCAGGAATTTATAAATAGTATAATTAATATGCTAAGGGCTCTAATGGAAAAAGTAGATTACATACAAGAATGGATGGATATTGTAAGCAGAGAGATGAAAATTCTAAGAAAGAATAAAAAGAAAATATTAGAGACCAAAAACACCATAACACAATTAAGAGTGACTTGAATGGGCTCATTTCCTCAGCCTGGACATGGCTGAGGAAAGAATCTCTGAACCTGAGTACATAACAATGGGAACTTCTAAAACTGAAAAGCAATGAGATTTTTAAATGGAACAGAATATCCAAGAACTGCAAAACAACTACAAAAGGTGTAAGAAACATATACATAATGGGAATGCCAGAGGGCGAACAAGACAGAAGTAATATTTGAGGCAATAATGATCAAGTATTTTCCCAATTTAGTTTCAGACACTGACGACGGATCCAGAACTCTCAGAGAACACCAGGCATGATAAATGCCAAGAAAACAAAAATAAACAAACAAAAACTATAACTAGGCATATCATATTGAAACTCCAGGCCTGGCATAGTGGCTCACTCCTGTAATCCCAGCACTTTGGGAGGCCAAGGCAGGCGGCTCACCTGAGATTGGGGGTTCGAGACCAGCCTGGCCAACATGGTGAAACCCTAGTCTTTACTAAAACTACAAAAATTAGCCTGACATGGTAGTGGGCGCCTGTAATCCAGCTACTCAGAAGGCTGAGGCAGGAGAATCGCTTGAATCTGGGAGGCAGAGGTTGCAGTGAGCCTAGATCACACTCCAGCCTGGGAAACAAGGGCAAAACTCAGATTCAAAAAAGAGAAACTACGGAAAATCAGAGGAAATCTTGGAAAAGGCCAGAGAGAAAAACAGCTTACCTATAGAAGAGCAAAGGTAAGCGTTACCTCTGACTTATCCTCAGAACTCATGCAAGCAAGAAAGGAACGGTGTGAAATATTTAAAGAATTGAGAGAAAAAAAAAATCATTGACTCAGGGTTCTGTACCTTTTGAGGTTATTCTTCAAAAGTGAAGGAGAAATAACAACTTTCTCAGACAAACAAAAATTGAGGGAATTTTTTGCCAGTAGGCCTGACTTTCAAGAAATGTTAAAAGAAATTCCTCGAAGAGAAGAAAAAAGATATAAGCAGAAATTCAGATTACAGAAAGAAAGGAAAAGCATTAGAAATAATTAAGTGAAGGTAAAATAAAAACTTTTTAAAATTAATTCCTAATTAATCTAACAGATAACAGTTTATTCAAAATAATAGCAATAGCTGCAATGTATTTAATGATTATAGCTTATGTAGAAGTGAATTAATGACGGCAATAATACAAGGGATAGGAGGGAGGAATTAGAAACACTTTATTATAAGATACTTGCATTACCCATGAAGTGGCATAGTTTTTACTTAAAAGTGAACTTAGATTAGTTGTTAATGTATTTTGCAAACTCTAGGGCAATTACTAAAAAAATAGAAAAAGAAGTATTGATAAGCTAGAGAGGGAGAAATGGAATCATATAAAATGATCCATTAAACCACAAAAAGCAGAAAAAAACTGGAAGACAGAAACAGAAACAAAGAAAAGGACAACAAATAGAAAACAATGATGAATCTGATAGATATTACTTTCAATGGCAAAAACTGCAATCAGTTTTGCACCAACCTAATAGTTAAGTCAATAATCACTTTAAATTTCAATGGATTAAATACACCAACTAAAAGACAGAGATTGTTAAAGTGAATCACAAAACAAGACACACTTGTTGTCTACAAGAAACTCACTTTAAATATAAAGACATACATAAATTGAAAAAAGATGAGGAGGCCAGGCACAGTGGCTCGTAGCTGTAGCCACAGAGCTTTGGGATGCTGAGGCAGAAGGACTGCTTGAGGCCAGGAGTTTCAGACCAACCTGGGCAACATGGAGACAATTCATCTCTATTTTTTAAAAAAATCAAAATTAGAATTTATAAACAGGGATGAAGAAAGATATAAGCTAACACTAACTAAAAAAAAGAGATGGAGTAGCTATATACTTTCAGACAGCAGAATTCAGAGCAAGCAAAATTTGTACAGGATAAAGAGGGGCAATACATAATAATAAACAGGTCAATACTTCAGGAAGACATAATAATTCTTAATGTGTATGTACCTAACAGCAGAGCATGAAACACATGAAGCAAAAACTGAGAAAACTCCAAGGAAAAAGAGATCATTCCACTATTATAGTTGGTGGCTTTAACACCCTTCTATCTGAGATGAACAAAACCATCAGGCAGCAAGTCAGTAAGGGCATAGCTGAAAACAGCGCCAAATATCAACTGGATATAATTGACGTTTACAGATGACTTAATCCAGCAACAGCACAATATACATTGTCCTCAAGCTTACAGGGTCATTGTTCACAATAGACCACATTCTGCTCCTTAGGACACACTCAATAAATTTAAGAGGATAGAAATCATATAATGTAGGCCGGGCGTGGTGGCTCAAGCCTGTAATCCCAGCACTTTGGGAGGCCGAGGCGGGTGGATCACGAGGTCAAGAGATCGAGACCATCCTGGTCAACATGGTGAAACCCCGTCTCTACTA